>NC_050465.1:16341091-16941091 GCF_903995425.1 Onychomys torridus
TACTAGATAGGAAGAAACATTAAAGTTTAAGGTGGATAGCATTTTCCTCATTTTTACAATAATATGTGTTTGTGTATATTCATGTATGACCTTAATACTCTTATCCCCTCCACAGGTTAATTTTATTTAATCAAACAAATGTAACATCTTGGTATTGTTAACAAAAGCAATAGGAAAAAATAGAACACACTTTAAAATAATATTCCACACATTCCCCCTTTTTGTCTAAACAAAAATGAAAGATTTTAAATTTCACATATTAAGTCTATATACAGTAATACCAATGATCAAGTAAGGTTTACATTCACAATGTACTAATAACAATTCATTTGTGTCTGATAAATTTAAAGAAAAACTCCATAATCTATCCTATCTTAGTGAATCCAAAATTTTATACCTAATTTACTTCCTATCATATCTATAGAAAATTACAACTATAACTATCTAGTCTTCAACTCCATCAAAGGCACCAGAAGGATACAATATTATTTGAGTAAACAAAATTGCATTGCAAACAACTTCAAAAACCCTAGAAATGATAGAGACATCTGCCTGCCTGGACAGTCACCCAAAGTTCTTCTTCAATGTTGACTCATCCATCTTCAGCCTATAGGCCTATAGTATTTGGCAGACTTTCCAGTGAAGCAGGAAATTTGAAAGACTCTTCTGCCTATACTGGCAAAGTTCTTCAGTCACTTTCCTCTGTGTTCTACAGAATGTCTGGCAGTTTCTTCTGTGAAGCAGGAACACTGAAAGACCATCCCACCTTGATTGGGCAAAGTTCAGCAGTCACTCTACTGTGAGTCCTGCATATCCTTTTTATACAACACACCATCAAGCAGTCCAGGAAAGATCGGCTTCTTGCCCAAATGGCTAGACTTGCCACACTGAAACTCCAAAAGGAGTTTCTTTTTTTTTCTTGCTTCATTTTTTTATTTTGTAATTTAACTAAATTTTACATATCAGCCACAGATTCTCCTGTCCTCTCTCCTCCTGACCCCCAGAGCCCTTCCCCCAGCTTTCCCCCCCATTCCCATTTCCTCCAGGGCAAGGACTCCCCTGGGGATTCAGCTCAATCTGGTAGATTCAGTCCAGGCAGGTCAAGTCCCCACCCCTCAGGCTGAGCAATGTGTCCCTGCATAGGCCCCAGTTTCCAAACAGCCAGCTCATGCACTAAGGACAGGTCCAGGTCCCACTGCCTGGGTGCCTCCCAAACAGTTCAAGCTAATCAACTGTCTCATTTATTCTGAGGGCCTGCTCCAGTTGGGGACTCCACAGCTTTTGGTTCACAGTTCATGTGTTTCCACTAGTTTGACTATTTGTCCCTGTGCTTTTTCCATTCTTGGTCTCAACAATTCTCAATCATACAATCCCTCCTTTTACGTGACAGTTGGACTCCTGGAGCTCCACCTGGGGCCTGGCTGTGGAACTCTGCATCTACTTCCATCAGTCATTGAATGACAAGTTCTAGCATGACAGTTAGGGTGTTTGGCCATCCTATCACCAGAGGAGGTCAGTTTGGACTTTCTCTCAACCACTGCCAGTAGTCTACAGTGGAGGTATCTTTGTGGATTTCTGGGACCTCTCTAGGTAGCCTTCCTGGAGTAGTAAGTAGCAGTCAAGTCATCCTTTGTTTTACATCTTGTATCCTCCTATGAGTGAGTACATACCATGCTTATCTTTCTGAGTCTAGGTTACCTCACTCAGGATGACTTTTTCTAGATCCATCCATTTGCCTGCAAACCTCAAGATGTCATTGTTTTTCTCTGCTGAGTAGTACCCCATTGTGTATATGTACCACATTTTATTTATCCATTCTTCAGTTGAAGGGCATCTAGGTTGCTTCCAGGTTATGGCTATTACAAACAATGCTGATATGAATATAGCTGAGCAAATGCCCTTGTAGTATGATTGAGCATTCCTTGGGATTATGCCCAAGAGTGGTATAGCTGGGCCTGGAGGAAAATGATAGCCAGTTTTCTAAGGAAGTGCCATATTGATTTCCTAAGTGGCTGTACAAGCTTGCATTCCCACCAACAGTGGAGGAGAGTTCTCCTTGCTCCACATCCTCTGCAGCATAAGCTGTCTTCAGTGTTTTTGACCTTAGCTATTCTGAGGGGTGTAAGGTGGTATCTCAGAGTTATTTTGATTTGCATTTCACTGATGATTAGGGATGTTGAGCAATTCCTTAAATGTCTTTCAGCCATTTGATCTTCCTCTGTTGAGAATTCTCAGTTTAGCTCAATAGCCCATTTCTTCATTGGAATGTTGGCTATTTTGTTGTCTAATTTCTTGAGTTCATTATATATTCTGAATATCAGCCCTCTGTCAGAAGTGGGGTTGGTGAAGATCTTTTCCCATTCTGTAGGCTGTCACTTTGTCTTGTTGACTGTGTCCTTTACTCTACAAAAGCTTCTCAATTTCAAGAAGTCTTGTTGATTGATTGTTTCTCTCAGTGTCTGTGCTACTGGTGTTATATTTAGGAAGTGATCTCCTATGCCAATGTGTTCAAGACTATATAAATGAACAGTCTTTTTAAATAAGAAACACAGAGCCAAATGCAGATTTAAAAGCCCAAGAGGTCATAGCAGTAGCTTAAATCCACCTTATTACCCTTCTTGCCACTGCTGTCCTTCCCCTCAGTAAGCAGCCTACTTCCTGTGTATCTGTCTTTTTATTGACTTTCTGTTCTGCCTTCTCATTGGTTGTAAATCCAACTACATGACCTCCTTGTCACTGCCTGTCTATACAGACCTCCAGGTCTTCTATGGTTGGTATTGAGGACTACTTGATAAAAATGTATCGAGTGGACATGCAGGACCCATAAGAAGGTGACCACTGAACTTTGGTTGGTGAAATGTTCCTTCAGGTTCCTGCTTCACAGATGAAACTGCCAGACATTCTACAGGACACATAGAGAAATGACTATGAAACTTTAGCCTTGTGAGCTGAAGACAGATGTCCCAACTTTACAAAGGAACATTAGGTGACTGTCCAGGCTGCCAGCTGCCTCTGTCTACCCTGCAAGTCTCTTGGAAGTTGCTTGCAGCCTTCTCCCATTTCTCAGATAATAGTATATCCTTCTGAGGTCTTTGATGTAGTTAAAGACTAGAGATAGTTATAATTTTCCCTAGTTATGATAAAAGATAAGTTAGATACGATTCCTCAGACTCACAAACATAGGATAGATAGAATATTTTCTTTAATTTTGCCAAATATAAATAGACTAGTTATTATAAATAGACTAGATAATATAACTGTAATTCTTGCTTGATAATTGTTTTGTTATTTATAATTTTACTATGTGAAAATTAAAACCTTCCCTTTTGAAAAAAAAGAAAAAGGGAAGTGCTGTGGGATGTTCTATATGTTAAATGTTTTGCTCTGATTGGTTAATAAATAAAACACTGATTATCCAGCAGCCAGGCAGGAACGATAGGTGGGATAAGAAGAGAGGATAATTTGGGGAAGTAAAAGGCTGAGACAGAAAGACACTGCCTACCAACACCATGACAAAGGAGATGTAAGGTACTGGTAAGCCACAAGCCACATGGCAAAGTATAGATTAATAGAACGGGGTTAATTTAAGATAAAAGTACTAGATAGCAAGAAGCATGCCATGGCCATAGAGTTTGTAAGCAATATAAGTCTCTATGTGTTTACTTGTTTGGGTCTGAGTGGCTGTGGGACTGGCAGGTAAGAGAGATTTGTCCTGACTGTGAACCAGGCAGGAAAGCTCTAACTTCAAAGAGAAAACTAAATACAAGACTACTTCCTACTTTCTCTTCTACCAGGTTCAGAGTAACTGTATTTATGTTGAGGTCTTTGATCCATTTGGACTTAAGCTTCATGCACGGTGATAGTTATGGATCGATATGCAGGCTTCTGCAGGTTGACATCCAGTTATGCTGGCACCATTTGTTGAAGATGGTTTCTTTTTTCCATTGTACAGTTTTGGCTTCTTTACCAAAAATTACATGTTCATAGGTGTGTGGATTAACATCAGGGTCTTCAATTCAATTCCATTGGTCCACATGTTGATTTTTATGCCAGTACCAAGCTGTTTTTAATTACTGTAACTCTATAGTAGAGCTTGAGGTCAGGGATTGTGATGCCTCCAGAGGTTGTTTTATTATACAGGATTCTTTTGGCTATCCTGGGTTTTTTGTTTTTCCATATGAAGTTGAGTATTATTCTTCCCAGATCTGTGAGAAACTGTGTTGGTATTTTGTTGGGGATTGCATTGAATCTGTAGATTGCTTTTGGTGAGATTGGCATTTTTACTATGTTAATCCTGCCTATCCCTGAGCATGGGAGATCCTTCCATTTTCTGACATCTTCTTCAATTTCTTTTTTCAGGGACTTAAAGTTTTTATCATATTGGCCCTTCACTTGCTTAGGTAGAGTTACCCTAAGGTATTTTATATAATCTGTGGCTATTATAAAAGGTGATGTATCTCTGATTTCCTTCTCAGCTTGTTTGTCTACTGTATATAGGAGGGCTACTGATTTTTTTGAGTTGATCTTGTATCCTGCTATGCTGTGGAAGGTGTTTATGAGCCATATCAGTTCCTTGGTCAAATTATTGGGGTCACTCATGTATACTATCATGTCATCTGCAAATAGCAAAAGCTTGACTTTTTCCTTTCTAATTTTCATCCTCTTAATCTCCTTATGTTGTTGTATTGCTCTGGCTAGAACTTTAAGTACTTATTAAATAAGTATGGGGAGAGTGGACAGCCCTGCCTTGTTCCTGATTTTAGTGGAATTGCTTTAAGTTTCTCTCCATTAATTTGATGTTGGCTGTTGGCTTGCTGTAGAATGCCTTTATTATATTTAGGTATGTTCCCTGTATTCCTGGTCACTCCAAGACCTTTATCATGAAGGGGTGTTGGATTTTGTCAAATGCCTTCTCGGCATCTAGTGAGATGATCATGTGGTTATTTCTTTCAGTTTGTTTATATGGTGTATTACATTGATGAACTTTTGTATGTTGAACCAACATTGCATCCCTGGGATGACACCTAGTTGATCATGGTATATAAGTGTTTTGATATGTTCTTGAAGTCTGTTTGTCAGTATTTATTGAATATTTTGGCATCAATGTTCATGAGGGAGATCGGTCTGTAGTTCTCTTTCTTTGTTGCATCTTTATTTGGTTTAGAAATCAGGGTAATTGTAGCCTCATAGAAGGAGTTTGGTAATGTTCCTTCTGTTTCTATTGTGTGGAACAATTTAAAGAGTATTGGTATTAAGTCTTCTTTGAAGATCTGGTAGAATTCTGCACTGAAACCATCTGGCCCTGGGCTTTTTTTGGTTGGGAGGCTTTTAATGACTGATTCTATTTTCTTAGGGGTTATTGGACTGTTTAAATAATTTATCTGGTCTTGATTTAACTTAGGTATGTGGTACCTATCCAGAAAATTATCCATTTCTTTTAGATTTTCGAATTTTGTGGAGTAGAGGTTTTTGAAATATGACCTGATGATTCTCTGGATTGCCTCATTGTCTGTTGTTATGTGCCCCTTTTCTTTCTCTTTTCGTTAATTTGGATGCTCTCTGTCTCTCTCTCTTTTGGTTAGTTTGGATAAGGGCTTGTTTATCTTGTTGATTTTCTCAAAGAACCAACTCTTTGTTTCATTATTTTTTTTTGTTTTCTTCCCTTTGTTTCTATTTTATTGATTTCAGATCTCAATTTGATTATTTCCTGGCATCTATTCTTCCTGGCTTTCTTTGCTCCTTCTTGTTTTAGAGATTTCAGGTGTGCTGTTAAGTTGCTAGTGTGAGATGTCTCCAATTTCTTTATGTGGGCGTTTAGAGCCATGCATTTCCCTCTTAGCACTGCTTTCATAGTGTCCCATAAGTTTGGGTATGTGGTATATTCATTTTCATTGATCTCTAGGAAGTCTTTAATTTCTTTCTTTATTTCTTCCTTAACCCATTGGTGATTCAGTTGAGCATTATTCAGTTTCCATGAGATTGTAGGATTTCAGTAGTTTTTGTTGTTGTTGCAATCTAACTGTAAGCCATGGTGGTCTGATAGAATGCAGGAGGTTATTCTAATTGTTTTGTATCTGTTGAGATTAGCTTTGTGTCCAAGTATGTGGTCGATTTTAGAAAAGGTTCCATGTGGTGCTGAGAAGAAGTTATATTCTTTTTTCTTTCTTTTTTTTTTTTTGTTAGGATAGAATGTTCTGTAGATATCGATTAAGTCCATTTGAGTCATAACATTAGTTAAGTCCTTTATTTCTCTGTTAAGTTTCAATTTGACAGATCTGTCCAGTGGTGAAAGTGGGGTGTTGAAGTCTCCCACTATTAATGTGTGGGGTTTTATATGTGATTTAAGATTTAGTAATGTTTCTTTTACATATTTGGGGGCCTTTGTGTTTAGGGCATATATGATGAGAACTGAAACTTCATCTTGGTGGATCTCTCCTGTGATGAGTATACAATGCCCTTCTTGATCTCTTTTGAATGATTTTAGTTTGAAGTCTATTTTGTTGGATATTAGGATGGCTACACCCACTTGCTTCTTAAGACCATTTGATTGGAAAGTCTTTTCCCAGCCTTTTATTCTCAGGTAGTGTCTATCTTTGAATTTGAGGAGTGTTTCTTGTATGCAGCAGAAAGATGGGTCCTGCTTTTATATCCATTCTGTTAGCCTGTGTCTTTTTATAGGTAAATTAAGTCCATTGATATTAAGGGATGTTAGTGACCAGTGATTATTCATTCCTCTTATTTATTTATTTATTTATTTACTTACTTACTTACTTACTTACTTACTTACTTACTTACTTACTTATTTATTGGTGGTAGTGTGTGTGTACTTCTCTTCTTTGGGGTTTATTGCTGTGGTGTTATCTATTGCCTGTGTTTTCAAGGGTGTATCTAACTTCCTTAGGTTAAAATTTTCCTTCTAGTGCTTTCTATAGGGCTGGGTTTGTGGATAAGTATTGTTTAAATCTGGTTTTGTCTTGGAATGTCTTGTTCACTCCATCTATGATGATTGAAAGTTTTGCTGGTTATATTAGTCTAGGCTGGCATCCATGGTCTCTTAGTGTCTGCATTATATCTGTCCAGGTCTTTCTGTTTTTCAAAGTCTCCATTGAGAAATCAGGTGTTATTCTGATGGGTTTGCCTGTATAAGTCACTTGGCCTTTTTTTTCTTTGCTGCTCTTAATATTCTTCCTTTATTCTGTATGCTTAGTTGTTTAATTATTATGTGGCGAGGGGACTTTTTGGGGGAGTCTAATCTGTTTGGTGTTCTATAGGCTTCTTGTATCTTCATAGGCATTTCCTTCTTTAAGTTGGGAAAGCTTTCTTCTATGATCTTATTAAATACATTTTCTGTGCCTTTGAGTTGGTATTCTTCTCCTTCCTCTATCCCTGTTATTCGTGGTTTGGTCTTTTCATGGTGTCCCAAATTTCCTGGACATTTTGGGTCATGGCTTTGTTGGCTTTAGTGTTTTCTTTAACTGATGAATCTATTTCTTCTACTGTATCTTCAACACCAGAGATCCTTTCTTCCATCTCTTGCATTCTGTTAGTTATACTTGCATCTGTGTAGTTCCTGTTAGTTTACTCAGATTTTCTATTTCCAGCATTCCTTCTGCTAGTGTCTTCTTCATTTTTTCTTTTTCCCTTTTCAGGTCTTGGACTGTTTCCCTCATCTGTTTCATTGCTTTTTCATGACTTTCTTTCAGGGATTTATTGTTTTCTTCTACTTTATTTGTCTTTTCCTCTAGTTTTTTATAGCATTCTTCCCATTATTTTTTTGACTTTTCATGTTCTTTATTGATTTTCTCCACTTTTTTATTTATCTTTTCCTTAATTTCATTTTTGATTTCTTCTTTAATAGCCTCTAGCACCTTCATGATATTATTCTTAAGGTTGCTTTCCTCTGCTTCTTCCTTTTTGTGATGTTCAGGTCTTGTTGTTGGAGGAGGGCTAGATTCCGATGATGCTTTATTGCTCTTTGTTTTGTTGTATGCACTTCTGCCTTGATGTCTGCCGTCTCCTCTTGGATTCATTCTTGGTCTTATTAGAGCTCTTGGTCCGGACAGAGCTGAGAGATTGGGTGTTTCAGGAAGTCTCTCTTGGTCCAATGAGAGGTGGCTGATTCTGCTCTCAGAAAGCCACTCTTGGTCTAATCAGGCCTAGTAGATTCCCTGTCTCCTGAGTTTACTCTTGGTCCAATGACAGCGTTTTGTCCAATGAGAGCTCTCTTTCCCTGGGCCTGGTGGGAGCTCTCTGGGTCTGATGGGAGCTCTCTGGGCCAGATGGGATCTCTCTGGGCCAGACAGGAGCTCTGGGCCAGATTGGAGCTGGGGACTGGTCACTAAATCTCAAGAAATGGCAGGCTCTTTGGCAGATGGGTGTGGTGGCAGGGCGTGTAGATTGAAGGGTCTGCTGAAGGGTGTTGGAGAAGGCGAATCTTCCCAGGGGCCCCGCCTGATGGTCAGAAACTGGGGCCAAGCTGGGCGAGTATTCCCTGGTAATGGTTGGTGCCCAGGGATGGGACCTAGGGGCAGGCCTCCCTGGGTATGATCCCAGGCACTCACCTTGGTCCAAATAGAAGCTCAGGGCTGGATGGGAGCTGGGAGTTGGTTGACCTTAATACTCTTAATTGAATATGAAAATGAATATAGTTCCAACTTGATAGGGAGGTTAGTACATTGTATGCAAGAGTAAAAGCATATATGTCATAGTACTCAAAACAATATTCCCCAATGTCAGTTATAAATTCCATCCTAAGACTGTTCACCATATTTATATCTCTTTCTCATTAAAATAATTTTTCCTAAAATAGCTGTTTAAGAAATCTTTCTTTTAATATGTTTAATAATGTATCAAGATGAAACTGTACACAGTAATAACGGAAAATATCACTTGTCACTCATAGGAAATGTTATGAAATAAAGGTAATGAAATTTATTATTAATGCTTAGAGACAATGACTGAATCTACTGATCCACAATAAAGTAATGTGGTATTATTAATTAAGTACATAGTTTTCAATTGAGATGGTTTCTTTAGGATGACTTAAAATTAAGTATAAAAATCATATATTAATTCCCTCTTATTAAATAGTGACTTGGAGAAAAAAATCTAAAATGGTCTCTCTTCCTCTCCCTGTTTTTGCCTTCACATTTTGGGGTGCTTTGCTCTAACATCATCCTTAAAACTGTGAACACTGTCACATTTCCTCCCCAGCAACGCTTCCTCTTTGCTCTCTCCCCGTTTGTCTCTGAGAGACTGTTTCTCTGCCTTTTGAAATTCCACTGCTCAGCCCCTTTGCTCAGCTTCTGTTCCTTTCTGGTTTACACCATCCTAGCTTCTGCTTCTAGGTCCAGGAATGATGCCTAAAGACCTGAAGGAGCCATGAAAGTTGAAGGTTTTGCTTTAAATGTAACAACTACTTTGTGAAACTGAAATTACCAAGGGAGCAGGGAACAAATGATATGCTTCTCAAATGTGTACATAATACTCATTATGGAGAGATTTTTGTTTTGACTGGCCCAGCAGCCTGGAATATTTTCTGGTTTTGCTCTGCTTCTGTCCTCATAGCCTATTGTCCTCAGGAGAAAGGGGAATTTCTTACACAGTGAAGATTAAAAAGGGTCATGTAAAATTCTTGGAATCAAAACAGAATAACATTAGGTAGCTATCATTTCATGTTTCCCTTTGACTTCCTCTGTGGAGAAGATCAGAATATGCTCCTCCAGTGTGTGCCTCTGAGTCCAGCAGAGCAGGGTCAAAAGCAATAAGCGGTGAATGCTCTTTTGTTGGTGACATGCATGTCAGCAAAACTGAGAGGAATTCAGTCATAGTGAATTATTACTTAAGGGGAAAAAGAAGAACATGGCATTCTCATTACAATCTCAAATGGCTAAGAGAGAGAGAAAGAAAAGGAAGAAAACCCTTGAAGATCAGGTAACATGGATAGAGTCACAATCTGAATGAAGCCACAATTTTTCTAAGGCTCAGCCAGTTCAAGAACATAATCATATAGTATATCCAACCCCTTTTTACAACCCAAATATTTTTAAGGGTGAATGATATATTTTAGAAATGGCAAATACATGGGGCATGACTTTTCCCATATAAAATTTCCCAACTCTGTGATTTATTAGACCCTGTTCTCCAACTGTAATTGAAAACCTTTTCATAATATATCCAAAAACTACAGAAACGTTAAGCATGGTAAGGTCCACTGAAGAAAGAAAATATTCTGCATGTAACATATACACAGTAATTTAGCAAAGAGAAAATATAAAAAGTAGAGCATATAATTAATATGGTATGGCACCAAGGCAACAGTTACATAAAGATTGCAAAGCTAGCCTGGAACTTTGAAATTCTCATCCCAAGATCCCCTGCCATTTAGAGGCTGGCTGTATTAGTGAACTATGGCAAGAGCTAACTCTGGACAATACTCTTTTTAAAAAGGAAAAACACTGTATTTCTAAAATATAGAGTTATAATTTCTTTTTCCATTATTTTACTTCATTAAATAGTATGCCAAATGAGAAGCTATTAAAATATTATAGGAAAGAAAATGATTCAAGCAAAACACCATTTAGTTTAAAAGGACCCACACTATCCAACTTCATAAACAGAGGGTGAAGTTTATGTGTGTATTGTTTGGAATGAAACCATAGTTCTTATGTGTGATAATCGGGTACTGTACTATGGGGACAACTGAGAAGAGGACCAGCCTTCCCCTCTCTGTATCCCCAGCCTCCCATTTTCACCAAACTGCAACATCCTTAGGTATCCTGTGACCACACTTCCATTCATCAAACAAATACTTAATGTGAAATTGTTAACATTTTGTAGAAAATGAGCCAAGTCAAAATCAGCACATTTTAAAGTTCTTATACTGAACAACATTGTAATGTACTGTGCTTGAAGGACTCTGTCTGCTGAACTGAGAGTAAAAATAAAAATCTCCCTCCCTTAGACTGTTCCTTTTTAGACATTTCATTACAGCGACAGCAAAACATAAGCAATACATGTAACATGTCCCTGTTTCTGGATCGTTTTTGCTGAAGAGCTGGTTTCATTTAGTGAAGTTTAATCTTGAAAGGAAGAATTCCAATGAAGAAGACAGTGCATTACTAACACTTACTAAAATAAAAATAGTATCATGAGTCATGCAAGCCAATGAGATCTGGGCTAGCTTTTTGTCTACATGCTGACAGAATCAAGATGTCCTCTGGAGGCAGGCATACTTCATGCTCTAATAAATCAGACATCATACTTAGTTTATTAGACTGAGTTGTACACTGCAAATAACTCAAAGATACAGGCTGTGAAGTGTTACAGAGGCTTTATCAGAGATAGCCATTTTCTAAACAAGGACTGTCCCTGGGCAGAGGGACATGCTAAAATCCACCACAAATCCTGGGATGTTAAACAAACAGTCAACAAACTTAGGAAAGAATTTTTTACAAGAATCCACATAACAAAATTTCCCAGCAAAAAGTATGCTGATTACAGAAAAAAGACTAAGTTCTGTCCATCGATCAGTTTTCCTTTAACAACTGTCTTCTACATGTATTTGTATTTTCTGTTTTCTACTTGTGTTTGTTGGTTTGGTATCCAACACTGGTTATAATCAAAAATTCTTTTGTAACACAGGACAAACTCAGAAAACAATGGGCAACTCTCATACTGTGAATTATTTTCTAGTGTATTATAAATACATGTAATAGGCAATCGTTATTTTATGTGTAGACAGTAATCCATTTAGACATTTTCATGTTGATTCAATATTTAGCCAACTGTTAGCTTTTCCCTGATATGAAAGGTTCAATTCAATGTATCTAAGGTAAAGACAATGTAAGAATAAATTATATCCAATAATATTACATGTGGGAATCTATAACTCTAATTTTCTCAGGAGATATAAGAACCACTTTATTCCTCAATTTCTACTAGATCATATTTTTCATGTTTTTATATCAAATATTCTCCATCTTAAAAATGACAAAAAGTCCAAACTCTTTCTTAAATCTCAAATTTCCTTTGAATTATACAAACCACTAATTTGGCTAAAGATTTGTTAGTCTTTTTAAATAACCAAATATGTTTCACTGATTCTTTGTATAGTTTGTTTCTGTTTTGTTGACTTTCTACCATACACTAATACGCCTTTGGATAATGGCTATTCCTGCTTCTCTAACATTTTCAGTCTCATCACCAAGTTATTAATTTGAGTTATTTCAAAGAGATGACTCTATGACTTCCAAAAATTTTGGTATGTTTTAGGAATTTTTAATTTCTTCTTGACCTCATTCTTGACTCATTTTTGGCTCAGTAGTGTACTGTTTTCTTCCAGTATTAATTCCATAGTTTATGTGCCTTCTTATACTGTTGATATCCACTTTAGTCTATGGTGGTCAGACAGAATACAGATTTTTTTAAATATTTTTATATTTCTTGAGAGTTATGTTCTAATATATGGTTTATTTTGGGAAAAAATGTCCATGAGTCACTGAGAAGATGTATACTTTGAATATTTGATGATTATTCTGTAGGTATCTGTTAAGTTCATTTGATTCATGGCATCATATAGTGCCAGAATTTATTTATTTATTTATTTATTTTTATTTATTCTTTTCCAGTTTACCTGTTTATAGGTAAGAGTTTGGTATTGAACTAATCCCCTATCATTGTGTTGGAGTCTATCTGTGGTTTTATACTCAGTAGTGTTTTCATTTACTAAATTGTGTGCTCCTCTGTTTTGTGAAAGCATGTTTAGTATTCTGACATCTTATTTCTGGAATTTTTCTTTAATGGGTATAAAATGCCTCTTCTTATTTATCAGTATAGTTTTTGTTTTAAGCTTTTTGTCAGATATTAAAAAGTGGCAACACCTGATAGTTTCAAAGTTCCATTTGCTCTGAGTACCTTTTTGTATCATTTTTACCTTGATGTACTTTATAGTGTTGCTTATGACATGTATTTTTCGGAGGCAGGAAAAAGTTGGATTTGTTTTCTGATCCAATCTGTTAGTCTGTATCTCTTTAGTGGTGAGTTGAGAGGCTTGATATTAGGAGTTATTATGGAAACACAGTAATTCCTGGAACTGTGTTGTTTTTGTGGTGTCATATTCACCATCTATGTTCAGTATTCCGGGATTGTTTATGTGTTCCTTGTACCTTTTTTGGATTTTATGCCTTATCTTTAGACCTAAATATTCTTTCAAATATATACTCTAGAAATTACATAATGGTCATAAATTCCTTTCATTATTTTTTCTTTGAGACAGGGTCACATACAGCCCTTGATGCCCAAACACAAACTATATAGATGAGAATCACTTTGAATGTCTGATCTTCCTGCTTTGAAGTACTAGAATTACACTTTTGGGCCCAACACCCTGTTTATACAATGAAAACTCAGGACTTCCTTCACACTAAACTGGAACTGCACAGACTGAGTGACATCCCCAGTATTCTTTTCCATTTTATTACTGTTTGCATTGTAATTGACTTCATGTTTAGATCTTTACTCATTCATCACTTTCCCTAACATGGCTTCCCTCTCTTACATGTGTGCTGTTAAAAACCACCATTGTTATGTGTGATGGAATCCAGGAAGTCTTGGACTTCATCTAGCTTAAAGTTAATTATTAATACTGATTACATTCTTTGTCTTTCAATTTTCCTTTTTGATCTTCAGTTTATCTTTCAACAAAATTGTCTGAATGTCTTTAAACCATGATATGTTTTTTTCTTGTGCTACAGAACTGCCTCTCACTGTTAGTACAGCATTCTCAAAGAAGTCACCTACTGAAGTTTCCTTCCTTCCTCTTCACTTAACTCTGAGAATCTTGTTTATGCTCAATACTCCAACAGTAATAAAATATCAAGGAAATGAAATGATGTCTCATCTGGCATTTACCCTACATACTCATACTCTACCAACATGTTTACTTCGTTGTTTCAGAATCAGCTCCTCTGAAGTGGTTTTTATTCCTTCTGCTAGATGAAGCAAAACCCTTGCTCTCAATAAGAATGCTTTTTTTCCCCTGATCTGCTGTGGATGATTGATTGATAAATAAAATGCTGATTGGCCAGTAGCCAGACAGAAAGTAAAGGCAAGACAAAGAGAGAGGAGAGGTTTGGGTAATACAAGGCTAAGGCAGAGAGATTCTGCCAGCTGCCATCATGAGATGTTAAGATACCTGTAAGCCATGAGCTACTTGGCAACTTATAGATTAATAGAAATGGGTTAATTTAAGATGTAAGAACAGCTAGCTAGAAGCCTGTGCCATTAGGCCAAACAGTTTAAATGATATAAGCACCTGTGTGTTTATTTTATAACTGGGCTGTGGGATTGCAGGGGCTTGGTGGAACCCGGAAAGCTCTCCAGCTACACTGATCAGTACAGTTTAGCTCTGGTTCATTTAAAAAAATTGTTGTAGTCACTCTTGATGAATCCTTTTTCCTTACTCACCAGACCTACAGGATGGCCACAAGATATCTTATCTACATGTCACTGGAAATAACATTTTCCTCTACCTTCACTATGCTCCCTTACATACACCAGTCAGAAGCATTTCTAACTTACAGAATAAAATTTACCCTCTAGGTATAGCAAACCATTTCATAAACCCACATCAATTGCTCTTATTCCTAGTGGGCCTGAACTAAACTGCCTTTGTCAACTACTAGTTATACTTCATATTTTGAAAAGGTGTGCCTTTAAAAAAACATGTACCTCCCACACAATATTCCTTTTCTCAAATTTTTCTACTTAATCTACTGTAATTTTGAATTTTATTGAGGACTTCATACATGAGCACTGACATCTACATTACTACCTTTCCTCCCTCACTTCCTTCCTCCCTCCCTCCCTCCCTCCCTCTCTCCCTCCCTCCCTCTAACTCCTCACAAGTGCCCCAGGCTACTCCCAAATTTATGATATTCTTTTTAGTTCTTACTGCTAAATTGATAACCAAGTTTCTAATTTATCTTTCAAATATCAGATTGATGGTTAGTATTTCCGTCAAACTACTCTTGCAAAGTCATAAGTGTAACCAATTCTTCTTGCTATCAGAACTTCATTTTCAATTGTGTATCTGTGTGATTGTGGAGTTATTTCTCATTTTCCCTACTTGTAAACACATTAAGAGGACTCTGCTTAAATTTGCATATATACATATGTATATTAGACATATATATATAGAACTATGCATATATCTAATAAAATACCTGACACATAGGAGATGCTCAATATTTCCTGAACTAGTAACAAAAAATGTTTACATTCTTTCCTATTTCCAATTATTTCCTCAAAATAATTATGAGTAGAATAATCATTTTGTATCCTTTGACATGATTAAAATGACTTTCAAATGTGCTATTCTTTCAGAAAACTTTGCAAATATTCTTTCTTATGCTCAAATAACAACTTCAGAATTATTATTCATTGTTAAAAATGAAATGCCATCAGATTAAAAATTATCCTTGATTGCTTTATACTCTTGAATGAATGGGATTATTCACTTTCTAACTATGATTTTTATGTTGTTTGTATCAGTTTCTTACTATTTTATTGGTATCTTTTATTTTTGTAATTAAAATAAATTATAAGTATTCATGGCTAGAAAAGAAGCATAAGAGTATATTACTTCCATAATAGTCCATGTTTCATAAAAACAATAATAAAAATATATATACTATAAGTGTCCAATTCCACTCCTTTCATGTAGATGTCTCCTTTACAAGTGCTGTTGTTAAACTTTTCTTACGAATGAGAGAAAGCTAGAATCTGAAAGCAAAGTGATAGCAAACTGCTAAAGAAGTGTGATGAAGTTGATTTCCAGAAATTAGTTAACATGTCTTTTGCATTTGCCTGGTGGCTCTTTCTAAAATCAGAAAGGAAGAAATAAAGAGAAAGAACAGAAAGAAAGCTATCCCTGTAGTCCATAACTTATTACAGTTTTATAGCCAAGCCTTGTAAACTTGTCAAGTTCTGGTTTTAAATCTTAGCTCACCTCACAAAGGAAAATTGGCTAAAATGGTTTGTCACCCTGTCCTACTTTTCATCAGTACATGAAGTAAAAACAATTCCTGTTTTGATATGAATTGCTCTTATGAGGTAGAAACTGCATACCATAAGAAGCAAAGATACACCATTGCTTCATGGATCTGGACCTGAATTAAAATGAACAAACCAGAAAGAGAGAGAAATACACAGAGAGGGAGAGACAAAGAGAGACAGAGATGTAGTATGCAAGGACATATGGTTTCTCACTCAGTGGAGGTGTGGCTCTCATCTTTTTTAGCTTCCTTTCAGCTTATGGGATCTTACGATTCATTCATATACTACACTAGACCTCAAAATTTTTAACCCAAAAGCCATAGTACTTTCTAAAGCATAAGAACTTTCTAAAAATATTTGATAAAAATCTAAGAGTTCCTAGAAGTTCCTAGGTATTCTTAATGAGCTTTTCTAGGCAAGTCATTTTTTTGAGTGCTTCATAGAAATAACTGGATTTGTCACATATCTTCCTCCACCTAAAACTTAGTTCTGAGATTCCATCTATTAGCCAATAGCAGACTGAGCTTTGATGAGCTTCTGAGAATGTTTTTCTCAGTATGACGGCAGACAAAAAGAACAGGAAGAAAATCATGGTCTCATCTGACCCAAATCCCTTAAAGTAATCAGGAGGAATGGTGAGCCCATTTTGTGGTACATGTCACCACCAACTCTTTGTTAGGCAACAAATGATTTAACCATTTTCCCCAAGGAGTTCTCACATTCACTCTATAGTAAAGACAACCATTTTGCATACATTGTGTGGACAAGTAAACTGGATGCAGAATGCTGTACAAAGCCAAAGAACCTGTGCGAAGAGAAGGCTTGGAGTTTAACAGCACATAATGTTTTTGAGGAAGACACAGTCTTCTTTCAAAAGATTCTTTATAGAAAGGAAAGGCTTTGTAAATTTTACTTTGAGACTTTAATTGAGCTTATGCAAAATTAAACCTTATGGCATACTTATTGCACATCAATTTAAACAACTCCTATTTGGAAAAGGAATAGAATCAAAATAAATGTTGATACCTGGGTGCTCTACCTACAAATAGTTACACTGTACACACAAATAAAAGCAAGAAGGGGAAGATAAATAAAATACTTAAAACAGAAGAAAATAATAGGGGAGAAAGAATATTCATTGCACCATATATTCCACAGAGAAAATGTTTTTTATTAATGTTAGTTGAATGTTACAGTAATACTCCCACTTTTGAAACAGATCAAGTGTAAATTCAAAACAAAAAATAAATAAAGCACAACTTGTTAGAGACTGAATTTATATTTATTAGGAACTAAATAGCAAAGCTGAAGATGGAATTTACCTGTGCCTTCATTTGCCTTTTGAAGCCCTAGAGTCGATTTTGTTCTTACACAATTCACTGAAAAGCTTACTGTAGCTTTATCCTTGCCTGCTGCCATAGCTTCTAAGCTACGAGGAAGTGCCAAAACCTACATCAGAAGAGGTTTGACTGTAAGAAATATTTAACATGCAATCCATATGTGAGGACAACTTTCATCTCAGAATCTGGGAGGCAGAAGCAAGTAAATGCTGCGAGGTTAAGGCCAGCCTTATGTATGTATAGTCTATGTAGAGAATTTCAGACCAGCCAGGACTAAATAGTGAGGCTTTGTCTTAAAACATGAGGAATTCTGGTCCCACAGACTGGGTGCCTCCCAAACAGATCAAGCTATTCAGTTGTCTCACTTATCCAGAGGGCCTGATCCAACTGGGGGCTCCACAGCCTTTGGATCATAATTCATGTGCTTCCATTCGTTTGGCTATTTGTCCCTGTGCTTTTTGCAATCTTGGATTCACCAGTATCTGTCCTTAGTGCATGAGCTGGCTGTTTGAAACCTTGGGCTTACACAGGGACACTTTGCTCAGTCTGGAAGGAGGGGACTGGACCTGCCTGTACTAAAACCAATAGGTTTAAATGAATCCCCAGGGGTGCCTTGATCCTGGAGGACATGGGAATGAAGGGGAGGGGCTGGGGGGAAGATGGGGGTGGGAGGGGGGAGGACAGGGGAACCCATGGCTGATGTATAAAATTTAAAACACATAATAATAAAGAAAAAAATTTTAAAAAACATGAGGAATTAGCAGAACTGAGATTTTTTTAAACAAGCTGCAACAAGCTTCAAGTATAGGCAGTTAGCTTATGAAGAAGCTTGACACACCACCCTTGCCTTCCACCTGCTTCACCTGCTGTTACCTATGGATACTGGGCTTGTTAGTTAGAAGTTCAAACAATGATATAGTTAAGCAATTTCACCAACTGACATGAAGGAAGGTCCCAGAACCTTGGGAGCATATATCATAAATCTTTAGGATGCATGAGTGATTATTTCTAAGACAATTACAATAAAACCAGATCAGTATATTTGTTAGAAAAAATAGCAAAACAAAATGAAAAAAATAATACAGTATAAAAAAAAATGTTTCATAAAATGTTAAAACATTACCACAGCCAGTTCTCCTAGACCAAGCTTACTGTATCCTGTAGAGTTCGGTTGTCTATGGATTCATACTTCACAAGGATATCCAATGCTTTATAAATGGTCAAGGTTATTTATGTAGTGTATAAATCTCTGTTCTAGTTTTAGGACCATTAGAAAAGGCAAGGCCTTGTTTACTGATGTTATCAGTAAATACATTTTATTATATATCATAAGAAAGGGACATTTCCAAAAATCTGGTGTTTTTTAGGACTTCTAAAAATTTAATTGTCATTGCATGTATCATTTAGAATGTTATAGATGATAAAATGTTCATCAATTAAATTAGAAAAGCAGTTAGCTAGTTATAGGTATCTTACAATTAACTTCACAAACAATATAGAAAGTATCATCCCAAGAACCAGTAAAAGTCAAATGACTAAAAGTTATTCTAGAGCAGTGAAATGGATCATAGTGTCAAGGCACTTGCCACCAAGCCTGATGACCAAAGTCAATCTCAAGGGTAAACATGTTAGAAGGAGGGAACCAACTACTAAGGTTGTCCTCTGACTCCAAATGCCCATGGTTGGGCTTGTGTACTCAAGTGCATACACACACACACACACACACACACACACACACACACATACACACACATACACACACATACACACACATACACACATATACACACACACACATACACACACATACACGCACACCACACACATATACACACACAAACACACACATACACACACACATACTCATACACACACATACACACACATACACACACATATACACACACATACACACACACATACACACACATACACACATACACACACATATACACACACATACACATACACACACACATACACACACACATACACACACACATACACACACACACACCTGCATGCTTACACACACGTGCATGCACATACACATTAAATAAATAAATAAACAAACAAAAAATAATTGAAGCATTTTTTTTAAAGTTTAAAATAATCAAATACCACCAGGAAAAGAGGACAAGTGTCATACTTGCACACACCTTCTCTATGTGTGTCCATAGGAGTATAAGCATAAGTATAAACATATTGTATCTATAGGAGTATAAACATTATTCTTTCCCCTAAACATAAAATGTATCCTCAATGTCGTGGGCATGATTAATCCATGGAGGCTTTTAAGCTTGATTTTCTCAGCTCTAAAATTACCTTCCTCAACTCTAAAATGCCACAGCTGAGGCTGAAAATGACATCCCCCTAGACTGTCTACTCTATACTTCCACGATAGGAAAAGATAATGCAATGTCTATGTAGTCTGGATACTTTCTTTTTATTCGTCCAGCATTCCTGTGCTCTCACATAGCTCTTAGTTCCATGCTAGAGATCATGTCTACTTCCCCATTCTGTTTCTTCCACTTCACAGCCAGGTTCATCCAAGCCTTAGAAAAGAGGCCAGCAGTTGCTAGGTACAACTTCCAATGTCTCAGGACCCTCTCTCAATGTTGGACACCTTTGATCTACTCCCAACAGCATGGAAACAGCATCATGATGCAAACTTTGTGTTTTCTTTTGGCTGGCAATATTTTTCTAATGTCATGGTAACTAAACCATTGTTTCTACTGATCTCTATTCATATAATATATATCAGTCTGTTCTCTTGATTATGACACCTATAGGATGCCAACTCAAAGCAATTCTAATATTTGAATTGAAAATGTTTCATAGTTAAGAAAGAGTCTTCAAATTAAGAGGCAGATTTATTGCTACTTGAATAATTTTGGGGTAAAATAAAATATATTCTTATTTAATACAAGGATTTAACATAAAGAATTTATACACAAATGTAACATGTGCATACCACTTGTCTTTATAAAACTGATTTGAAGACAGCATATGATAATGAATATAAAAGTCCAATAAACCATAAAAGAAAATATCAGTTGCCATTTTAAAGTAAATAATCTAAATTAACCCTAAATGATGCTATCCTCTGTGCAAATTTCAGTATTTTGGGTTTTTTGTGTTGTTGTTGTTTGTTTATTTGTTTGTTTGTTTTTTGGTATGAATTGCAGGAAGCATTTCCTACTGATTGATATGATGCTTAAATGGAAGCTATATATAAGTTCTTCTGCCAACTAAACAAAAATAAAGAAAACTATAATTAAAGAAATAGCCACATTTAATCAAATTTTCACACCTTTATTTTATTATATCCCTCTGAGCACTTTTAGACTTCTCTTCTTAGAAAATAGAAGGCATAAATAATATTTTTGGAAGCTGATATAAAATAAATCGCAACAATAGTCAAAGCAATTTCTTCCACATTATGGTACAGGTTTCCCTGTGACAAAGAGAGACATAAATCAGTCTCTGCTTACAGTTCATTTCCATCTTTGTGTTTGCAGTCAATGACAATCTAATTTTTCTCAAAACACTAAATTCATATTGATTTTAAGGCCTTGGTTCATAACTATTTTGAAAAGTCTGATTTCATTTTTGTTGCATGAATGTTGACAAGTTTCAGCATGTCTTTCCCTTTTCCTTCAGGAAATATCTGTGCAAATTGATGAGGATAGCCCAATATTCTTATCTTCATCATCAGGCCAAGTGAATATCTGCTTTACCTTTGCAAGATAACAAAGCTATGGGCACCATGAGAAGATCTGAGGAGCACCACTCTTCTTGGACCCCCTTAATAGGCCGTGCTCTCAAGCGTTGAGGCTGGATGGTCATTACACTGATGGGGTGCACTGCTGCATGCTGGCCCCCTTCTTCTTCGGTCTGTGATGCTTTGTGCTGTGGGTACTGAGTTATGTGATGCTTCTGTCACAGCCTCATTCCAATCTAAATCAGAACTCATAATTGTTATTTAGGGGCAAGAGCATGGGTTAGAGGCCTTCCTCAAAATGACTTTAAGTCATAGATCTCCACCTATGTGTTTCAGATCAAACAACTACGGCCCACTTCAACATAACCCTTATTTGATTCTGAGTTCAAACGAGTAACTTTTAGCCTGATAATATTTATTGTGTTCCAATCTGACATATGTCTCCAAATCTTAATGTGCCCAATGTAAAGAATGGTATATATTGACCTCTCACAGGACCACTAAGGCTCTTCCCATAGTGAATTCCAACACACTAAAGTGACCTACAAATGTAGATAATTTCAGAAGACATTCATTTTACTAGACATATATAGGTCACCTAAAATTATTAGCAGTTTTCCACAATCTAACAGCTTCAAGTGGACAAGTCTGGCTCTTTCCATATAGGTGCTGTGGATCTGAACTTGGGCCTTTATGCTTATACAGCAGGCATTTTACCTACTGGCTTTCTCACAAACCCTCAAAAGAATCCATGGAGAGCAAATGTCACTAGCACCTTGTCTAAAGGGCTTCAATGTGATGTAAGGGCTCTGAGACCCTGATAAATAGCAGATTAAAGGTATTCCTCTGCCCCTCCACACACCCATATTCACAAGCATATGAAATATATACATATCAATAATTATTTTTAATATATCCAAAACAAGTTTGCTGGATTATATTTCATTTCTTACTGTCTTAGTGAGGGTTTTTATTGATGTGAAGAAACACCATGACCACAGCAACTCTTATAAAGAAAAACATAATTGAGGGTGGCTTGCTTACAGTTTCAGAGGTGCAGTCCATTATGATCATGATGGGGAGCATGGCGGCATACAGTTAGACATGATTCTAGAACTGAGAGTCCTACCTCTTGCAGACAACAGGAAATGGGCAGTCACACTATGTAACATGAATATCCTAATGGTCTTATTTTAAAAAAATGGAACTGGATATTGGGATGAAAGCTGAAAGATCAGAGAAATAGAACAAGCCACATCCAAGCTCACCTTGCCACCTCTCAACTGATCCTGTTTTCACAAATCCTCAGAATGAAAGTCTCTGAGTCTTCACCCCTGAGGATCTCAGTTGAACTGCTGATTAGTTACTGACTCTGCATGCCTTATATACTGTTCTACACCCAGCAATATCATTTCCTGGGATTAAAGACACATGTGTGCTTTCCCAGCAAAGGCATGAGATCTCAAGTGCTGGAATTAAAGGTATGTGCCATCACTGCCTGATTCTGTTCCCAGTGTGACTTTGAAATCACAGAGATCCAGATGGATCTCTGCCTCCCAAGATATAGGATTTTATGGGTGTGTGCCACCACCGTCTGGCCTCTATGTGTAATCTAATTGCTGGCTCTGTCCTCTGGCACCCAGATAAGTTTATTAGGGTACACAATATATTTGGGTATACAATATATCACTGCAACATTGGGCAATATCCTGAGAACAGGAAACCTCGCAACTGCCCCCTCAGTGACACACTTCCTCCAAAAAGTCATACCCACTCCAACAAGCCATACCTCCTAAAAGTGCCACTCCCAATGAGATTATGGGAGAAATTACATTTAAACTACCACACTTATTTGTTGAGCAGTCTTCATGCTGTTTTCAATGTAGTCCACAATCGTCACATGTGTTCCAGTTTCTCCACATGCTGTCTAGCACTTACTATTTTCTGTACTTTGATGCTATTCATGGTGGTCTTGATTGGTTCAAGGCAATATATTTTCATGTTTTTTTCTGTCACATAGCTGTTTTTTAAGATGTGGTCTTTTTAAGTAGTGTTACATGGCCCAGAGTTCAATACATAGACTAGTCTGGCCTCAAACCTTCAGAGATCAGCATGCCTCTGACTCTACAGGGCTGGGATTGCAGGCATGCATAGGTATATGTCCTGCTATTGTGTTTTTATATGCACTTTTGTAATGGTTTCTTATCTTGAATATATTAGTGCATCATTTTTGATCCTCCTATACTAAATATGTATATATTTAGTTCATTGATTTACATCTTTCTGATATCACAGCAAATGCATTTTCATCAAGTTGTTGGTTATGTATATGTATATCCATATATTTTATTTTGTTCTCATTGATCTTAACAAATATTTAAGGACTGTTTAAGTTCCTGAATGGTAGCTGTTAGGTCCAACATAGCCCCTCACCCCACAAAATAGCAGTGCTAAGGACAATGTCATAATCAGAAGGACTTGGCCTGCTTAAGCAGAATTCTAAAGTTGGACCTATGTTTACCAGAGAAGTAGATCTCTAAAAGTGGTTTTCTGTTTACCAAGAATCACCCTCAGTTTTTCCCCAAAGATAAGCATAAGGTATCTTGGTTAAGAATACCTAATTTCTGGTATAGTTTGTGTGAGCTCAAAGACCAGATCCTGCTGACATCTAAAATCAGTTTGCTTCTCTGCCATTTTCTCTTGTCTCTGCCCCTCAGGAAATATCCTAAGCAGTTTGATCATTTCATTCTTCCACATAGTAGTCTAGTTTGGTGGTTTCACCACATCATCACTTATAGAAGCTAAAGAAGAAGATGTGACTTGTGTTCACTTACTGTTCTATCTGACACATAGTAGATGACCCCTACATATTATCCTATTTCTGACACAATTGTGTGAATCAAGTGTTCTTTGGTTTTTGCTTGGCTGGAGGCAGTCTTTGCAAATAAATTACTAAAATCACTTTAAATTAATTAGCATCATTTGCTTTTCCTGTGAGCTTTCTCATTATTAGGCCCAGAAGGAGAAATATAGCATTGTGAAATGGCTAATTTTAAACTACTGTCAACTATTTTTAGATAATATGTGGAAATCAGTATAGCATGTCTTGATAACTGATAAGAAATAAAACTTCAGAGACATACAGCTTGCTCAAGAGAATGCAGCAATTGTGAGTTGGAATGTAATATGCTATGCATACTGGCTGCAGGAAACTTTTTTGTTTGTTTTTCACTACAGAGAAGGGATGAGTCATGAGTAAGGTCTTTTTCTTGAACTGTTTGTGAGACTATGTCCTTATGCTAGAGCAGACAGTGAAAAAGTAAGTTCAGTGTTTGTGATACACTTAAGATCCTGAATTATAATCTTCCCTGGAAGTATACCAGAGTATAATAGGGTTTATACATCTTTTTAAAAGATAAAACTAAATGCATGTATTGTTTTTCCATTAACTAACCCACTGAACAGGGATATGTAAATTAACATCCTCAAGAGGGACTTTTTTAAGCTACAGGACTTTTCTTGGTCTGTGTATGAATTAAAATAATCTGATGCCACTTTGTTTACATTAAATATATTGGCTCCAAGGCAGACTATAACTTCTTCTACATTTACCAACACTTTTGTCAATTCAGTAAGAAAAATATACTCAATTATAAAATGCTAATTCTTCAGGAAAGAGAATGTAAGGAATTTAAAATGCTCATTCCAGACTTGGCTCATTACTTAATTTCATAAAATATTTGACACCAATAGCTTTGTTAATTAGTGCATTGAATATTCCACTTTATGGATGATACCACAGTGGATAGTTTATTAGTGATTACTCATCTACCTATTGTTTTATCTGTAATTCATAGAGATACAAGACCCCAACCAGGTTAGATATATATATTCAAATATATATGAACCCAGCAAATGAAAATATGAAGTTTATCCAAAGTCTAGTTGGAAGAAAAAGTAATAAAGTTTAAAGAATTTAGTGCATCACTGCTTAAAATTCTTATGTGTAATTAATTATATGTAAAAAGGAAATTATTATGCTTTGATACATATAGGGAACTTGTCTTCAAAATCAAATAATGAACATGTCCATCATAGCATATAGGTTTCATGTGTTTTTATTTGTGTGATAAATGAATCTATCATTTTCACTAAAGAAAATTCCAATAAAATGATATTAAATATAGTCTTCTGCTGTTCATTTAATCTCTATACTATTCATTCTACTCAATGGCAATGTTACACTTTTCTGATCTGTTTTTCATTTCCAGCCTTCTCCTTCATCCATAATACACATAGCTCTACTATTATTTGTGTGTGTGTGTGTGTGTGTGTGTGTGTGTTTGTGTTTGTGTATGTATGTGTGTATGCCTGCCTATATGTGTGTTTGTGTGTGTACATGTGTGTGCATGCACTTGAGCATGTGTGTGTTCAATAGATGTGGATGCTAGAAGACAACTCAGGTGTCATTTGACAGGTGAAGTCCACTTTTGACTTTTTGAGCAGAGTCTTAGCTAACATGAACTTATTTCTAGCCTAGATTGAATGGCTATATGAGTATTTATCTACTTGGAAATATAGGGGACATAGAAATGTTAGAATTATAAATGTGGACATTTAAAATTAAGAGATAATATTTTCAGGCCTTATTTTTATATTGTATCCCGTCAATGAACTACTGTATTATTTTAGTCCTTAACATAAATAAATTGTGACATATTTCCTCAAGTAAAATGACTGCTTAACTTTTGTATTACAATAATTTTTAAAAGGTAGTCTGTTGCCTTAATGAAATGATAGTATTATGTAGTAAAATTTGTGCATTGTCTGTGTTCCTAAATTTGAAAAACTTTAACAGCTATAATATGAATATCTTGTGACTTTCAGGTACAGAATTTTAGATTTTTTTTTAGAGATTCTGTTGAGTAAACTTTAAACAGGTTATAAAATTGTCTGATTTTTGTGGTCATCTTTTATTTGTGCAACCCAATAAATTTACCTAAGGATCAGAGGAAAAAGACAGTCACTGTATTAAACATAGCAGTCAGGCCTTGGTAGCACATACCTTTCATTTGGGAGGCACAAAACCTTCTGGATCTCTGTGAGTTCAAGGCCGCACTGGGAAGACAGCCAGGTGTGGGGGCACACGCCTTAAATTCCAACACTAGTTTAACCATAAAGATCTGGAGGTCTGTAGAGACAGAGAGGAAGTGACAGAGCCAGGCAGAAAGAGGAAGTGATGTAGCTGGACAGAGAGCAAATGAGATAGCAGAACAGAAGGCATACAGGCCTGCGCATACAGGAAGTAAGCAGGTCTATCTCTTTGGAAGCTGAGGTGCTGGTGAAGTGAGACTGGCTTGTGGCTTTTCCTATTCCTCCAATCTCTCAGGTATTCACCCCAATATCCGTCTCCAGATTTTTATTTAATAAGACTATTTAGCAATTTGTCTAAAGATTTTACATAAAGATTCATGATAACATTTTGCTATGACACTTATAATGCTCATAACTAAAATAGCAGCACTGCTTTCTAGTACAATTGATGTACAATCAATTATACACCAACATACACAAAGTAAAATGAAAAGGAGATTGGAATTTAAAGTCTATCAAAAAATCAATATGTTTGTAAAAGTATAAAATAATCCTCAGTAGAGTAAAAGTTACACTAAAATTTATGAAGATTTGTAGTAATATCTACACTAATTGAGTGAGATAGAAAATGGGTTTCTTTCATTAGAAACTCAGCACTTATGAATTCCTTGAAAGAAACTTAAAAGAACTTCAAAGTGAGTTCTTATTGACATGGTAATTTTCCCATTTTTGACATGTTCTGGTATGTGAAATTAAAGTGGGAAATTTCTAAGAAATAGTACACTGAGAACCACAGAAAATGTCTTAGATCCAGGCTTGGAAGAAGCATGTCATGGGCTGTAAGCACCTTGGCATCCTGGGAAAGACAATGGCATGCATTATCCTATTTTTGAGAAGTATAATAATACAAGTATATTTTTATTAACCTCCCTATTCTACTAAGAACTTTGATAACTTTATTGTGTGTGGGTATATATTACACAATTATCTTGATAATAAAGCCAGAGCATTGCATATGCCTACTATTCTCCAAATAAATTTCTTATGCATCTACTGATTTGTATACTGTTAATAGCAAAAAAAAAAAAAGAATAAGAAAGTCATGAGGGCTGAAAATATAATTAAATAAGCATTGTAAAGAACCCCCTTGCACTTGAATCTTTTTTCTCTTTTTTGATCAACCAACATTACATTACAACATCATCTTAAACCAGAAAAGTCTCTAGATTCAAATATGCTAAAATATTTTGTAGCACACCATACTCCTTACATGTCCCTCATTTGCCTACAAAATTGTATACATATTTAATCCACAAAAAGTTCAGTGTGTGTGTGTGTGTGTGTGTGTGTGTGTGTGTGTGCATGTACATGTTCACTTTCTGAACAATACTCCATGGAACTTTAGACTGTGTGCCTTAATTCCTTTTTCTATTACTTGGAAAAATTCCATGACCAAAGCATTCAGAGAACAAGTTTATTTCAAGTGTACACTTCACAATGGCAAGTAATTAGGAGCAGTTGATGAATGTTTTCAGCCAGCCCACCATCTACAAAGTCCAGGACTCCACTGAACTTAATGTAACTGAGTACAATGGGTGGGTTTTTCAACTTCAGGTAATATAATCAAGATAATTCCACACAGGCATGTATAGGTGACTATTTCCCTGGTGATTGTGAATTAACAATTAAATTTTATATTTTAATTAGCAATTAAAATATATCCAGCAATACATAACCTTCCATGTAATTTTCAACTTCAAGAAATCCATTGATTAGCAGAAAGTAACTGGGTTAATGTTTTATTTCATTAAATTTTACTTTATATGACTGAATTTGTTCATTGGTCATTTGGGATTTCTTCATTTATTGCTGTTTTCTTGCTTTTCTCATACTTTATATTGACTTTCATGCATTTACATGAATTTTGAATAACAGTATTTTATGAATCATCTGCTTTGCCTACATTTTCTTCTAATCAGTGCTATTTCACTTTGTGTACATACATAGTATTAAGAAATAGCATATTTTTATTATTTAAGTACTTATATTTTATTTCCCTTGTCATGGTTTTATTTTACTTGCTGTAATTTATACAAGCATATCAATCTTCCTGTTTACTATTATATTTACATAAAGACTAGAGTTTCTTAATTATACAGTCATTTAATGTAATTCACACATGGAAAATGTATATAGTCATTTTGAACTTTCTTGTATTTGCATTAAATAGCAATACACAAATAGCTCAAATAAAATTTAAAGCTAGTTTCTACTTACTCCAACACTCCAAACATTATAATACCAACACGTAATAAACACTTAATCATTACTAATTTATCCCATATATATCATTTTGGTTTTTAGTTCTGGTATTTATTGTGTAAAATATATTCCAATTTACATGAAGAATATATTGAATGCCACTTATGTTCATCATTTATCTTATTGGAAATGATTCTATCTACAGGTTGTTGTTTTTTTCTCTATAAGCATAGTATTCCTAAGAGACAAAATTTTCCTATGTTACTTTATGAGGATTCTGCCACACATTTGTTTATTGAAGAATCATACATGCCACGTTCATTCATTTTAAACAGTGACTAGAGATTCATCCAACTACCACAAGGTGTTGTTCTGGCGTAGGAAGAGGTTTTGCTTTGTTTTCACTTTGTTTTTCTTTAGAAGGTACGTGTTCATTATCTGAATTAATTGTGTCATCTAGATCACTCTACTGTTACTGATTGGGTTTGTTCAGACATCTGCCTAGAGCAGGTCTTAGACAGTTTTGACTAGACTCCTAGGACAAACTAATCATGTTATAATTCCTAGAATTAGTCTTCTTCCTATCTGTCTATCTATCTATCTATCTATCTATCTATCTATCTATCTATCTACCTACCTACCTACCTACCTACCAATATACCTGTCTATTCGTTTACTGGGACCATTGTTGATGGTGGGCATTTGATAGGGTATAGATGTTTGTCATCATTTATGCAGGTTGTCTACAATTTGTCATTAATCATGGTCAGGAAAAAACTAAACAAAGGAGTTAGATTCAAGGATCTCTTTCTAATGAAAAAAGGGAGATATAGTATAGAAATGAGGAGGGAAAAGGATGGATTGTTCAATCTACTTTTAAACAAACACTAGTCTCAAATATTTTCCATTGACATAGATTTTTGTATATTGATACAAATTTAAAGTTATCTTAATTATACTGCATATATGTTTCTATTCTTGTTTATGGCATTACACCTATGTAGATCATTTAAAAAGATCATGTAATGTTTTAAGTTTTGAAAGCTATTTACAATAATAAGTGCAGGTTAATAGTCATCTATAACAATCAAACTCATAGTCGTGATGGTATGTTTTCAAGGTCATACAGAGATGCATTTTAGATAGATAAGTGATCTTCAAAAACTTCAAAGACCTATAGTATATTACATTCAAATGTTTTAATAACATAAGGAGTTTCATGACAGTGAGACATATCTCCTCCTGGCAGCACCAATTTACTTCAAAAAGGATGATAGGCATCTACAAACCTCCAATATGGAGTTTGCTTTCTTTACAGCAAAAGCTAGCCATTTGGGCAAGAAACTGCCCTTGCCTCAACTGCTGACATTTTGCTGTCCAAATTGGACAAAGAGACACAAAGGAAATTGACTGCCAAACTTTACAAGGAGAGGGTAGGACAGTTCTTCAAAAATTCCTGTTTCACAGAAAAGTCTTTCAGGTATTCTACACCTGTAGGCCAAAGTTGGATGCCCTACAATTGCAGAAGAAAATTCAGTGACTGTCTAGGCAAACAGCTGTTTCTGTTGTTTCTTTTACCACTGGAAGTTGCTTGTTCTGCACTCAGGAATTTTTTTTTTCTTTCTGGAGTCTTTGATGGAGTTGAAGACTAGATAGTCAAAGTTTTTGTTAGTCATGATAAAAGATAAATTAGGTACAGAACTGTGAACTCATCAAAAAAGATAAACTATAAATTATTTTCTCCAACATTCAAATACAAGTGGACTAAACATTATGAATGGAATTCTTACTAGATAATCATTTTTATTATATATAGCTCTACTGTGTTATGGTTACACCCTTCCCTTTGGATTTAGATAAAAAGCAGGAAGTGTTATGGAATAATCCAATTGTGCACTGTGGAGATGTGTTATTCTGATTGGTTTAGTAAAAAACTGAAGGGCCAATAGTTGGGCAGGATGTTTAAGCACACAGGACACAGGAAAGAAGAAGTGGCAAGTTGCTAGTGAAGCAGAAAGGAATCAGCATAGGCAGTACACTGTAAAGATAAAGATACAAGACAAAAAGTAGATTTTTTTTAACCAAAAATGGGTTAATTTTAAGTTGTAAGGGCTAGTTAGTAACAAGCCTAAGTTATTTTCCAAGCTTTTATAATTAATAATAAGTCTCCCTGGAGCCAGTGGTTCTGACATGAAAGTTCAACTACTGGTTCAAGCTTGGAAATTGTGGAAGGGACCCCTACTTCCTGCTCACATCACTGCTGTGGAAAAATTGAGAAGTCAGCAGAGCTGGTGAAACACCTCAGACATTCCTAAGGAGGGAAATATGTAATGTTAAAAATAAAAATAAAAAGGGAAATATCACAGTACAGGGAGTTAGAACTCTGTGGTACTATGGATGGCTTAAAAACAGAAAAAATAAATGAAGTGGTAATGAACTTAGTTGGGATTGAAGTAATTCCAATAATAATTATTATCAGTTTGGTTATTCATATTTTATCTTTAAAATGGGTTGATAACTATGCCAAATATGAAAATTTGACTGATAAGATACAAGCCTGCTGACTATTGGGAAGATACAAGCCTTAGAAAGACTAAATACTGATAAGATATAAGGTTTGAAAGATCTACTAATGAAAATTAAAAAAAACACTCAAAGACAGAGCAATTTAGACAAGAACCTACCACATCAGTACATGATGAAACTAAAGAGGGGTATCCCAAGGTTATCAGAAAACCAGCTTTACTTTATCCAGTTACTATAGAAGAACAGCCAACAGATGATAGATACTCCAGAGGCTACATAGAACTTAAATGAAATACTATAGAAATATTAGATTTCAGGATATTTAAGGAAGTGGACATTTCATATGGTATGAATTCACTTTATGTGAAACAGATGTTAAATTTATGAGCAACTCAAAATAGAATCATCCCCCCCACCACCAAAACTGGAAAGATTTAGCTGCAGCAATTTTGGAAGTTGGTCCTCAGTTACAATAGTGAATATACTGGACAGAGGAATCTAGGATCTATTGGGACTAGAGGCATTAATATCCCCAAGATCAGCTACTAGATGAAGGACAATATGCTGAGTCACAAAGATGATGTGAATTTGATGATCATACCTTGGTCCTATGTTATTTTGAAGCCTTAAACTCTTGGGTCAAGATTGAAGAACCAGGAAAGAGGTCTGAGGCATTCATTAAAATTATATAAGGCCCAAAAGAAACCTTCACAGATTTTTTTTTTTTACAAAATTAACTTCAGCTATAAATATAATAGTATCAGATCAAGAAGTCAGATGATATTAATTGAATCTTTGGCTTTTGAAAATGCAAATACAGAATGTAAAAGGGTGAGGAGGCCTTTAAAAGCCAGATCAGCACCAGTAGATGAATGGATTAGAAATACAGCTAATATTGTGTCTCATTCCTATGATGCTACTTTGATAGGAGAAGAAATTTATGGAAGTTTTAGGAAAAATCAATATGTCAGCTGATTTTTTTTATGGTAAACAAGGTGATTTGAAAAGGGATTTTAGGCAAGTCATTCCTAGAAACAATGTTTTTTTCTAGAGATAATCCAAACAGAAGTCCCCAGTCTTCTGGAGTACATAAAATTATGGCAAAGGCAGACATTGAAATAATGAATGTATATCAAAAAAAGACAAGCAAGGTAACCCTTTGCCAGGGGGAAATGAGTTAAGATCACCTCTAGTAGGCCCCTGTATCAAATTTGGTTCAATCGTCCTGTTCTTTGCCAGCTTTGGAGAAACTCATCTACAAAGTAATTAAATGACTTAATAGCTGTTGTTAAAACCACACTGTTCTGACTCTGGGTATTATCAAGGACAGAAGAGCTTCAGTAAATACAACAAAATTCCAGGAGAGACCAAAACACATATTTTGACAAACTGCTATAAATGATCACAAACCAAAACTAAAAATAAAAATAAATGGCATTTGAATTGGAAGTTTATTGAACAGAGATGCAGTTGTAACAATAATTTCAACAAAATATGGGCATCCAGATTGGCTTTATCAGGAGGTAAATATTCTATTTCTGGAGATCAGAACTTTATCTCAGGTAAAACTAAGTATAAGATGAGGTGAGTATATAGGACTAGAAGTAAAGATAAGAAAATTAAAGCCATGTATGGGTGACAAAGCAAGGAATTTATGAAGATGTCATTTTATTCTAGCAATATCAAACAGATTTACGTTCCTCTAATTTCAGAAACAAACCATAAAATAAATAATACCTCTGAGAAAAATATTAAAAGATATTACCAAGAACAGTCTCAGACTGTTCAGATTGTATGTAAGCAGGGGACATGGAACACTGGCCTTTGATATAAAAAATATGATCAGATGGCTAAACACCCTAACAGTCATGCTGGAACTCTCATCCAATAACTGATGGAAGTGGATGTAGAGATCCTTAGCCAGGCCCCAGGTGGAGCTCCGGGTGTCCAACTGTCGAGAAAGGGGAGGGATTGTAAGAGTGTGAATTGTTGAGACCAAGATTGGAAAAAGCACAGGGACAAATAGCCAAAAAAATGGAACCACATGAATGCTGTGGATATCGCTCTGTGTAAATAAAGTTCTGATTGGCCAGTGGCCAGGCAGGAAGTATAGGCGGGACAAGAGAGAAGAGAATTCTGGGAAGTAGAAGGCTGGGGAGAGACACCGCCAGCCGCCACCATGAGAAGCAACATGTAAAGACACTGGTAAGCCACGAGCCATGTGGCAAAGTATAGACTAACAGAAATGGGTTAATTTAAGATAGAAGAAGTAGATAACAAGAAGCCTGCCACAGCCATACAGTTAGTAAACAATGTAAGTCTCTGTGTGCTTTCTTGGTTGGGTCTGAGCGATTGTGGGACTGGCGGGTAAGAGAGATTTGTCCTGACTGGGCCAGGCAGGAAAACTCTAACTACAAATGGCGCCCAATGTGTTGGCAAGAGTTTCCACCTAAAACCTGAGAAAAAAGATTCTAAGACGGAGCTAAAACAGCTTCCTAGTTGTCTCCCTCAAGTTAGCGGCAGCCTGCCAGTTTGAGCTACTATGGCGGGTTCCTGGCATGTGCGTCTGACCTGCAATGTGGCGGAAATGAGGAGTCTACAAGCAGCACTTTGCTCTGCTACATGGTGGATTTAGCCTTTGCTAGTTAAAAAAAAAAGATTTCTAGGCTATGCGCTGCTTTGATAGAACTGCTTCTGATACTTGATGGTACACATGGCTTCAGACCCAGAGCTGGCAGTAAACTGTACCGCCGCCATGTTGGGAAGCAGGGGTGGGCGGAGCCAGCAGCCACAGCAGAGTTTCAGTCTTACAAAGATGGATATTACACAGAGAATCTGGTTTGTCTTGTCTTTGGGATTTTTAACTACAGAAAAAGATTTGATAATAAAAGCTGTTGAGTTAAACAAATATGTAAATTTTAAAGGTACCTTGACTTCAAAATTTGGATATAAGGATATGTTGCTTTGGAAAGGAGTCTCTGCTTTTGTTTCCACAGAAAACCAGAGGCTGTGGATTTGTTCCAGATTAAGATACATCAGGTTTGATCAGCCAAGACCACCTGAAAGGTCTCCGATGACACCATGGCCCAGATGATCCGACAACCAGAATGGTTTCAAGGCAACTGGCTCAGAGGTTCACCCTAATGGACTACTCCATAATCCTAAAACTTTCTTTGTGTCCCCATAAGATACAGCGCCCCCCTCCAGCAGGAAGTAGTAAGAGAAACTACGCCCACATTCCCAAAATTACCAAGCTGGCTTTGGAGATGGAATTGGCTCACTCCTTCTCTAAACCCAGACGTATTTTTAAAAGAAAAGGTTAAGAGATTCTTGTGTCCCAAATCAGAAGAGCCCTCTGGTGTGGGACAGAGAAAAACAAATATTTTTCTTTAAAGCAGGTTGATTATAAATGCGATCTCTTTCTAAAGAAGAAAAGGGGATATGATATAGATATAATAGGATGAAAGGGTAGATTAGGGAAGGAACTTATTTCTAAAGAGCAACAACTTGTTTAAAATGTTTTACATTGGTATAGATTTTAGTCTATTGATACAAAGTTAAAGTTAATTTTGTTATACTATGTATATATTTCTACTCGTGTTTAAGGTATTGTGTTTGTATAGCTCATTTAAAATTGTAATGGATAATTAAAAATAGATTAATAATTAATCAGCTGTGATAATCATACTCATAGCCATGTTAGTTAAGTCTTCTAGGTATACATAGAGATATTTCAGATAGATAGGTAATCTTCAAATACTTCAAAGACCTTCAGAATATGGCATTTAAAATATTTTTAAAATTTAGACTTTCTGGATAGTGAGACATGTCTGCTCCTGGCAACACTGATTTACTTCAGAGACAACGATGGGCATTGAAGACACTTCATATCTTATCTTCACCTTGGCAAAAATAGCCATTTGGGCAAGAAACTGTTCTTGCCTGGACTGCTTGATTAACTGGACATGCAGGACCCATAGAAAGGTGACCACTGAACTTTGCTTGAAAAAATGGTCCTTCAGGTTCCTGCTTCACAGAGGAAACTGCCAGACATTCTACAGGACACTGAGAAAAATAACCAAGAGACTCTAGCCCTGTGGGCTGAAGACAGATGCCCCAACTTTACAAAGGAACATTAGGTGACTGTCCAGGCTGCCAGCTGTCTCTGTCTACCCTGCAAGACTCCTGAAAAATGTTTACATCCTTCTCCTGGTTCTCAGGTAATATTATATCCTTCTGAGGTCTTTGATGTGGTTGAAGACTAGATAGTTATAATTTCCTCAGTTATGATAAAAGATAAGTTAGATATAAAAACCTTAGACTCACAAATATAAGATAGATAGGATATCTTCTTTAATATTGTAATTGTAATTCTTGCTTGATAATTGTTTTGTTATATGTAATTGTACTATGTAAAAGTTAAAACCTTCCTTTAAAAAAAAGAAAAGGGGAAGTGCTGTGGATATCGCTCTGTGTAAATAAAGTTCTGATTGGCCAGTGGCCAGGCAGGAAGTATAGGCGGGACAAGAGAGAAGAGAATTCTGGGAAGTAGAAGGCTGGGGAGAGACACTGCCAGCCGCCGCCATGAGAAGCAACATGTAAAGACACTGGTAAGCCACGAGCCATGTGGCAAAGTATAGACTAACAGAAATGGGTTAATTTAAGATAGAAGAAGTAGATAACAAGAAGCCTGCCACAGCCATACAATTAGTAAACAATGTAAGTCTCTGTGTGCTTTCTTGGTTGGGTCTGAGCGATTGTGGGACTGGCGGGTAAGAGAGATTTGTCCTGACTGGGCCAGGCAGGAAAACTCTAACTACACATGAATTATGAACCAAAGGCTGTGGAGCCCCCAGCCCAGCTGGGTCAAGCCCTCTGGATAAGTGTGACAATTGAATAGCTTGAACTGTTTGGGAGGGATCCAGGCTGTGGGACCGGGACCTGTCCTTAGTGCATGAGCTGGCTGTTTGGAACCTTGGGCTTACACAGGGACACTTTGCTCAGCCTGGGAGGAGGGGACTGGACCTGCCTGTACCTAATCCACCAGGTTTAAAGGAATCTGCAGGGGAGTCTTGGCCCTGGAGGAGATGGGAATGGAGGGGAGGGGATGGGGGCAAGGAAGGGGTGGGGGCGGGAGGGGGGAGGACAGGGGAACCCATGGCTGATGTGAAAAATTAAAACACAAATATAATAATAAAAAATATTTTCTTAAATAATATTATAAGCACTAGGATGGCTAGTACAGGAGCAGCTATATGTTTACCATATTGAAGAATCAACCATTCCTTGAATTCACCTATATTTGTTATTAAAAAGAAATGTGGAAAATGGAGAAAGATGCCAGGTCTGAGACCTATAAAGGATGTGATTCAGCCAATGGTTACTTTACCATGTGGAATTCCCTTGTCTTGTTTATTACTAAAGAATTGTCTATTGCAGTGATTGATTTAAAAGACTGCCATTTTTACATTACTTTCCTACTTACTCTTTCCTTTTCTTCCTGCCAAATTACAGAAATATCTTTTTTCAAAGGGGTGGTATTAATATGGTATTAATATGAAACTCTGAGGCTTTTAGCCCATTTCTTCTTAATATCATAACAATTTGGTGATTACCTTATACAAGAGGGCCTGGTAGAGATGTATGGAGTCTGATACGTGTTACATACAATGGATGATTTCTATTTCTGATTACTTTTTGTCACTGAATAAATAAAGTTAATTCTGAATCCTCTGGTATAAGTTCAGCAGTTTCAATATGCAACTTTCCACATATTGAGGGTCCTTAACTGTATTAAGAAGTTCTGAAGAATCTGATACTATGCAAACAGTATATAATTATGACTTTTTTAACTGAGTCGTAAGAGCATTGAGTCAATTTATTTATTTTTCCTGACTTATAACCTACATTTTCTGATTTATTTGCATCAGTATAGAATGTAGGAGCTTGAGGAATTGGTGTTCCTTTTATTATACAAGGCAGAATCCAATTAGTTCTTTTTGCAAGTCAGTCTTTTGCTCTTGGGATATTTGTTGCTAATCTCTCCCCCTCACTCTCCCTAAAAAAATTACCACAGGTTCCTTGCAAATAAAATCAGTACATAGCTGTTTAATGGCAAATTACTAGAGTTAGATCTCACAGAGTAGAGAAAGTAATGATTTTTCACCACTTGAACAGAGAGATGGATGTGAATATAAGTAATAAGAATGAAAAATTTATATTGATGGGAATTCAGCTGCAAAATAGAAGCAGTATCTATCCAAAGCATCAGTATAAATGCTTTTGAGGTATTAAATCACAAACAGTAATTAAGACTGGAGCTATCATTATACTTGGTTCTGTAAACACTGTTGGGAAAGAATTTTTCCATCTTATATTATGCCAGGAAAAAAATAAAAACTCTTTTTCACTCTAGAGTAGTCTAGAGGAAAATGTAAGATCAGAGGACAAGCTTTAAAAACAAACAAACAAAAAAAAAACCCAAAACAAAACAAAACAAAAACTTGCTGTTTGTGGTCTCAGTAGAGATAGTACTTTCCACACAAGCATCAGAATCTATGTTTGGAACCTTAGCATACATATAAAGGCTAGGCATGGTAGTACTTCTGCCAACTCTGCATTGAACAGTCAGAGGTGACAAACTGTCTTAGGTGTTCACTCACCAGGCAGTCTAGATAACCTGTGAGTTCCAGACCGAGTAACAAACTCTACCTCCCCAAACAAGATGAAGTGTGATAGAGGAAGACAACTAACATCAACCTCTAGTTCCATGTGTACAGGCACATGCATGTGTGCACACACACAGTTATACCACCTCCACCACCACCACCACCACCACCACCATCATCATCATCATCATCATCATCTCTGCCTCATAATTGCTGTGCATTACCACAGCAGATTTTTTACAGCCTTTCTGCCAAACTTACCTTTCCCTATTGGTGAAATTATTAAGGCCACTCCACATAGTTAAAAGGGAGGTTTATTTTGTGGGGTAACTTACAAATGAATAGATAGGTTGTAGGGTCTGGCAAAGGTATGGCGCAATCTGGCGGTGTTCTCTGGAGAACTCTCTTGGGTCTACCTCCTGCATCCAGCATCCCAGAACCAAAGAGAGAGACCTCCTCTCTACCCTGGGTCTTCTGCTTCCTCCTCTGCCCCGCCTTGTGGGTGTGACCATTACCGAAGCCTCAATGGGGGTTGGAACTTCCAGGCCAATGCTGGGATGGCTATCCAATACATTTCCCTATAAACTACTCTAGACAGAGAAACATTTTTTTTGGAATATAAGAAGACAGAAGTTGCCACAGGCAAATTTGACAAAAAAAAAAAAAAAAAATTATTTTCTGCCCATAACCAGGCCATTTTAGCATTAGTAAAAGGTACCATAATTTCTGCTGGGTCTGTTCCCTCTAATTGATGAAGTCCCAGTTTTCCTTTTAGAAACAATTCAGAAAACTTTTCTACATAGGATTTTATTTTTTAAAAATTGTGTGTAGTAAAAATACCAATTCTAAGATAATGTCTTCTCTCTGCAAAAGAATTCCTGTAGGGGAAAGAGTAGAAAGTAGAACAACTGAGATACCATCAAGCTTTAGATCCAAAAGATTCAGATGCACATCATATGATTTCTTTCCTACCAGAGCCAATTCTATCTCAGTTTCCACTGATAATTTTCTTGGACTATTTAAGTCCTTAACACTTTGTAAAGTTTGAAATAAATTACTTAGTTTTTGAATAGTTCATCCAATTATAGACCATAGTCAGTTAATATCTCCCAGCAATTTTCAGTATCATTAAGAGTTTGCAATTGATCTCTCCTGATTTGTACTTTGGTTGAATTTTCTGTAATCCTATCTTACATCCTAAATAATTAATAGAATCTCCTTTTTATTTTTTCTTTTCTTTTTAAAAATTGCTTACATATGGTGAATTTAAATTTGTTAGTAATATTTGTAGTTTTTTTTAATTTAAGAATATTTTTATGTATTTTATATACTAACCACAGATTCCCCCACTCGTCCCTCATCCTGCCTCCCTCAAGCCTTTCCCCCCAACTACTACCCATATCCACCTCCAAAAGCACATTTGTGCTGGATTGTGGTGATATTTTATTTGTATGCTAATAAATAAAGTTTGCCTGGAGATCAGAGGACATAGCTAGCCATAAACAAAAGTCAGGCAGTGGTAGCACATGCCCTTAATCCGATCACATGGCAGGCAAGCAGAGTCTATGTGTATTCAAGGACACAGCCAAGCCTGGTGACACATGCCTTTAATCCCAGTACCAACCATAGAGATCTGGAGGTCTATACAGATAGGCAGTGGCAAGGAAGTGAGGTATCTGGGCTAAGAGCCAATGAGAAGGAAGAACAGCAAGGCAATAAAGGTGCAGGCTAGACAGGAATAAGCTTGCTCTGTTGGGAAGCTATGGCAGTATGGTGAGCTAAGGTTAGCTGGTGGGGCTCTCACTAATTCTCTGATCTTTATTGCTTTTACCCCTGTATCTGGCTCTGTGTATCTTATTTAATAAGACTGTTTAGAAATTCATCTACAGGTTTTCTGTAATTTGTTGTTGTTGAATTCTACATTTAAGCCATGGTGATCTGATAAAATACAGGTTATTTCAATTTTTTTTTTTTTTTTTGTATCTGTTGAGATTTTCTTTGGGACTCAGTATGTGGTAAATTTAAGAGAAGGTTCCATGAGGTGCTGAGAAGAAGGCATAATCTTTTGTGTTTAGGTGAAATGTTGGGTGAAATGTTGTGTAGATGTCCATTAAGTCCATTTGAGTCACAGCATCTGTTAGTTCTCTTATTTCTCTGTTAAATTATTGTCTGGTAGACATGTCCATTGATGAGAGTGGGATGTTGAAGTCTCCCATTACTAGTATGTGGAGTTTGATGTGTAGTTTAAGGTTTAGCAATGTTTCTTTTACATATGTGGGTACCCTTGTATTTGCAGCATAAATGTTTAGAATTGAGACTTCATATCAATAGATTTTTACTGTGATGAATATTTAATGTCCTTCTTGATCTCTTTTGATTAATTTTAGTTTGAAGTCTATTTTGCTAGATATTAGGATAGCTACACTAGTTTGCTTCTTAAGTCCATTTGATGGGAAAGTCTTTTCTATCCTTTTGCTCTGAGATACTGTCTGTCTTTGAGGTTGAAGTGTGTTTCTTGTATGCAGCAGAAGGATGGATCTTGTTTTCTTATCCATTCTGTCAGCCTGTTTCTTTTTATAGGTGAACTGAGTTCATTGATATTAAGGGATATTAATGACCAGTGATTGTTAATTCCTGTTTGTTTGTTTTTGTTGTTGTTTTTTTTTTTTGTTTTGTTTTTGGTTTGTTTAGTTGGTTGGTTTTTTGGTAGTAATGTGTGTGTTACCCTTCTTTGGGATTTGTTATTGTAGAATTATCTATTGCCTGTGTTTTTCTGGGTATGTCTAACTTCCTTAGTTTGGATTTTTTCCTTCTAGTGCTTTCTGTAGGGTTGGACTTGTGGAAAGGTATCATTTATATCTGGTTTGGTCATGGAATATCTTGTTTACTCCATCCATGATGATTGAAAGTTTTTCTGTGTATAGTAGTCTGGGCTGACATCCATGGTCCTTCAGTGTCTGCATAATGTCTGTCCAGGACCTTCTGGCTTTCAGAGTCTCCACTGAGAAGTTGGGTGTTATTCTGATGGGTCTGCCTTTATATGTTACTTGGCCATTTTCTTTTGCGGCTCTCAATATTCTTTCTTTATTCTGTGTATTTAGTGGTGTGATTATTATGTGCCAAGTTGACTTTTTGGGGGGCTCCATCTATTAGGTGTTTGTAAGCTTCTTGTATCTTCACAGACATTTAGGTTGGGGAAGTTTTCTTCAATGATTTTGTTGAGTATATTTTCTGTGCCTTTGAGCTAGTATTCTTCTCCTTCTTCCATCCCTATTATTCTTAGGTTTTATCTTTTCATAGTTTCCCAGATTTCCTAGATGTTTTGTGTTATGACTTTGTTAGCTTTAATATTTTCTTTGAATGGTGAATTTTTTCTCTATCTCTCTATCATATCTTCAATGCCAGAGATTCTCTCTTTCATCTCTTGCATTCTGTTGGCTATGCTTGCATCTGTAGTTCCTGTTTACTCAGCTTTTCCATTTCCAGCATTCTCTGTTTGTATCTTCTTTATTATCTCTATTTAAGTTTTGAAGTTGAACTGTTTCTTTTACCTCTTTGGTTGCTTTTTCTTGGCTTTCTTTAAGGGATTTATTGATTTCTTTCCATTTTTGTTTGTGTTTTCCTTGATTTCTTTAAGGAGATTTTTCACTTCCTCTTTAAAGGCCTCTATCATCTTCATAAATTCATTTTAAGGCCATTTTCTTCTGCTTCTTCTATATTGGGATGTTCAAGTTTATACTGTAGAATTGAACTGCAAAGTTCTGGTGGTGGCTTCTTGTTCTTTGTGTTGCTAGAGGTATTCCTGCATTAGTATCTACCTATCTTTTCCTCCAATTGGTGCAAATAGTGTTTGTGTCTCAGGGAGCCACTTTTGCTTCAGTTGACACAATTGGTCCAACTGGTGAAGTCTATGTCTCAGGAAGCCACTGAGGTCTCAGAGGATAGATGGGTTTGAGGGATGGAGTGTGGCTTGTAGATTATAGGCTCTGATCAGGTCTGTGGTGGGCAGGCCTGTCCACAGGAGTCTTACCTGCTGGCCTGCAACTAGGATTGCAATTGGTAAAGGTAAGAGGGCATGGGTTGTGCCCCTGGGCTTAGGGTCTAGAATTTGAGGTGACCATCTAGGAAAGCAGTCACTCACCTCTTGGTCCAACTGGAACGGGAGGAATCTGTTTCTCAGAGTGATGCTGAGGTCTTGGAGGATGGGTGGTTTGGGGTGACAGAGTGGAGCTTGTAGATTACAGGATCCAATGTGGGGTGATGGTGGGCAGGCCTGTCTCAAGGAGTCTTACCTGCTCTGCTGCCACTGGGACTGCAATGGGTGGTGATAGAGGGGTATGGGATGTACCCCAGGGCCTAAGGCCTGGAGGATGGTGTAAGCCTGTCAGTCCAATTGGAACTGGCAGAGTCTGTGTCTGAGGGAGCCACTGAGGTCTTGGCGGATGAGTAGAATTGGGGGACCGAGTGGGGCTTGTATATTACAGGATCTGCTGGGGGTGGGGGTGGTCCAAACTATCTGCAGAAATCTTGCCTGCTGGCCTGCGACTGGGTGGGGTAGGAGGATACAGATTGTGCCCCTGAGCCTGGGGTCTAGAGGCTAGGGTAACTGGCAAGAACATAGTCACTCACCTCTTGGTCCAGTTGGAGCTGGCAGAGTCTGTGTTTCAGAACTTTTTCAGAAGCATTCTTTAATCCCAACAAGTCAACATTTTATTTATTTCATCAATTTTTCTAAGGTATCTTCATCTGAGTCAGTAAGACATCATCCATAAAATGGTAAACTATAGGATGAGGAAACTGTTTAGGATTTGTTTTGAATGACTTGTATTAAATCTTGAAACAAGGTGGGGCTGTTCAGCATTCTTGTGGAGAGATTCTGCAATAGACCTTGTAACAGTCTGGGGATTATTTAAAATGTGGGCTCCAGCTTTTGTACAATATTTAAGGGTCCAGCCTTAAATTCATACAATTCCAGGGGCCCAGAAGAGACACTACCATGGGTACATGAGTGAATCCAGTTGATAGGAGCTCTTTGGTACAATTCCTTTATTCGTCTGCCACCATCATTCAGTCACCAGTTCAACGCTCCAATCTCTCCTTTCCTTGGTTTCTTTTCCTCTTTAGTTCCCTCAGTCTTTAATTTCCTCAATTCTTGGCTCCCTCAGTTCTTACCCCCTTCTCCTAGGGCTTATCTATATCCTGTCCCAAGAAGCAACAACACCTTATGTTTTGTATACAGCACAAGATTGTAGGGGTCCCCAGTAGAGGCTTCCTGGCAATTTTATTTGCAACCCAAAAGGAGAGAGATAAGAGTGGAGTCACTTAGCATTTGAAATAAGTCAGAAAAGGAATTTGTGTGCTAGAAATATATCCTTATTGTGGTTAGGTAAAGGCATTATGAATCTAATCATAAATGTGTTCAACTATAAACTCACAGGTAATAGGCAGGGAAATTCTGTAGGTCACTATAAGTTGAAACTGTCAATTTTTCCCTCTGACAGGGCAGGGAAAGAGTACTGCGTCACAGCTTGAAATGCCTGGTAAGAGAAAAGCCCTTTTTGACCTAAGAGGTTCTCTGGGGCAATGGTGGGGGAGGGGCTTGATTTGCACAAGAAACAACTCTTGTTCATGTAGTGGGCAGGCATTTGACCTGTGAGACATGTAGTCTCAGAAAGGACATTTTATCTTAATTTGGGGGGTTTTCAGGCATCTAACAGATGGCCTGGTAGCTATCTGTTCCTTGCTTGACTTTTAAGGTTTTGTTTGGGGTTGACTCTATCTTAGGAAGTAGCTCAAGGAGGGTATTTGCAAAAGACGGATACCCAAGACAAATGATAGAGAAGGAGCCAGGAGCTCAGAGCCAGAAGGTTCTCTCTACATGACTATCCAGGTGCTTTGAAACAGAGATTCAGACACACATCCACATTTTAGGAGAATTATGAGCTCAAGGAATTCATAGCAAGGCACAACTGAATATTAAGCTGCATAACACCACTCAACTGATCCTTGGTCTTATCAAGGTATAGCTTATAATATACAGTTGGACTTCTATTTCACATTCCTGTGGCTCACTACAGTTTTCAAAGAAATGAATTTTGGAAAATGGATGGGTTTCATTTTGCAGAGTTTGGGAAACTGAAGTATTTGTAGCATACCATAGATACATATGTAGATTTTCAATAGGCAACTGTTTAAGTTGTGAAAAGACTGATTCTGTAATTAATTACACATTTATTAGTAGTTATGACCATTATGGGATTACCCTTACAAATTAAAACTGACAATTATCCAGCATATGTGTCTAGCAAGATGAAACATGTTTTTTTGTTGTTGTTGTTGTTGTTGTTGTTTTGAATATTAAGCAAAAAGCGTATTACAGGTACACCACACAGTCCTACAGGACAAGCAGTAATAGGAAGATGTAATCACATTTTAAAAGATATTCTTAATAAACAGAAAGGAGTAATAAAGACCCCTAGTGATAGATTGCACAGTGCTTTATTAACTTCTGTTTTTACATGCTAATGAGAAAGAAAGAACAGCTATGGAGAAACACTGGATAGCAGGAAAAATTCCTGAATTAAATAAGCCTATATCTTTTAAAGGCATGTTGACCTCAGAATGGAAGCCAGTATATGTGTTATGTTGGGGAAGAGGTTTTGCTTTTGTCTCCACAGAAGAAAAGCTATGGTTGCCATCAAAGTTGGTAAAGATTAAATTTGAACAGGAGAGATCTCTTGATTTTGGAGAGGTGATAGTACATCAAACACTTTGGTCATTCAAACCAAACTAACTTATAAGACTAACAAATGCCTTTCATTTGATCAGGTGTATACATATATTTTAATTAGAAGATAATATTTTTATATTGCCAAGAATTTTGCTTTAACAATGATAAAACCTGTCAAAATAAAAAAAGAACTCCCCAAAGTTAGCATTGGGGCAGGTTTATTTTATTTTATTTTTCTGCCTTTCCAGGAAAAGAAAAGCATCAAACTAATGTTGGGAATGTCTTTCTGTATGCTGTGAATATATGTTGTTACCACTGGTTAATAAATAAGCTGCTTTGGCCTATGGTAAGGCAGATTAGAGGCTGGCAGGAAATCCATGGAGAGAGACAGGAAAGAGAAAGACAGAGTCTAGAGAGATGCCAGCACCACCAGGAAAAGCAAGATGTGAAAGTACTGGTAAGCCATGGCCACATTGCAACTTATAGATAAATAGAAATGGGTTAAGTTAAAGAACTAGCTAGCAAGAAGCCTGCCATAGGCCATACAGTTTGTAAATAATATAAGCCTCTGTGTGTTTACTTGGGTACAAGTGTGAGAGGTTTTTCTGGACTACAGTGAAGGAGGGAGGGAACCCTGAAAGTTATGGCTACAGACTAAGGAATCTAAAGACCACTGAAGAAATGAGATATCTGAAGAAGGATGAAACATCAAGGGAAAATGTCCTACAAAAAAATAGTAAATTGGCCTAATGGTTTAGCACGCCTCTAACTTAATCTTCCTAAATGCTTATTTTTGCTGCTTTTTTTTTTTGGTCCTAGTTCAATTAAAAATCAAAACTGACTTTAGAGTTGGAGCATGACTCTTTCCTGTATTCCCTTGGATGCTTGTTAAAGGAAAATCCAAACTCTATCTCATATCAGAAGAGCCACCTGGTATGGGAAAGAAGAAAAACAATATTAAGGAGCTAGTCTATTGCCACTAATCTCATAATCATTTAGTTTTATTTTGACTTTTTAAAACTTTTCTTAAGATAAAAATTGACTCTTTAAAACTTTTCTTAAGACAAAAATATTATCTCAAAATCTATAAGATTTAATTTATATTTTCTGACAGTATATTAATAGTTATACAGAGTACTAACTAACTTTAGAAATAAGCTTTATGTAGCTTCCTGTGTGTGTTTTCAGGTTTGAGTCTAAAACAAGTAATTAGGAGCTAACTTTGTGTACCCTAGATGTACTTAATAGATCATGGTCCTCTAACCTTTCAGAAATTTGCTATACATGACATTTAAGATGTTTGAGGTTTTTGCAGTGAAACTTGAACCTTCCTAACAGCAGTCTTTTTAGGTCTCTAAAACAATGATAAGACCCTGCAATAAAAAATCCACCTGAACTGTGTTAATGATATTAAGCTGACAAACACCACTCAAAATTCAGCTTCGGGCTATAAACTGCTCAGGACAATGCCAAAGCAATTTGCTAAGATGGTGTAGTCTCACAGACTACTCCATCAGGACTTTAGATAAGCTCTGCAATTTCTCATCACACAGAGACTGGACAAGAAATGATACAGCTACCTTTCCCATTATCTCAATTTTCAAAGGCTCCACTAAGGATTCCCTTCTCCTCCACAGCAAGAAGTAATTCTAAGAACATACCACTCACATTCCCAAGAGGTGGGGTGCATGGGTTTTGGTCATTGCTTAGGGGGGTTAGTTGTTATTGGTCATGGTCAAGAAGGAAACTAAACAAGGAGGGTGGGTTAACGGATTTCTTTTTTTGTTCTTTGTCTTCCCTCTATCCTTCTTTCTCTCCTATCTACTGAAAAAGTAGGTGTGGATATATGAATGATAGGATGAAAGGGTACATCATTGAATCTATTAAAAAGCAACTACTATTCTCAAGTATTGTGCATTGGTTTGGATTTTTGTATATTTATACAAATTTAAGGTTATTTTGGTTTTAACATACTATGTATGAACCCTATTCTTGTTTGAGGTATTGTACCTGTGAGGATCATTTCAAAATGTAATGCCAAGTTCTAGTCTTTTAAGGCAATTATTACAAACTGTTTAAGGGTAATTAAGCAATGCAAGTTAGTAGTTAGTCATCTATAATAGTCAAACTTGTAGTCATGCTTATTTTCAAGGTCAAACAGAAATATATTTTAGACAGATAGCTTATCTTCAAACACTTCAAAAATCTACATAACATGGTGATTAAGGTGTTTTAATAACAGAAGCCTTTCCATGAAGTGAGATACATCTGAAGTGAGATACATCTATTTTTGGCAGTAGCAATCTACTTCAAAGGAGATGATAGGTATTAAAGAACCTCCATATGTAGTTTGCTTTCAATGTGGCAAAGCTAGCCACTAGGCAAGAAATTGTCCTTGCCTCAACTGCTGACAGTATTGGATTAGCAAGACAAAAAGGAAGTCAACTGCCAAACTTTGCCAAGGCAAGGTAAGCCAATCCTTATAAATTCCTACTTCACAGAAAAGTCTGCTAGATATTCTAGGCCTGTAGGACAAAAGTGATGTTTCAACATTGCAGAGGAACCGTGGGTGACTGTCCCAGCAGCCAGCTATCTGTCATTTCTATAGTTTTAGAAGTTGCTTCCTCTTCACTTTCTGTTTACTCAGGTAATTGTTATCCTTCCCAGGTCTCTGATGGGGTTGAAGACTAGATAGTTATATTTTCACCATTTTCTTTGTGACCAAATTCGAAAAAGAAACTTACAAAAGGTATGAAAAGCTTATAAAGGTTGAGATACATAAAATCTTAAAAAAGTGTTTTAAGGTATAAATGGATATTTTTAGAATGGTAATACAAGTTATGATAGAAAGTATCTTAGGTATAAAAATTTGGACTCATCAAGATAGGAGAGATACTGAGTACTTTTTCTGAATTTTTCAGATACAAATGACTGGACTGTGAATTTTAACTCTTATATGATAATTGTTCATAGTGTGTATAGTTTTATTGTGTTACAGTTAAAAAACCTTTCCTTTTTATTTAGACAGATGGGGGAATTGTTGCAGGATATTTGATGGCACTGTGAAACTTGAGATTATTTTCATAAAATCAACATTGGTTCAGGGAGCAGCAACTTGTTGATAGGAATTAATCATAGAGATCATGGAGAAGCCAGGAAGATGAACAGAGAGAAGCACAGGAAGGAGTAGGGAGGAACCTGGGTTTTCATGGTATCTTTGGTTTGGGACAACTGGAGAGCCACTCTTTAGGTCTCTGGACAGAAAGGAAGGTCAGCTGGCTGCCTCTCAGCCTCTCTGAGCTAGCAGGTTTTCACCCCAACATTTTATTGGTAAATAGAACAATAGAGACTTAATTTAAAAGTACATTAGGCAGCAGCAACAGAGCAGGTTCTGGAGAGACAAGAAGTCCTGCCATTGTACTGCCTGAGTAATAGGGAGCTGACTATGGGACTGTGAGGCCACAGATGGTAGTTAAAATATAAGTATATTCATGTACAGCTGATAAGCCAACAAATACTAGACTTCACTATATTAGTCATTTACTAAGAGATGACTAATACCAAAAGAAGAAGGCCATGATCCTGTCATTCTTGAACTTGTCCAATAAGTGAATACATACACAAGCCTAAAATTGTTGAACTATGAATTTTCTTTATTATCTTGCTATGTATGTGATACAATAGAAGCCTGCAAAGGGAAGCTTATATCTGTTGATGACAAAGCTTTCAGCATAATGAATTAGGTGAAAATTAAGGAAAATGTAGAGTTGTATGCCCATGTGTCAAGGAAGGAGAAGGCTGTCCACAGAAGAAGGAAAACTAGTATTGTGAATAAGCACAAGAACATCACATTTCCACTGAACAAAGTTCATTTTTTTGAGTAATGGTGTGTATGCTGAATAGGACAAAACTGTAGATTGTGACAGATACTGAATTTACATTTTATCCTGGAGGCAATGGAAAGTCATTAAATATTTTACTAGAAGACTGAAATGAGCAATTAGAATAATTATCATGTTAGAATAATGATAAAAAATATTCTTGCTGAAATAATGACTGCAAAGACAGTTCTATACTAAGGAGAAGGAAAAGTGAATTAGCAAAGATGATTAGGATGTTAGTATGTTAGTTTGCTGCTAGACAAAATGGTGGATGTTTTGTTAAAGTTTGGAAGGTTAAAGTCTCATATCAAGATATCTTTCCCCCAGAGAACTGTCCCCAATTTCTGTCTTCTGGCAATCATAGTGATGCTCTTTGAGTTTGTGTTCTGTGAAGAAAGAGTGCCTTCTGCTCCTCCTGTCTCCCAGCTTTGAGGACAGTGGTCTTCACTTCCCTTACAAAACCAATCAGAGCTAATACATTGCTCATTCTACTCAACTTTTTCCTTTTGTTGATGGTTCCCAGGCTACTTACATATGTAAATGAAACCTGTCTTTCAGCATGAAGACTTTATTTGTATAAATCTTATACTTATGAACTCAGTGTCATGTATTTCTTTTAATATCCTTGCATAGTCTCACATCAAGATCTCTAGTTATCATCTTATGGTCTTTGTGAAATGCCACTGGTTGATCATTTTATACAATAACCAATTAATTTCCCTCTAGTTCACAGGTCTCATATTTCTGTAATTAACATGTAAAGGGATGATGAGTTTCTTTAGTCACATGACTGCATCTGCTGCAACAATTGTGGTTTCAATTACCATCCTTTATGTATGAAATGCAAAATTCTTTCACCCAAAATACCATTCCTCTTCAGCTCAGCTAGATGATGGTCCATGTTAAATGTATTTACACTTTTTTTTCTGTGTTTTGTTACACTTTAATTAATCATGGTTTATATGTTTGCCACAGAATGCTCTGTTTAATGAAAACAGGTACTATGTATATATTATCATATAATCTGTGAAAATATAATGAAAATTTTCAGACCAATTTTAAAGACAAAACCAGGGTTCTGAAAGCCCAGGGTTGGCTCCCCATTCCTTTCCCTCTGTGCCAATTAAAGAGAGAAGTAGTGGTGAAAATAGAGAAAAGCGTGTTATTCATCATGATCACACTGGGAAGAGAAATAAAGTGGTTTGGAAACATCAAATCCATATCCAGGGCATTACTATGCATTTAACTCTGGACATCTATTTAGAGCTAAATTATAGAACTGGAACAGGGTACCAGCAGTATGCATCATAAAGTAGTCCATGTCAAATTGTGATCTGGTTTGTAATTGTTTATGTTCTGATTCTAAGAGGTATCCAAAAAAAGTCCATCTGTTCTCAGAAGTCAATCCCTCAGACTTTAAGTCTACTTCTCAGGAGATAATTATCTCTGATCAGGGTCAGCATCATCACAATGGAGTATTGATTTGATTGGTTCGGGGGATTGTGAGGATTTGTCTGGCTCTCCCCAGGATCCAAGATGACTTACACTGTAGGACAATGAGTTATTTATTTGCCTTTAAGCTACAAAGAGAAGTGCTAGAATGGGTGAGGCAGACAGGCCTTGAGTGCCTACCCTGCTGATCTGCAGAGGTAATCATGTAAACTCCACAGAGTGAAGGGGATGAAAGGTGCAGACCAAAAGCAGAACTGCCAGGCTGCTATCCTTACATCAGTCACCTTGCTGGCCCAAGTAGAGTCACAGATTTCTCAAAAAGGCATTTTATAACTTTTTTATGCTCAACAAATGAATGAAAGTATCGTTACATTGACAAGGAGAATTGGCCATTTTAAGTAAATGATAACTTTTTTCATTGTGACAGAATTTTCAAACAGATTGTTGATTCAGGGATGTTTTTTGCTCTCCGTCACCTTCTGTTATCTTTGGGCCTCACTGGAATAATTTCAATTATTTTAATGATTATAGCACAATCAACTCTTCAGCTTTTATCCTTCATGGTATCCCTGTGGCTAGTTAAATCAGTCAAATTAGCTCTGTGGCTAGTAAAGTCAGTCAATTTTTTTTTTCTGTGCAAGAATAAACAATATGATAATAGACTATCTAAAACCAAATTGCATTTGATATAGAAAATGTACTGTAGGTGAGATGTGGTCACTAAAAAATAAAATAAAGCATACTTCTTATTGCTGAATATAGATGAGAACCCCTCTCAAAGTATAACTTTGCTCTTATATTCAAACAAAGTAGCCATTTGATAGTCATAGGCATGGCAAATAAAATTAAAGTTTAATCTTCACAAAATGAAGTCAATTTAATGTATATAAACTTTAAGATTTTAGTCTGTAATATTTTAAGTGGTTTTCTATAATGATACAAACAAAAATACATTTTATTTGATGGTGTGACATTTTAAGGTAACAATTGCCCAAATAATGAGATTGAATTAATAAACACAACTACAATTTCATAGTTCTGTTATACTAACAAAGGAGAATCAGATATGAGATTGTTATAAAATGCCATTTTTATTTATTCTGAAGTAGATCACAAAGGTTTTGACATATACAATGGATAGAGTCTCATTTATAGTAACATGCTTTCAGAACAACTGGGGACAATTGGAAAAATTTAGCCGATTAAACTGATGCAATGTTCTCTGTCTCAGGAAATTCCCTCTATTTGTGAGAGACTTCCCAAATTATGGATCACTATGAGAACATTGCATCTAAGTTGTCATGAGAGTGAATCTTTTCTGTAATTCTTTGCATGAGAACACATCAAGCAAAGCCTCTAAACCCTTTTCCTGAGCATATCAATTCATTCTCCATATTTGAATCAAAACCAGGTGGTAGTAAGTGTTATACTTATTAGTTACATCATTATTATATATATACATATATACATATATATTGCTGTGACAATATTTCTACATATCAAAGTAAGAATTGTTTGATGGAGAAACATTCACTTACTATCTGATTGGGGAAGCTTTCAAAGCATTATATCCATGAATATGTGCCATACACAGCCAAAATATGCACTGTTAGAAGCTTCCCATGAATAAGATTGATTTGTGATTTCTGAAATGGTTTGAATTCACATTTAAAATTAACCTTTGCATTTGAATTTTGATGAGCTACTGAACTCTTCAAAAAATGTGAACATGATGTGTTTCATACATATCAAAAATATCCCAGGAGTCAAACCAAAAAATGAGTGACAGATTTAGAAAAGTTCTGGGAGAGCTTGGCAAAGCAGGAGGTGAATGTCAGGAAGTGCTGGCTATAACATTTCACTCTCAGACAAAGACGTGTGTTGGGGAATAACTATTTCCTTGAGGCATAACATGACAATATACATGATCATGATATAGAAATGGCTGTGCAGTCTGCACAGTGCTTTGGTCCTGGAATCATGTCAGTGAATTAAGCAAAGAAGATAGCTAAATGTATGGTATCAGCAGTAGGGCTGTTGACATTCTTTTACAAGAGCTGAGGGGAGCTGAACCCTTCATTCTAGCTGTTCACTTGCTCATTCCTCCCAAAGCATGTGGTCTCGTAGAGGGATGTTAGGGCAAGGCCTTCCAAACATTCCATAATTTTGACATTTTTAATCACCTGAAAAAAATTACTACAACTCAGGTATGTAGATATAGGAAATAACCGTATAAATAAAACATTTACTCATAGATACCCATAAAGAGATGCGTATTAAACAGTTCTTTGACATTCATATTATTTCACAACTTTTAAACATGAAAACAAACTCTCATACTAATGAGATTCTTACCTATTTTTATATAAATACTTAAAGCTTATCTAAATATTTGACACTGAAAGACATGAAGCATTATATTCAGTGTTTTTCTGAGATGATTAATATTCTGATTTTATAATCATTCAATAGTATTGAGGAAGCTATTGGTTATAAATATATATTACAAAATAGCAGAGATATGTTTATGACTATTAGTGAATTTGTTCCCTAGTACAAAGCCAAAATTAATCGAACATTTTGTGAAATACAAATTATGAACTCAAAATATTTTAAAATAAAATATTCTAATGAAAATACTCCAAATAAATATTAATTTGAGGGCTATAGTACACTGATATAATATTTTTTAATATACATGTGTGTATTAAATATAATCCTCAGTACAGCCAGAAAACAAACAAAACCAAAGTTTCTACTTATTTGTCATTTAATTATTAAGAAATGCTGATAGGAAAATATCATTGTTTATTTTTCATAATTATTATGTTTCTATAAGAGCAGATAACATTGCACATACAGTAAAGACATTATGGTTCTTAAAATACAAAAGTCTTATATGGGAATCTAGGTTCTCCTAGCAGAGACTGACTGTGCATGGCATGGCAGCTTATGCAGAGTAACATGTGTGCAGTATGTTCAAAACCATAGTTGCCAGGAAGTGCTCTATATAATAGGGATGAGAGCTGCTGGGGAAATCTTAGCTTAGAAATACGGTTTCTAATTAATTTTTGGTTTTGTGTTTTCAGAAACCTTGGGTAGACGAATTGCTAAACGTTCTTATTGATTAAACAAACAAACAAACAAAGATGGAGCCAGAAATTGGGGTTAAAGCTGAGAGATCAGAGAAATAGGGCAAGCCACAAGCCATCCTCACCTCATCAACCTTCAGTCTCCAAAGAGAGCTACTTCCTGTATACCTATGCCGATATTCCTTCCTGTTTGGCTAACTCATTTCCTCTCTCTGCCCAGCAACATCACTTCTTTTTCCTGCAGAGCTCTGTCACTTCCTGTCTTTCTGTACAGACCTCCAGACGTTTATGGTTAACTAGTGTTGGAATGTAAGGCGTGTGCCACCATGCCTGGTTCTGTACCAGTGTAGCCTTTAACTCACAGAGATTCAGACAGATCCCTGCCTCCTGAGTGATAGGAAAAAAGGTGTGTGCTACCACTTCCTGACTTCTGTGCTTACTACAGTGCCTGGCTTTTTCCTTTGATCCTCAGATAAACTTTAGTGAGAGACGCAGATAAAATATCACCACAACCTTGTGCTTTGCCAAACTTTCTGTCGCTTACACTATTTTTTGTGGGGACTTGAATCATATTTTGAGAAGGATCTGGTTAAGAGAAGGTGGGACTCCATTGATAAATCCTTTGTATCATCATCATCCAAACTGAAGTGGAACATTTCAGTGACAGAACAGCTTTTGGGTCAGCCATGTTTCTGTAAGTGATTCTTCAACCTTTCTTTTGTAAGGTACGCAGTAATTGCCTGGCCCACCAAGCTGAAGTTGTAGGCAATCATTACTTCTGCCTATCAACAGTGACCTGTCATGACTTTAAGCTACTTGGCTCCATTGATTGAGAATGATAAGATTTTAAGAGCCTTTTTTCTATTTCTGTAATTTTGTTTTCTTTGTTACAACTGACTGGAATATAATATACTGTCTGTCTTAAGAAATAAGTTATATACTATGTCAATATGATTTGTAATGTTCAAATGACTGCATGTGGCCCACAATGATATGTTTGTCTTGTTTTTTATTTGAAAAAGTAAATGGTGATCTCTAGTGAAAAGAAAGTAAATAGTGTCCATAAAAATTTAAAATTATAACTCAAAATTAGTCCCTTTTCCATCAAAATAGAATGGCTTTTCTATTTTAGGTATTTTTTCTTTGTGTGTTGGAAACTGTAGAAATATAACCCCAAATTGAGAAAAATAAATGTGACATTAGTTTCAAGATTTTTAATGAAATTCATTGCTATAAATTGCCTATGTGATTTTATATTGTGGTTATTTATTTTTGTTTTTTGAATGATGCTACTGAATTTTTTCACATCGATGTGTCATTAATCTGTATAACTGTCAACTCTCACCCCCAAACCTGATAAGTACACCACACACACACACACACACACACACACACACACACACACATACACACACACACACACAAACACAGTAGCCAAAGTACAGATGGAATTAATGAAATTTTTTATTTCCACTTTTGTATTTCTACCTGGTTATGCTTTAGGGGAAGAAATGACCACAGCTAACATACATAGTGTGCAGAAACACAGAAAAAAGGGAATTACATACTGTATAGTCAATCACCAATTACAAATCAAAACAATGTTAAGTGAAATGTATGCTATGACAACAAATATAAAATATACTACTTGCAACTGCATAGTAGAAAATATATTCAAAACTATAATTTTTGTATGAAAGTAAGCAAAATGCAAAAGATAACTTCATTTGCTATGGCATGTATTTAGGTATTAGACTCATAGGACAATAATGTTATAGGGGGAAATATTAGAATTCATAGATGAATTTAAGTTATTTCATAAAAGGTGATCTAATAATTTTCTGTTATCAAGATTTTCAAATAATTATTCATAAGCTATAGTCTCAGAGTTTAAATTTTTATATTAACATAAATATCAATTGCCATTTATACCTAATTTGTAATGAAAATTTAAATAAAATTTTATTTAATAGTTTATTCCTTTGTTCTCAAGTTATGTTTCTGTTGGGTTCATTCAGCACCATGCAGCTCCTAGTGTAAGTAATGCACATGTTCTATGCCTTTACATCTAAATGTATCTGTGTAAGTCACTAACGTCATGAAATTATTATCTGTCATGTATACTTGTTACAAACCTGTGAACTCCTTACTGACTCTAGAAGAAAACTTAGCATGAAAAAATAGCAAGAGGATATCACTAAGAAATTTAAAAACAGTTCTGTTATTTACTAATATGGTGGCTCTTCTGCTTTTCAGCAAAAATGGACTTGCATATTGATGTAGCCTTTCTTCTGCAGATGCTGACTTTTCAGTTATTCATTCCTTCCACAGCCGTGCCTACTCTCAATAACACTGCTAGTGGCTTAACACATATCCAAGTTGTCTTCAAGACAAAAAGCAATAATTACACAGAAATTTCCCTGGAGACCTAAAAGAATGAAGTCATTTTAGCTGTTAAACTTTATAATACCACCTAAATATCCATGATTAAATGTATATAGTGAGTAAATATGTTTGCTATGCTTATTCAACGTCCTTGAAAACATGGAGTTTCTCTTGGGGCTCTACCTTGTATAAATCTGAAAAGAAAGGAATATGGAGTGGTAGATAGGCTAGAAAATTTCTAGATTTAGTGCTTATGAATCCATTGTTTTCCATACTACTTATAAATCATTGGTTAAAAAGAATTTTACGCAAAACAATATTTAAGATTTTTAAAACTTAAATCAGTAATTGAGGTTACTCTAGGTCTGTCTGTATTTGGTGGGTGTTCCATTTCCTTGGTTTCTGTTGCCCGCTCTGGATCTTAGGAAACTGATGCCTATGGGTTCCCTGGTAGAAAGACCTTCTGTGGGTTAATGGTGGCTTGGAGTAAAAGAAATAGAGTTAGGGGAAATGTTGAGTGTGGCTGCAGTAAAGAGCTAAGACAGATCCTTTAAATACCAAGGATTAGAGTTTCTATGGAAATATTGATATGGTGGGAGGAGAAGCTTCAGCATGTAGGTTACAGTATGGCAGGAAGTAACATGGGGAGAGATAGAAAAAAGTTTTATGACAGTGGTTCTCAATCCTGTGATCCTTTAATGATTCCTCATGTTGTGGGAACCCCAACCATAAAATTGGTTCATTATTTCATACCTGAAATTGTGCTACTGCTGTGAATTTTAATGTAAATACATGATATGCAGAGTATCTGATATCCTACCCCTGTAGATATCTGATCATTCTACACAAGAAGGGTTGAAATTCACAGGTTGAGAACCTGTGGGCTATGGTTAACCTGAGTCTGTACTTGAGAGTCGCAATCTCCAGTGAATGGATGTTAGGTGAGTGGAGGTGAACCTGCAAACAGGTAGTTACAGGACTGAGCATGGGAATGGAAAGATGGTAATGGAGGAGTGATGCAGGCCTCAGGAATATAGCATAAGAACTCAGCTGGTTATGGCTGACCAGGGAATTCCTCCAAAAGAAGCCAAATTCCAAGGAGTTTTGGGTGTTATTTGGCTTGTTATATATCAGCTGTCTTCTGTTATAAAAATCATGTGTGCCTTCATAGTTTTCCCAATTGACTTTTCCCTGTAAAGGGCTAACAGTGTGGACTGATCACTCTGTGGACATACACATTCCAGGTATTAGGAGAACAGCCTCAGGAAAGGCTTTCTCTGGAATCAGATATCTCCCTTAGCCACTTTCAAGGACTAACAGTGATTTAAGATATAAATTCCACAAGGATACACCACCTAGGTCAGGTGGACATTAAATAATAGCTTTACACAGTTTAGCTTGGACCCTCCTTTCTTATACAACCTTACTAATATAGACCCCTAACTTCTTTCCTATCCACTTCTAGGAATGTATGTGGAGTAGGTCCCCTATTTCATATGCTAACTAGTCATTAGAACTCAGTTGACCATTCTCTTTTATCACTTCCATTTTGGATTGTAAAAGAAAGCCTGGTGGTCACTGCCCGAGGAAAAATTCTTACCTGTCTTTATGACCCTGTAGAATTCAAGCCTGGTGACCTTGCTTGACCACGGGCTTGATATAACTGGATTCCAGGGAGACTTAGGTAGAACAAGGAGAGCAGAGGACAGAGAAGAGAAAAGAGAATGGAAGAACTAGATAAGTAAGAACTTCAGAGGAACAAACTGAGATGGGGGAAGAACTACATTAAAAGGCTAGAAGAGAGTACTAGAGGAATGAGATGGAAGATGAGGAAGAGCCAGATGGGGAAAAACAAGCTGAGGAAGAACAAGATAAGAGAGAAGGAAATGGGAGGGGAGCTGATATGGGAAAGAATTAGATGGATGAGAACCTAGAAGGAACAGAACTAGATGAAGGAATTAAGATAGAACCTGGAGGGGGCAACAGATAAATGTAAAGAGAAATTGGGCAAGAAAGGAGCTTGTATCAAGAAAACTGACAGAATAATAAAAAGTATTGTCTACAGAATTTCGTGTACATAGATTAATTTCTTTTCAACAAAGATTAATTATTAGCTGATTGTAGATTCTTCCCGGACCCTGGGGGGGGGGGCTTTTGAAGGGCTGAGCCCCCATAGTCCCCAATAGACAACAAGGATAGTATGAAACACCTACCTGAGTCCGAGCATTGTAGGGCCATTGCGGGGGTCCTGGGTAGAAATTGTTTCTAGATTTCAGAACTGAAACAAAGGAATAAGTGGATGAGAGTGCTGAGAGAGTCAACAGGAAGCAAGAAGTCTGGGTGCTCACCAAGTGTCATAGGAGTCCCCAGGAAACAGGGGTAAGGAGAAAAGAGGGGCACACAATAGCAAGCTGCTATGGGCTGGAAGGGAGAAGGGAGAGGTTCTGAATGAGGAAAAGGAGAGTAAAAGTCACCTACATGTTGTCACAGCTATCTGTGTCCGCTGGAGGATCGAGGTAGAAAGTGTTTCTAGGTATCTGCAGGTGACACAAAGAAGTGGGAATATGCTACAAGGGAGATCTGAGAGGGTCCACAGGAAATATCCAAGCTCCCATCCCCAGCCAAGGATCAATCTCCAACTGATTTTCTCTTGTACAGGATAAAGTACAATGGTATCTTTTCTCCAATGGTGTCTCAGTGGATATAATAACTACACTTAAAAGGCCCCAGCACAAGAGAAGATGGTTAACCCAAGATGAACTCAATTGCATTTTGTAGATTTTTTTGTCACCTATATCTTTATTTGTGCATTTTTGTCTTACTGATCTTTTCTTGCATGTTATGGCTTCTGGCTGTGTTCTTTTTATGGTGTGTTTCCTTTGCGCTTCCTTTCTACTTCTTTAAAAAAAAATTGTTTGTTTGTTTGGTTTTTCATTTTACTGTTTTTCTAAACAGAAAAAGAAAGAGAATGGATTTGGGTTGATGGGGAGATAGGAAATTTCTGGAAGGAAATGAGGAAGGAGAAATGATAAGTGTATATAGTATGACAAAAATATTTTCAATAACATATATTATATATTATATCTGTGTGAAGTAAATGAGATTACTGAGTATATGATGCAGGTTTTAATTGTATACAGTTCTAAAGGCAACACAGCTATTGAACCCTTCTACATGTCCAGAATATAACAACTGAAGTGAAATAGTGTATCGTTCTGTCCCTTACTCTTGACTGGCAGGATGTTGGCTTCAGAAATTACATGGGAAATCTTTTTTTTTTTTTTTCCTAAGAAGTGCTTACATCCCCTAACCATAGAAATCCCAAAGGGTGATTTAAGGAGGAAGTGAATTCAATGTGCATGCTGTTGAGATGGACATACAATGTGAGGTGCAGAAAAGCATTAGGGCATTGGGAGGAGAGCTACATCAGGGAGTGACAGAAATGATCTTCCAAGGCTGCATTTGGTACAGGTGCTGTTGAAGTCACAGTGCCAGGCTACATCATTCATTATTTCACTGTACAGGGAAGTTGAGCTGTTTCGTATACAATTTTATATTAAGAAAGCTTGTGTTACAGTGATACACTTAGTGTATACAGTTGTATTTTTTTTTTTAACAAATCTCTATTGAGCTAGGATAAGTCACTAACATTGAAATGCCTTAAAGCTGAAGCAAACCTGGAAAGACTTCTATCAGGATATGGAAAATGGTCTACATTTTAGTGTACTTTTGAAGAAAGCTCAGTGCTTCTTGTCTCAATAGATTTCTTTTGTACTTTTTAACTGATGTTTGTGATATTATGCAATCAATCCCTTGTCAAGGTCAGTTTTTCTAACTTTATGCAACATAAAATCACTTAGGAAATTTGATCATGAAGAAATCAACTAGTCTGCACACTTGCTTGAAAATCTCTTTCAGTGGGGACATTTTTAAGGAACACTAATTTAAACAGTCACTTCATTAACAACATCTTTTAAAGAAAATGTACTAAAGGGGCATCAGTCATTTGGGCAATAACTGAGATCATATCCCAGAACAAATGGATTATTTTATTGACAAGGATAAGAGGAGAAATAATCTAAGCATGAAAAGTTGTCAAGGAAAACCAAATCGCCAGGGATCTTAAGTGTGATGAGTAGGTGGTTCCCATGTCCAAGTCAGAGCCCAGAAGTCAGATTCAGAATTGTGGAATACATGACTTAGCCATTCTATGCAAAAGGAGTATTTGTTTTCCCACAAACTGTATTTTTCTTAAGGGTTAAGCAAACTTTTGTTAACAAAAAGAACACATTATGTGTTTTCCCAAGCATTCCTTTATGAGACAACTATACCATAGAAAATAGGGTTATCCAACTTTGTAATGTTTCAACTCTGTTGGAAAGCATACACTTGGGACAATTAATCATGCATGCATGTACTGAACTACAATGTAAAACAAACAATTGAAAGCATCAATGAAAAAATTCTTGATGGACAAAATTCCTTTTGCTTTAAAAACAATGTTTTTTTTATGAATTTCAAGAAACATTTCATTTTATTACTTCATTGATATTAGTGACTTATAAAATAGTGTAGAGCAAAATGGACAGGAATTAAGATATTACCAATGACTTCGATTAGGAAATATTGACAGTAAAAATCAATGCAAGACAAAAAAGTGAAATATTGCTTTGTCTGTTATTATTAGCCTTAAATCAATTATAGAAAAATAAAAGATTAGCATTCATTATCACAAAACAAAGATGAGTTTATTAAGTCTGACATAAAATGGGCAAGAAGATTAATAAGCCTGGGATGTGAAAGGCAAAATAGCTCCCATTGCTGTCAAGACCCACTGTTTCAGGTGACTAACCTCTGCTGCAAATCTAGTTTTAGAAATGCAGTGGAAAGAAAATGCAGGGAGTTGGTAGAACCATCCCAAACTATGAGAACTCTGAATGAGTGAGTGAAAGTGGGGGCTTCCTAAAGCAATGTCTGACTGAAAGTTACTATAGAATTAAGAACAATTACATGCTTAGGCTATGTGGTACTTATTTATCCTTTTTGTTCCTCTAAATAATCAATTTCTCTATCATAACTTGCAAACTCTATAATCACTGAAAACATCACTAAATACGGTATGAGAGTATAAAATTCTAAAAATAATTTCAAATGAAAGACACTAAGTCTTTAAAGAACATTTAGTTTACAATACATTGTACAATTGTATAAAACTGTATATTCTTTGGTATAGTGGTTCAACCCTCTTCTGTGTTGTCCTTATTGCAAAGTGTTTTTAAAAGACTGAATAGAAATCAACTGTCTTCATATCCCTCATTTTCTTTATCTACTAATCTGTTAATATCTGTTTAGGTGGAACTTACATCTAGATTATTGTGAAAAATCATACAATTTCAAAAGAGATAACCTCTCTTGAAATCCCTGATTTTAAATGTTTTGAATGGCTCCCCAGGGGATATTGTACACTTACATATTATACAACAGATATAAAAATTAATTTTAAATAATATTCATGAATTTTAAAATTTTTAAATAGCTTTACTTAGAAATGGAGACAATGTATTCCTTTCTATAATGTCTTTACCATTTGTAATTCGGTCAACAGTGCAGAAGGTTAGGAATTCTCCCTTTCCTGGCAGTTGGTTTGTGAGTATCACTATCATGATTCTCATCAATTTATGTATGTAGGCTACTCAGAAAGTAAGTGTGCCAATGTGTTGGTTGAGTACTTTTTGTCAGTTTGACATAATCTGAAGTGCTCTGGGTATAGTGAGCCTCAATTGAGGAATATGATACATCAAATTGGCCTGTAATCAACTCCATGTGGGTTTCTTTTGATTAATGATTGATATGAAGAATCCAGTCCCTTGTGGGTTGTGTGATCTTTGGGAATATGAGCTGTGGCTATATAAGATAGCAAGCTGGGCAACATTAAGAACAAGCCAGTAAGGAGCATCCTCAATTCTTACCTTCTGTTTCCTTTCCTGAGTTACTACTTTGATTTCCCTCAGTAATGGACTGTGATCAGAGCTTATAAATCAATTAAACCCTCTTCTCTCTACTCTGCTTTTGATTATGATCCATATCATAGCAATAAATTGAAAACTAGGACAGGCTCCGAGCGTTGGCTTTTCTCCATAGCTGAGAACTGAACTCAGTCCCTTTGGCTTCTACTGCAAGCACTTTGTATGGATATTTCCTGTGTATGTCTGTCTGAGGGGGCAGGAATGGAGCTTCAGGATCTGTCTATCTCCACCTCTGCTGCACCAGGATTAAAACCACAACTCTTTTGTGTGTGGTACTGTGTTCAGCTCTCAGGTCCTCAAGGTTTTATGAGAAGCACTTTAATGAGTTGTTCCTAAGCCCCTAGGTAATTTATCAATACTAATCTTTCAATTCAAGAACATGAGACACTTCTCTACTAATTTGTTTCAATTTCTGTTATAGTTCTTAATTCATGTCTTTCAAATCCTTAGGTATTTATTCTTAGATATTTTATCTGTCTTTTGATTAATTTTGTTTTTGTTTAAGCACAAATGTAAGTAACATTTGCCTAGTTTCTTTTCACTAGTGATATTACTATATACTATATATGAATACCAGTATATTGAAAAAGAAAGATTTTTTTTGATTTATACATAACTTTATTGAATATTTAAAATTATCTTAATTTTGGAGTAGTAGGGTTTTCTATATATAAAATTAGTTAAACAACAGAAAAATCTTACTTTTTTCTTTTCTATGTGGATCATATTTATTTTTCCTTATCTGGTGACCTGACCAGAGGTTTTATTTATTTATTTATCTGTTTATTCATTTATTCACTTATTTATTTATCTATCTATCTATCTATCTATCTATCTATTTATTTATCTATTTATTTATTTATTTTACATTCTGACCAGTTCCCTTCCCTTACCTCTCATCTACCCACCCCCAATCCATTCCTCCTCCCTCTCTGCTCAGAAAGAGGCAGGCCTCCCATAGGAGTCAACAAATCCTGGCGCATCAAGTTGAGGCAGGACCAAGTTCTTCCCCCTGCAGCAAAGCTGGGCGAGGCAACCCAGCATGAGGAATAGGTTCCCAAAAGCCAGCTCATGGGCCAGGGACAGGTCCTGGACCCACTGCTAGGAGCCCGACAAACAGGCCAAACTGAACAGCTGTTACACACATAAGGGCCTGGGTCAGTCTCATGCAGGCTCCCTAGATGTTGATCCAGAGTCTGTGAGCTCCCAGGATCCCCTTTCAATTCTCTTCTCCTTCTCATGACCTTGACACATACCCCAAACAATTTCTCCTCCCTCTCTTTCACAGGACTCCCAGAGCTCAGTCCAGGGCTTGGCTGTGGATCTCTGCATTTGCCTCCATCAGTTACTGTATGAATGCACTCTGATAATAAATAGGGTAGTCACCAATCTGCTTACCTTAGATGACCAGTTAAGGTACCCTCGCCACTGTTGCTTTGGTTATCTTTGTGGACTCCTGGGGATTTCCCTGGCTCCTGGTTTTTCTCTAACCCCAAAATGTACCCCTACCTCCATGAAGAGGTCTCTTTCTTTACTTTCCCCCTCCATTTCCCCTCCAACAGACCTCACTCACCTAGGTCACCCAACAGGTTCTTTCAAGTTCCCATCTCTCCATCTCCCCCTCCGTCACTCCCAGTTTACCCAAGAGATCTCATCTAGTTCCTCTTCCCAGGGAAATCCATGCATCCCTTTTTGGGTCTTCCTTGTTATTTAGCCTCTCTGAGGCTGTGAATTGTAGGTTTCTTATCTTATAATTTACTTCTAGTATCTACTTATGAATAAGTACATACAATGTTTGTCTTTCTGGGTCTGAGTTACCTTACTCAGAATGATGTTTTTCTAGTTTTTTCATTTGCCTGAACATTGTATAAGGTTTTTTTTTCCAGCTGAGTAGTACTCCACAGTGTTAATGTGCCCGATTTTCCTCATCCATTTGCTGGTTGAGAGGCATTTAGGTTTTTTCTAGGATCTGGCTACTACAAATAATGCTGTTATGAACATAGTTTAGCAAATGTCCTTGAGTTAAGATTGAGCATCCTTTGGGTATATGTCCAAGAGTGGTATCACTTGGTCTTGAAACAGATTAATTCCCAAATCCCAGAGAAACCACAGTAGTGCTCCTATATAAAAATGCTAAAGAGGCAGAGAAAGAAATTAGGGAAACAACACCCTTTACAATAGCCACAAATAATATAAAATATCTTGGGGCAACTCTAACCAAACGTGAAAGACCTGTATGACAAGAATTTTAAGTCGTTGTAAAAAGAAATTGAGAAGATGTCAGAAAATAGAAAGATCTCCCATGCTCAATGATCAGTAAGATTGTAGGATTAACATAGTAAAAAATGGAATTCTTACCAAAACCAATTATAGATTCAATATAATTCCCACCAAAATTCCAACACATTTCTTCACAGACCTCTAAAGAACAATACTCAATTGCATTTGAAAAAACCAACAAAAAAATCAAGACAGCTAAAGTAACTTCCAGTGGCATTACCACCCCTGATTTCAAGCTCTACTATAGAACTACAGAAATAGAAAAAACATGGTATTGGCATAAAAACAGACAGGTAAATCAATGGAATGGAATTGAAGACCCTGACATTAATCCACACACCTATGAACACCTGATAATTGACAAAGAAGCCAAAATCATACAGTGGAAAAAAGAAAGCAACCTCAACAAATGGTGCTGGCATAACTTCATGTCAGCATGTAGAAGAATACCAATAGATCCATGTCTATCACCATACACAAAACTCAAGACCAAATGGATCAAAGCCCTCAACCTAAATCCAGTTATACAGAACCTTAATGAAGAGAAAGTGGGAAGTAATCTTGATAGCATTGACACAGGAGACTACTTCCTAAATATAACACCAGTACCACAGACACTGAGAGCAACAATTAATAAATGGGACCTCCTGAAACTGAAAAGCTTCTGTAAGGCAAAGGACATGGTCAATAAGACAAAATGGCAGCCTACAAAATGGGAAAAGGTCTTCACCAACCACACACCTGACAGAGGGATGGTATCCAAACTATATAAAGAACTCAGGAAACTAGACATCAAAAAATCCAAATAATCCAATTTAAAAAGATAGAGTACAGATATAAACAGAGAATTCTCAACAGAAGAACTGCAATTGGCTGAGATACACTTGAGCTGTTCAACATCCTTAGCCATCAGGGAAATGCAAATCAAAATTTCTCTGAGATACCATTTTACACCTGTCAAAAGTGCTAAGATCAAAACTACTGATGACAGCTTATTTTAGAGAGGATGTGGAGTAGGGAAAACACTCCCCCACTGCTGATAGGATTGCAAAAACTTGTACAGCCACTTTTGAAATTGTCTAGAGGTTTCAACAGAAGGTAGAATAGAAGAATTGAGAGTGGGAATGTGTGTCTTTGAATTTCAACAAAATTTCTATTTTTATTACTGCATGTGGTATTAACTATAGCCTTGACATAAGTATCCATTACAAAACTGATGCCCTCTAGTCATTGTTTGTTTTTTTTTGAATCATAAATGTAGTTTGCTGTGATCTGTCAAAAAAATATACCTTAGAAAAAATATTCTGAGTTACCTCACTTAGGATGATTTTTTTTTCTAGTTCCATCCATTTGCCTGCAAACCTCATGATGCCATTGCTTTTCTCTGCTGAGTAGTACTCCATTGTGTATATGTACCACATTTTATTTATCCATTTTTCAATTGAAAGGCATCTAGGTTGTTTCCAGGTTCTGGCTATTACAAATAATGCTGATATGAACATATTGAGCAAATGCCCTTGTGGTATTATTGAGCATTCCTTGGGTATATGCCCAAGAGTGTTATAGCTGGGTCTTGAGGGATATTGATTTTTTCTAAGAAAGTGCCATATTAGTTTTTAAGTGGCTGTACAAGCTTGCATTCCCACCAACAGTGGAGGAGTGTTCCCCTTGCTCCACATCCTCTCCAATATAAACTGTCTACAGTACTTTGGATCTTAGCCATTCTGACAGGTGTAAGGTGGTATCTCAGAGTTGTTTTGATGACTAAGGATGTTGAGCAATTCCTTAAATGTCTTTCAGTCATTTGAGATTCTTCTGTTGAGAATTCTCTGTTTAGCTCTATAGCCCATTTTTTAATTGGACTGTTGGGTATTTTGATGTCTTATTTATTGAGTTCTTTATATGTTCTGGATATCAGCCCTCTGTCAGATGTGGGGTTGGTGAAGACTTTTTCACATTTTGTAGGCTGTCGTTTTTTTTGTCTTGTTGACCATGACCTTTACCCTACAAAAGCTTTTCAGTTTCAAGAGGTCCCATTGATTGATTGTTTCTCTCAGTGTCTGTGCTACTGGTGTTATATTTTGGAAGTGATCTCCAGTGCCAGACTACTTCCTACTTTCCCTTCTATCACATTCAGAGTAACTGGATTTATGTTGAGGTCTTTGATCCACTTGGACTTAAGTTTTGTGCATGGTGACAGATAAGGATCTATTTGCAGTCTTCTACATGTTGACATCCAATTATGCCAGCACCATTTGTTGAAGATGCATTCTTTTTTCCATTGTACAGTTCTGGCTTCTTTGTCAAAAATCATATATTCATAGGTGTGCAGATTAATGTTCTTCAGTTCAGTTCTATTGGTCCACATGTCAGTTTTTATGCCAGCACCCATCTGTTTTTATTATTGTAACTCTGTAGTAGAGCTTGAGGTCAGGGATCGGATCATGATGCCTCCAGAGGTTGTTTTATTGTACAGGATTCTTTTGAAAATCCTAGGTTTTTTGTTTTTCCATATGAAGTTGAATATTGTTATTTCCAGGTCTGTGAAGATTTGTATTGGGATTTTGATGGGGATTGCATTGAATCTGTAGATTGCTTTTGGTAATATTGCCATTTTTACTATGTTAATACTACCTATCCATGAGCATGGGAGATCTATTTTCTGATATCTTCTTCAATTTCTTTCTTCAGGGACTTAAAGTTCTTTCCATACAGGCCCTTTACTTGTTTAGTTAGAGTTAACCCAAGGTATTTTATGTAATTTGTGCTATTGTAAAGGGTGATATATCTCTGATTTCTTTCTCAGCCCATTTGTCATTTGTATATAGTAGGGCTACTGATTTTTTTGAGTTAATCTTGCATCCTTCTATATTGTTGAAGGTATTTATAAGCTGTATGAGTTCCTTGGTCAAATTTTTGAGGTCACTTGTGTATACTATAATGTCATCTGCAAATAGGGAAAGTTTGACTTCTTCCTTTCCAATTTGTATCCCCTTAATCTCATTATGTTGTCTTATTGCTCTGGCTAGAACTTGAAGTACTATATTGAATAAGTATGGGCAGAGCAGACAGCCTTGTCTTGTTTCTGATTTTAGTGGAATCACTTTGAGTTTCTCCCCAATTACTTTTTGTTGGCTGTTGGCTTGCTGTAAATTGCATTTATTAAGTTTAGGCATGTCCCCTGTATCATTGATCTCTACAAGACCTTTATCATGAAGGGGTGTTGGATTTTGTCAAAGCCCTTTTCAGCATCTAGTAAGATGATCATGTGGTTTTTTTTCTTTCAGTTTGTTTATATGGTGTATTACATTGGTGGACTTTCACATGTTGAACCACCCTTGCATCCCTGGGATGCAGCCTACTTGATCATGGTGGATAATTGTTTTGATGTGTTCTTTGAGTCTGTTTGCCAATATTTTATTGAGTATTTTTGCATCAATGTTCCTGAGGGAGATTGGTCTATAGTTCTCTTTCTTTGTTGCATATAGAAAGACAAACATGGTATGTACTCACTCATAAGTGGATACTAGATGTAAAGCAAAGGATAAGCAGACTGCAACTCACAACTCCAGGGAGGCTACCTAGTAAAGAGGATCCCAAGAAAGACACAGGGACTGCCCAACAACAGAGAAATTGATGAGATCTACATGAGCAAACTGGGGATGGGCTATAATGGAGGACAAGGGTCGGGGGAAAGCGAGCTTAGGGGAGCAGGAGGTCCCAGTTGCATCAGGAACAGAGTGGGAATACAAAGAAAGAGATACCATGATAAATGAAGACCCCAGGGGAATAGGAAGAAGCAGAGTGCTAGAGAGGTCCCTAGAAATCTACAGAGATACCTCCACAATAGACTACTGACAATGGTTGACCTACTCTGGTGATCGGATGGCCAAATATCCCAACTGTCATGATAGAACTCTCATCCAGTGACTGATGGAAGCAGATGCAGAGATCCATGACCAAATCCCAGGTGGAGCTCCAGGAGTCCAATTGGCAAGAGAGAGGAGAGACCATGATTGAGACAGGGACAAATAGCCAAACTAGTGGAAACATATGAACTGTGAACTAATAGCTGGGGAGCCCCAATGGAAATGGACCAGGCCCTCTGGATAAATGAGATAGTTGATTAGCTTGATCTGTTTAGGAGGCCCCCAGGCAGTGGAACCAGGACCTTTCCTTTGTGCATGAGCTGGCTTTTTGGAACCTAGGTAGGAACAATGCTGAGACACTTTGCTCAGCCTTGGTGTAGGGAGGAGGGGACTGGACCTGCCTCAACTGAGTCTACCAGGCTGGGCTGACTCCCCAGGGGAGACCTTGCCTTAGAAGAGGTGGGAATGGTGGGTGGATTGGGAGGGGGCGACTGGTGGGTGGAAGAAGGGAGGACAGGGGAATCCATGGCTGATATATAAAATTAAATTAATCATAAAATAATAATATTAAAAAAAGAAAAAGAAAAAGAATCTGACATATAACCAATAATCACCAGGATGTTTATCTAACACTAAGTATGAAAAGAGGGTAGTGATCATTTCTTGAGTATATACAGAATTATCCTACAGTCTGTAGAAAATCCACAAGTGCTGTGAGCAGAAGCAGGTGTTTTGTTAAAACAATAGTCGTTTCATTAGGGAGATGAGGGGACAGAGCCCACATTGTGCATTATGGAAGGATGGAAGCAGCTGTGCTGTCAGGGCTCAGCAGTCCAACCCCATAACCCAGAGCCTCTACACCCCATTATGCTACACTTTGATCCATTTGGTGATAACATGGAAAGGGCAAGTAACTTTTTTGAAGTGGGTTTCTCCCTCTGAGAGAGAGACTTGTCTGTAGCAGATAATTTTCTACAGGAAACCATATGTAAAGTTTTGTCTCTGATTTCCATAATATTGTCAAAGATTGGTTTTTACAACACTGACAAAGGCTGTGCACTAGAGAATGAGAGACAAGAAAAAGCCAAAAGAAATGTAGACAGGTTTCTGTGGACATCACTACCACATTGCTAACCCCCTTAGTCATTCTGTGAAAAGTAGGTGAAAACTTAAGAGATCATATCTTTTTATGAAAACTACAGTTACCCTGTGTTCTGTGTACTTAAAAAAATCACTCTTCAAGTGAAACACAAATCTGCCAAAGAATATAAATAATGTACATGCAGCTGGAAAGTGAAGTATCAGTAACTGTCAAATGCAGGTATACCCAATGCTTACATAGGTAGTGTCATTGACAAAGATGTCACTGAGCTTTTTATGGTTCCAAATGAGGAATAAAATAGTTCACTTAACTGAGCTACTTTCTGGTATTCAAATTTAAACAAAAGAAAATAAATATAAGTTACTGGAATGCAACTGTGTTCACCCTATATACTCTTGATGATGTCCTGGGCTCTTAAATCAAAATCATGTCCAACAGAAGCAATGAACTTAGGATGAGATCTGTTCCCTTGTCTCTTAGAATTGTGTAAGCTCATATGTATCCAGTTATCATCAAAATACTTAGGGAAATAAAAAATCCAAACTTTTAAGATATTTTTTTTCTTTTTTTTCATTTTTTTAATTAAGAAATTTTCTACTCACCCTGCATACCACCCTCCCTCTTCCCACTCACATCCCTCCCTCTCAAGCCATCCTCCCATCCCCACATCCTCCAAATCAAGGTCTCCCATGTTGAGTCAGCAAGGTGCCACACTGTAGGCACCAGGGTCCCGAATTCCTGCCCATGCCCCAGGAATGGATCCCAGTCCCTGTGTCCTGATATCCCCCAAACAGTTCAAGCTAAACACCTGTCTCCCTTATCCAGAGGGCCTAGTCCAGTCCCATGGGGGCTCCACAGTCACTAGTCCACAGTTCATGGGTCTCCACCAGTGTGGCCAGTCATCTCTGCCTGTCTTCCCATCATGATCTCGACATTCCCCATTGTGAGCTCAGCCTGGCATCCAGCTGAGGATCCCAGCATCTGCCTCCATCAGTCACTGGATAAAGGCTCTATGATGGCAGTTAAGGGTATTCACTAGACTGATCACCAGAGTAGACCAGTCCAGGACTCCCCTTAGTCACTGCCAGCAGTCCCAAGGATCATCCTTGTGGATTCCTGAGAGCTTCCCTGGCACCCTGCCTCTTCCCACTCCCATGATGTCTTCATCTATCATGGTATCTCCTTCCAAGCTGGTGAACTACTGTAGAAAATAGTTGTAACTTACATATTCAACAATCTCCATCACTTTGAACAAGAATTCTCAATGGTCACATCATTACTGGTGTTCTTCTATGGCAGGGAAAAAGAATCTCTACTCAGCGATGCCTTTTATGGTCCAGGACTTGTTTCCACCCAGTCATGGCTACTGTATATACTACTTAGAAAAGTAACTGTTATGAGATGAGCTTTTGACATTAAATGGCTGTGCTGGCTAGTCTTATGTCAGCATGACACAGACTCTGGTTATCTGAAGGGAGGGAACATAAATTAAGAAAAATGCCTTCATTTGGTTGATCACTGGGAGTATGGTCTTTTCTGAAGGGAAATGGAGGAGTAGTTGATCTGAATGGGGTGGGGGAGAGCTGAGAGGAAGGGAAGGAGGGGAGACTAAGGTAGGAATGTATTGTATGAGAGAAAATAAATTTAAATAAAAAGTAAATGCTTCCAGAAGATCCAGTTGTAAAGCATTTTCTTAATTATTGATTGATGAGGGATGGTCCAGGCCATTGTGGATTATGCCATCCCTTAGCTTGTGGTCCTGGATTCTACAAAACTCAGGCTGAGTAAGCCATGGAGAACAAGCCCACAAGCAGCACCCTTCTATGATCTCTGCATCAGCTGCTACATCCACATTCTGCTGTGGAATATTTGTACACTATGTGAAGATGTACTGCTGTGATAGTTATAATAAAGAGCTGAATAGCCAATAGCTAGGCAGGAAGTGATAGGTGGGATTTCTGGCAGAGAGAAAGCCATGTGATCAAATGCAGATTAATATAAATAGGTTAATTGAATTATAAGTGCCTAAGCTAAGGACAAGCTTTCATAAATAAGAGCTAGTTAGACAAAACCCTAAGCTAAGGCCAAGTTTTCATAATTAATAATAAGTCTCTGTGTCATTATTTGTGGGCTGACTGTTCTGATGAGAAACCTTACTATAAGGTTCCTGCGCTGTTAGTCCAACAACCCATTTATAAAATAAACACACAGACATTTATATTATTTAAACTGCTTGGCCATTAGCTCAGGCCTACCATTGTCTAGGTCTTACTCTTATATTTAGCCCATTTCTATTAATCTATACTTTGCCACATGGCTCGTGGCTTACCAGTACCTTACATCATTCTTGTCATGGCAGCGGGTGGCAGTGTCTCTCTGACCCAGCCTTCCACCTCACAGAATTCTCTTCTCTCTTGTCCTGCCTATACTTCTTGCCTGGCTACTGGCCAATCAGCATTTTGTTTATACTGAACAATATCCATAGCATTGTCTTATTTGAGTTCCTATTCTGACTTCCTTTGATGATGAACAGAAATATAGACATGGAAGGCAAATAAACCCGTTCCTCTCCAACTTGCTTTCAGTCATGTCACAGTAATAGAAACTTTAACTAAGACAATGTGAAATTGATGGAATCATTGTTAAGTTAAATTTATATGCTCAATCTAAGGTGGGAAAATGGATAATAGACTGGATACTGGAGAGCATACATAACACATTGGGTCACTCTTACCAATGAAATCCATTGTCTATATGTATTAAATGACCCTGTTCTTATTATGTCATGGAAATTTAGCCAGGAGCTTTTCAGGAGATATTCTTGTAACTATTGAAATTAGTATGCATAATTAAGACATTTGCCACCAAGCAGAAATATTGTGACATTTGCCAGCATCCAATCTCTAGTAGAGGGTGGAAGAGATATTCAGTGCCCTACCTTTCACAGGGCTTCAAAGCATATATAATCTTATCTGTTTTTCTTTCTTGTTTTCTTTTTCATTGAGAGTCTCATATGTTAATACTGTATTTACATAATTTCAGCCCCACAATTTTCCTCTCTCTGACTCTTCTTGTGTTCATCCTAATTCCCTCTCAAATTCATTATCTTCTCTTTTAAAATTAATACTGTTACACATATACAAACACACACAAATGCACTCATAAAATGCTTTATATGAAACTAAAGAACTGGTAAAATGTCTGAAGAGATATGACACAATGAAAATATAATATGTGTTGTGGAACAATTGACTCCAAGACAAAACACAGAAGCCAGAGATTATTAGATTTAGGCAGTAAACAAACTGTACCTGTATGAGAAAGCTACAATTTACAATATTTTTGATGTCTTACCCAATGTGTTAAACCAGTGAGCAGATGCCAAAAGATGATTATCAGATGCACCAGGCTACCTCAGACTGTGCAGACTGCTCTAGGGTACAAGTATGTGAGTTATGATTTGTGACCCATAAAGGAGTGGATAGTTGTGATGCAGCACTCATGAGTCATGTATGTCACCCCTCATCCATATTTCTGCACATACCTGTAGCTTGAGTTTTCCCGCCTGGCCCAGTCAGGACAAATCTCTCTTACCCGCCAGTCCCACAGTCGCTCAGACCCAACCAGGAAAGCACACAGAAACTTACATTGTTTAGAAACTGTATGGCCGTGGCAGGCTTCTTGTTATCTGCTTCTTCTATCTTAAATTAACCCATTTCTGTTAATCTATACTTTGCCACATGGCTTGTTACTTACCAGTGTCTTTACATTTTGCTTTTCATGGCGGCGGCTTGAGGTGTCTCTCCCCAGCCTTCTACTTCCCAGAATTCTCTTCTCTCTTGTCTCGCCTATGCTTCCTGCCTGGCCACTGGCTAATCAGAACTTTATTTACACAGAGCGATATCCACAGCACATACCCAAATAAGCTCAATTGGCTCTTAAAATTGGACTGAAAATTGTTAAAAGTTGTAAATTAATATATAAAGCTTACTTCAATTTATATAAAATTATAAAACCTTGGGACTAGAGAGATGGCTCAGTGGTTAAGAGAACCTGAGTTGGGTTCACAGAACAAATGAGGTGGCTCACATTCATTCTTACCTCCAGTTCAAGGGTTCCCCACCAACCATGAAAGCAAAACACTCACACAAATAAAATAAACAGAAACATCTAAAAGAGTTTAGGCATAACGTATTGATTGCATTGTTAATTACATCTCTAGTCAGCTACAGAAATGGACTTGGACTAAGAACATAAACAAGGAATGAAATCAATAGACAATATTAGCATGAAGTGACAACAGCAATCTTATGAATGAAGTTATGGACCACTCCATTCTCCTCAATTAAAACTCATTTATTTCTTTCTGTCCTCCATATTCAGAGCTAAATCTTCAAATCTGGAATGTTAGGTAATAGAAAAACTGTCATGTCATGGTCACCTGTGTAATATCCATTCGTTGTAATCAAGAATAACCTTGGACTTGCTAGTATTTTTTTCCAAAGCTTTCATTGCTATGTGGATGCTTCTGGTAACAAAAGATGTGAATTGAAAACTGGTAAGCTTGCAGTTTTCCCCTTCCTGGAGTCGAACACTGTAAAAATGGAAAGCCATCATTGCTTAAGTGATAATTACAGAGAAATTGAATTCAACCTAAGCAAAGCATGGATTGAAAGAATGAATCATTTTTAACCACAAACCTCAAAAATACCAAGTGTTTGAAGAAATTACCAGATAAAGATAATTACCACTGTTTTTCCTTCTTGGAGTTTCCATTTATTTGTTTATTTATTTTATGAAAACTTATCTGAATGATGCTTACTTTCTTTGGGCACAACAATTTGCAATTCTGTAGAAACTTTGTGGTATTTATTTTTCTCTTGATGTATTTTATTACCGAACTTTAAAATCATATCATAGCATTTTATTATTATTTGTAGAGTTATACAATACAAGATCTCAAATAGCTGGACTATTTTTTAAGGTTATGTCAACATGGATTGAATTCCAAGGATACGGATGCTGGTACTGAGTTAACCAGCTGCTCTTGTTTCCATTTTTACTTTTTCTTACCCTCCTATTTAAGAAAACTTCCTCCCAACTTTGTCTCCCTCTCTCTTTCTTCCCCACTCTTCTCTTCCAGCCTTCTTCTTTCTTTCTCCATTATGAATGTGTTTCCTTCAATTTATAATTTTGATCTCTAGTTGAACTTTGATAATTCAATTCTGTTGATCACAAAAATTCCATGGATTCCCAAAGCTATAGTCGCCATTAGCTTTGCTCCATGCTCAGTCAAAAATTGATTCAAGTTTTCTAGCTTTGAATAAAATAATTTATTCTATATTTATGTATATACATATTAAAATAATTTATTATATACATTACAAGCTGCAGTGAAGGATTAAGAATGCAACAGACAAGCAAGCTTTGGTGAAATATTATAATTGTAACAAGTAAAGAGTCTGTAGATTAGTAAGGTATTGGATCCTGGGACTCTCTAATGGGTTGTTATGGAGGATTAAACCCTGGCAAGGACAAATCCATGCTATTTCTCATCAACAGCAGTGTTAGACATGGGTTGGTACATGACCACAATGAATACTAAAAGACACAGTGAGGTCTCTGTAGTCTCATGGCATTTCAGATGCCAATGTCCTGCTAATGGTTGAAGCCAGTAACTGGGATGTACAGTTTAAAGATTAACTGAGAGCAACTCAATTTACAAACTGATCCAAAATCAGTCTAATTTCTGATTGCATTGGATCACCAGCTGTTCAACTATTGGCTTTACAGAAAGAGCAAAGAAAAAGGAAAAAGCAAACAAACAGGAAACATTTATTTTATTTGAAGGGAAAAATAACACTACAAACTTCACTATTTAGTTTTTTTTATATTCTAAAAATACTAAGACTAAGGAAGAAGTAAAGAATGAAAATCAATAAATAAAAGATATTTATGAAAAGCCACAAAGTGGTGAAATTGATAGACATAGGTAATGAAATTACTTTTAAAATACATCAAAATAGGTAACATTAAATGAATTGCAAAGTATAAGCATGTCAAGAATGGCATGGCATATTTATTCTAGGTCTTTTCTTATCTATCTATCTATCTGTCTATCTATCTATCTATCTATCATCTATCTATCTATCCATTAATCCATCTACCTGCCTATCTATCTATTTATTATTTATCTATTTTATATCCTGACTGCACTTTCCCCCTCTGTCCTCTGCTTCCCGTATCTCCTCACATCTCCCTTCTGCCTCCCCCTTCCACTTCTCCTCCGTTTCTATTCGGAAAAGGGAAGTCCTCCCATGGTTATCAACAAAACATGGCATATAAACTTGCCATAAAACCAAGAAACTCCCAGGATTAGGGCTGAACAAGGCAACCAAGTATGAGGAATATGGTCTCCAATGCCTGCCAAAGAGTCAGACAGTCCCTGCTCCCACTAGGGAGGCAGCATGGGACTGACCTAGGCCCTTTCTATATGTGTTACAGTTGTGTAGCCTGTTCTTCTAAGTCTTTTTGTTGTTGTTGTTGTTTGTTTGTTTTTCAAGACAGGGTTTCTCTGCTTTGTGCCTTTCCTGGAACACATCCTGTTGCCCAGGCTGGCCTCAAACTCACAGAGATCTGCCTGCCTCTGCCTCCCGAGTGCTGGGATTAGAGGCATGTGTCACCACCACCCAGCTCCTAAGTCTTTTCTTAATGTGTGACTTGGTTGCTTTTTCAAGATCACTGCAAAAGGAAAAATGACTAGAGAAAGTAGTATTGTTATTAGACTAACATTTTGGGTGCACAGGTACTTTATGGGTCAATTTCTTTTACATAGAGAAAATGTAAAATATATTATCTAATTTCTCCATTTAATTTTAAAAATGCTACTCACTTTGTTTTAAATTTAAAAAAGTTTTGTCTCAGCGTCTTTCACACTTTCTAGGTATTTAATTTTCTTTCATAAGTGAGGCTTCACATCTTATCTTCTTTTCAGTGTTAAAAATGTATTTTAAAGATTATGTAATTGTAATTTCTATATCTAATCAGGTTCCCTCTCTCATTGGCTATGATCACTCTTCTTTGTTTCAGAGGATTCCCTGAAACATTGGGCACTGATTAGTTATTTTTATTGGTTGTTTGCACTTAGGAGTTAATAAGATGTCGATTGTACTTCACACATGTATATAACATTATGTATTTGGTTATGTTTTATCAAAAGGAGAGTATCAGTACATACTGACATGTTTAACTGGATATTTATTGAAACTCTAATTTTCTACTGCTCTGTTAAACAATATGATTGTGTTTAGTTCTCTCTCTTCTAGTCTTTCCATAAACTCTTATTATATTGAGAATAGGTAAAATGAAATTATATAATGTTATTGGATTAGAAGGAATCTATCAACTGTCCATAAGAGACTTCCACCAATCAATATATGATATTCCAACAAATTATATGTTAAAACCTTTTGTGCAATTGTATGTTCTGTGCAAACTAAAACACTTCTGGGGTTACAACTCATCCCTGTCAAAATACCTAAGATCAATAAGACAAACAGAAGAGCTGACAGAAAAATGGCAGCAAGATTGTGGGGAAAGAAGAACCCTCATTTCTGGTAGTGGCTTACAACCTTATAGAGCCACTCTGGAAACCAATATGGAGAATCCTCAAAAAACAAAATAAATCCCTAAATGATCTAGCTATACCACCTCTTGACCTATGACCCAGCTACTATTCTGCCCCTTGACATATTTTCAGTGTGTGTGTGTTGTGTGTTGTGTGTGTATGTGTGTGTGTGATGTGCTAGTACATTCCTGTGCTTCCCATAAGGAAGCTGCATTCTTACACCTTTGTGTGGACTTCTGTTGCAGATTCATTTTGTCATTACCAGAGGTTTTCTCTGCAGGAACATACACCACTTCTTTTTTCCACTCTAATTTGCAAGTATTTTTGTGAGCTTGTGTTAACCACCATTTTAATGGGTAATCAAAAAGACCTCAACATACTGCTTTTAATTTCTTTAATTGTATGTTCATACTCATATGTAACCAATATTTGGGTGAGATATGTGTCTCAATTCTTGGATATTATTAGTTAAAGCCTCAAAAAGACTTACTTCTCCAAAGCATTCAAGTAGATATTTTTATATCTTTAATCAAGGAAAATAGTCAAAAATTTTAATAAATATAAAAATCATGTGCACAAAATGTAAAGAATATGTTGAAGGGTGTTCAGAGGAGACAAATTAACTGTAACATACTGGATATACATCAACTACACTTGTGTCTGTGTGCAAAAACTTGAACCTAGTGATTTATAAATACAGTCTCAGAAATAGTGTGAAATTTGAATTTTTGAGAGATATGTTTTCTTTATTTAGTTGAATTGTTTGAAGTCTTTCATCATGGATGAAATATATTTTGATCAATCAAATGTACCATGTTTGCTTCACCTCCAAAATGTCTCCCATCCCCATCACCACATTCGTATGTAGTATTGTGTATCATTTTAGGCCCATGATGCTCAGATGGAGCAACATGTATGTGTATCGGACAATCTATGAAAGCGTGGCTTGCCTCACTAGAAGTGACTCTTCTTCCACTCCAGCCATCAAATGTCAATTGCTCTTCAACTAGGAGTATAACTTTATGAGCCCCACTTGCCTCCATGCTGTGAACTGAGTTTGCTTAACTTTTGTCATTCTTGTGTATTCAATAAGAGCTATTGAGTTCATATGTACCAAATCACTGTCATATCTGGCAAATAAACACTGCCTCTGGATCTTACAACCATCTGACCCCACTTCGGACACAATTCTTGAGCTTTGGGGAAACAGGTTGTGATACCGATGTTCCATTTAGAGATGAATATTTCCAAGTATCTTATGATCTGCACACTGGTCAATATTTTTAGGGAGAAAGTCTCTGTATTAATCACAATAGCAAAAAGAAGTTCTACTAAGCTGGGTGGTGGTAGCTCACACCTTTAATCACAGCAATTGGGAGGCAGAGCCAGGCAGATATCTGTGAGTACGAGGCCAGCCAAGGCAACAGAGCGAGATCCAGTACAGGCAACAAAACTACATAGAAAAACCCTGTCTTGAAAACCGAAAAAAAAAAAGTTCTACTATGAATGCTGAGGGAGGCACTGAACTATAGACATAAAAATTAGAATTGAGAGAAAAGTTTATTACTATGTCCATTACAGAATGATAATATTATGTCAGTCCATAAGATGTATGACCTAATCACTTACTAGATTTAGCCCACTTAATGATGCCACGCAAAAGTTATGTCTTATAGAATAGCCCTTAATTCCCAAAAGAAAGTGGTTAGTCCTAAACATTCATGCTACTATTGTACTAATGGACAAATCTTGTGAGAACTGTCCTTCTAATAATTCATAGTATTTGTGGTTACGTAGGTATATTGATTATATTTCTCCCCTTGTAGTCTGCATAGAAACACCCAGGGGTCTAAAAGCCCTCCCTTTGTGATGAAGCTTCCTCCTTTCCCTCCATTTCCTTTTTACATTTATCGTTTTCCTATATCCCCTCTCTAGCTTTCTAATCTCATTTTCAAATTAGGGCAATTTCTTGTGAGTTCTTAAGTATCAACTCTAGATTGTCAATAATCTGTTTCCCTTTAGCTAACAAAATTATTCTTGCATTCTCAAACTAAACACTTTTCTTTGGAAGAAAATTTCCCTTTGTCTATTGGTAATGCAGTGAACCTTTATTGAAATAATGATCACTTATGTATTTGGTGGAATGTATGTCTAAAAGCCCTCTTTTGGGGTTATCTTTTGTCTTAACCAGAATTTTTTCTCAAGAGTTTGTGAAAATATAATTTCTTTAAAATGACCTATTAAGGTAAAGATGCTATGTTGTTAAGTGTATGAATGATGTTCCATTCCTAGAATGCCATATGGGATTTTCTCTGTTCATTGAGTTTTTCTTATAATCCTTTATAATGTAGGTAATAATACAAGAAATAGTTCAAAGTAAATAAATACAGATTTTCACAAGACTCTATAAGACTAATAATGTAAAGGCAAATGTAAATGAGAGATTTACAGTTTTATTTATTTTTTTTTGTACTTATAGTGGCAGAAATGATGCAAGGACCTACAGCTTTAGCATCTGTCAGTTTAAATTTGTCAATACTCTTCAGCTAATGCTACTATGTTTATTAATATAATATGACTTATTACTAATGGAGTTATGTAGTATGTAAATTTTGTGAACTATATAGTTATAAAATATGAAGAAATAGTTATTAGTAATAAAATTAATGTTATTATACTATATTTTGAAGAAAACTTGCACAAATTGAAACTAGTACAGTACTTGTGTGTCACACATTACATTCTATAACATTTTCAAAATTATATGTTGTTTAATTTCTAACAAAAGTTATTTTACTTTGTTTTATATGAACTTAAAATTGTAAGATACATGTTCCAATAATATTAAAAATAACTTTCATCAATGTTAAAATGTATCTATCTATCTATCTATATATATATATTATAAAGATGAATATTTTTACAAATATTTTCCCTCTGAGAAATAATATAAATTTTTATATTCCATAAAAGTATCTATTTTCAGATACAAGTAATTCAAGGAAGAGAGAAAGTAGGACACAATTTTTAAGTCTATTCAGCATTTAAACACTTCTAAATGTAGAAAGTAACTTCTAATCACTCATAAATTACTGATGAATTTCTACCAGATGATCTTCCATATAAACTTTAGTGAATGATTCAAATTATGAATCTCAACGTCTACAAATGGGTCAGTATCCTAATGCATTTCATAATGAAAGTTTCAATCACTCACTGAACACTGAGAAATATATTAAACCCATAGTAGAAACATATTTTTATACTCATTTTACAGATATTTTCTGGGTGATACTTTGTTTATATTATGTAAGTCCTATTATATAAGCACACATCATAGTAGTTCTCTGTTTAATCAATTCAATTAACTGTTTAATAAAGAATTAGATAATATACTTTTCCTTGGTGACATAATAAAAGATCCTCTTAACAATACACTTAAAATGTCATTATTTAAAGAGAGAAAGAGAATTTCCACCATGCCCCAGTATAAGCAAAAATATCAGTAACTGTAATTCCGTTTCATTATGAGTAGTTGTTTCCTTCGCTGATTGCTTACAAGTTTGAAAATAAAGGGCAATTGAGATTTAATGTTATAGAATCAGGAAGTATTCATCAAAACCCTTAACAATGTAAAATATTTTTTCCTGTAATAGTTGGTACAATTTAGACTTTTGTCAAAGATGTTGATGAGAGTTTTGTTCATAAATTCCCATTGCCATGCAGAACAGGATAAATCTATCAAGAATTTATGAACATTTCTCTTACATTCAAAGAGCCTAGAACTTTTGCTGGACTTTACAGATAAGTGAATGCTACATCTTGAAGTTAATTAACATTCAGTTTGATATTTTAATATGTATTCAGCTATTTGTTTAACCTACAGTGAAGAGAACAATGTAATAATCAACCTTACTTTCATTGGATCTCCCAATTATTCAACTTTTACAACCTTTTGTATATCAGTGATCTTAAATTGTATTTCCTTTCATGTACCTGAAACAGAAAGCGGTGTGTGTGTGTGTGTGTGTGTGTGTGTGTGTGTGTGTGTGTGTGTGCATGTGTGTGTGTCTGTGTTTATGGTAATCATTTGTTAAAGCATGAAAACAGATCAAAGGCAATCTTATACAACAAATGTGAACCATAAATGTTGGAAACTACACACAAATATTGCTTAATAATTGTATATTTGCAATATTCAGTATTTGGGTTTAGTTAGAATAAATAGCTTAATCCTTTATAAAACTTTCAATAATTTCAGTAAAATACCTGTCATTTCTTCATTATGTAATGTTTTCTGTGCTGTTCAATAACTACAAGCAGAGCTCTTTGTTAGAGACAAGACAGACAGGCAATAGGGACCTATTAGACACACAACAGGTCATCTACAGACAACACACAAACTGCAGACATATGAAAGATACAGGGAAGGTAGTAGCGATTTCAAACTTGAGCTCCCTCTTTGTCACCTTAACTGAAGGGGAAATGCTGAAGTTTAGTTCCTCAGTGCTATTGTGAAACATTTCAGTGACGCTGAATCTGAACCTAATTAGTTTACTAACACACTTGAAAGTGGTATTCTAACACTAGGAACCCAAATGTGAGGTCTGGAATGAAGTAAAAGCAATCCATGTGGTGCTCCGTGTAACAACCAAGGCTACATCAGTGGATCAAGGTAGTAATTAATAATGAACGTAATTAGCAACACTTCACAATAAGAGAACAGAGGGACTGCAGAAACGCAGGCTTATAGTTTTCTAGCTTATTGTGCTACCTGATTCAAAAGTACCTTGGTTCATAGAAGAAGGCTCTCTGGTGGAAGCCAGTATTTCTGAGAAACCTATTATATCAATAACTCCTGAGACCTTTTACACACACACACACACACACACACTTTTATATTATACATTTATTAAAAATGCACATATGAGCCAGGTGGTTGTGGCACACGCCTGTAATCCCAGCACTCAGGAGGCAGAGGCAGGTGGATCTCTGTGAGTTCAAGGCCCAGCCTGGTCTACAAAGCTACAGAGAACCCCTGTCTCGTAAAACCAAAAAAAAAAAAAAATGCATGTATGAAAAAGAAAAATGCCAAGTTTAAACAAAATCTAGGTCCAAGAAGATGTCCTAACAATCACTTACACTTTTCATTCACTTGCAAACTATAAGTTAATCCTTGATGTTGAAGTCTTCCACATTTTCCTTCACTATCCAATAATATACTGACTTGGTTAAAAAGAACTTCAAGATAGATTTTTGAGCAATAAAATCTAGGAAAGGGCTATTTTGAGGTCCGCTTCTACCATGTAACATATTCTCTTCTTTCCTCTCAGCTTCGTCCAAGCAGAATATCAGAGCACATAGGTTCAAATTCATTGTTTAATCATTCATAAGCCAAATAAGATGAATAAAAAATTCTAACCTGAAGAAATGCTGGTCTTTTATGATTTTTTTTTCTAGGTTGTCATATTTCCTTTGTTTCTATCTTGTCTTTGAGTGCTTTCTCTATTTTGACTGTTTTCCAGTGCTTCCATATAAATGCTTTTATTTCTTGAAGAGCACAAGTGGGAATTATCCCAAAGGAATCTTTAAATTGCTGATCTTATATTAGTGGCAAGTCCTTTGTGATCAAAAGACACTAGAAGACAGAAAACCTAAGCATCCCAAAGCTGAGTGCATGACTTTAAAATTCTAGATTCTAACTTGTGAAAGAACAGCATGCAGATAATCTTTCTAGGCCTTGTTGAGCCTATAGGACAGACTGATGAAGAATAGCGATTATTTAATGTTTACAATAATGGACATTACTGAATCTTTTCATTTTAAACATCATGTTTTCAAGGAGAATACTTTTCTCCATCAGTATTGAATTATGTCTTCTAATATGGTATGAGCCACTAAAGGACCAAATAACTTACCTTGTTAATGGTCAATAAAAATTTAGGTAATTAGCTATATAATATAATTAACCAAAATATAAATAAAATGAACTCATGATTTTATCATACAAGATGTATAGCTGTTCTGAATAATGATAGAATGAATTTCATAATCAATATCTTGGAATTGGCTATATTCTGCATTATCTTAATTAAAGGTATATGAATCAGAGAATAGATGACTATATCCAGAGCCTTGGCTATCAGGATGCAAGATTTGAGGCTGCTAAAGTGAGGAGATAACATATTAGACAATATGTGTAAAGATATGTTTATCAACTTAAAGAAAATAAAAATAGAAATAGAAGATAGAGAGATGGAAAATGGAGTAAGGAAGGAAAGAAGGAAGTGTTGTAAGAGAGGAAGGTGGGATAATTAGGGAGATGGGATAGGTAAGAAATGAGTAGTGGTGGGAGATGGCAGATAGAATGACAGATGGGAAGAGTCAAACATTATGACATAAAACATTATGACTATCTTTTTGATAAAAAAATTCTCAAGGCATGTCAATGGTCTGTGAAACCCTGCAATCTGTGAATGTAGCTTAACACAAAATCATAAACTTATTTAAAATTATGAGACTTATTCTATGACTTTTTAATTTTGATTGAAGAGTTGTCATCATGAACTTTATAGTCTACAATTCTGTGTCCAAAATGTCAAAAGTTTGGATACACCTGAATACTGGGCTAAAATGTATTATACCTATAATATTCTTATAAGTTTTAGGCATATGATGTATTTTACAAACAAAAGTGGTATCAAAGAGTGGATCAATGTTTTCAGGTTGAACAAATATTCTCAAAATTTACTAAAAACAGTTACATGGACATGTTATAACTTAATCTTTGCAGTGTCTACTACAATCTAGTGAATAATTCAGTCTTATGAATTGGCAAAGAAGACTCCCATTGCCAATGTTTATAAGTAAATATTTACTGGGACACATTGACACTCAGTTGTTTTCATGAAGAGAATGGCTGTTTTTGTACATTATTAACAGTCTACCAGTTACCATAGAGTTTTGTGTGACTCACAAGGGTTAGTATAATTACCAGTTGCCTTTTAAAGAAAAATGCAGCTAACATTTCATCTGGTTAATAATTCTCGATTGATATTATATCTCATTTTCTATAAGCTTAACATTTTTTGCTAAAATATATGTTCACTATGTACTATTAAAAATATGATGTGATTATTTTTGTTTCCTTACATAATAAAAAATATATATGGCATGATTTTATAACTCAGCATTTATTTTATTTCTCTTGGATATTTCAGCACAGTTTTATCCTAGCATCCATTACATATGTTAAGGTTCTAGTACTATTTAAATGGCTAGAATATTAAGCCAGTGTTATGGTTGAGGAGATCAGAAAATACAGATCTGTATTACTCAGCCTATTTGCTGCATACACTCATTGGCTAAAGGCTTCAATAATTCCAAGTAGAGTATCATGTCAAAGGCTAAATGTTTCCTTGAGAAAAATTTTGTATAGTCTAACGGAACCATTTGTGAGAAAATTCCATTCCAATTGTATTACATTCCAGTACGGACTCTCTCTCCCCTTGTAGTTATTATACAAATACACCTCATGATTTATTTTTGACAAAGAAAAATACAATGCATGAATTTTTGAATTGGTATCTTGGCTATAATTCTGTTCTGTTGAAGACTACTCTATTACAGAAAAAGAACAGTGAGGCCAAACTCAATATCAGAATGTAAGCATTTCTGTAAAAAATAGTGTCCTAATTTTAAGGTTTGTGTGTCTCATGACTTAATAGTATTTATTCATCACTTAGCAACACATAATCTTCCTAAAACTAATGTCAAGCTCTCCTTTAGAGAAGAATATTATGTCAGTGTAATTTATCAGCTATCACTCTGTTTATGAAACCCACTTCCTTCCTAGACAATTTTCTGTTGTCTGATGACCTAAGTATGCTTAAAAAACATAAACTCTTTGGTCATTTATTCATTTGTTATAAAGAATCAGCACCTCAAAAATATGTAGGTGGCTGGAAAATTAATGTGAGATGATAACCTTTTTGTATGTAAGGTTCACAAAATTCATTCATATATCATAGTCATACTGGCAAAAGTATCTAAACAATAAGAATTGCCTCTCTATTTGTGAAAGAAGTTCAGTGAAGTTATTTACTCAACTTTTTTAAATTTTATTTTTTTTATTAAAAATTGTTTTCATTCATTTTTATATACCAATCAAAGATCCCTCTCTTCCCTCTTGCCATCAACCCCCCCCCCCCCACACACACACTTTCACCCATATGAATGCAAGGCCTCTCATGGGAAGGCACATCCAGTACAGGCACGTTCAAGCTCTTACCTCTGCCTCAAAGCTACATTAAGTGTCCCATCATAGGTAGTGGGCTCCAAAAAGCCTGCTCATGCACCAGGGAAGGATTCTGATCTGACTACCAGCCTCCCCCCGCCCCCGTCCCTAAGCAGATCAAGCTACACAATTGTCTCTTGAGACAGAGGGTCTAGTCCAGTTCCATGTGGGAAACACTGTTCCAATGTTGGTGGGAGTGCAAACTGGTACATTCACTTTGGAAATCAGTATGGTGGTTTCTCAGAAAATTGGCAATCAATCTACTTTGCGATACAATTATACAACTCTTGGGCATATACACAAAGACACATGCTCAATTATGTTCATAGAAGCATTATTCCTAATAGTCAGAACCTGGAATCAACCTAGAAGCCCCTCAACTGAAGAATGGATTAAGAAAATGTGGTACATATACACAATGGAGTACTACTCAGCAGAGAAAAACAATGACATCATACTCATCTTGTTTCAATTATTCTGCAAATAAAAATTCCCCCACATACTCATTTCAGTACCAGCAAAGGTATTCAGCACATAATTAAGATTTAATGCTATGTAGAGAAAGTTTTTGCTGTATTTCAGTTAATGTCTCTTACCAATTGTGTCTTTCCAAGTTTTTTCTGGGTGTCATCTTACTCTGGCTCATGGATGATTGCTGTGGACTAATCCTCTATACACTGCAAATATGTATTACACTCACTGGTTAATAAAAAAAATGACAAGCTGGTAGCCAGGCAGGAAATATAGCCTGAACAACTAGAATCATAACACTCTGGGAAGAAATCAGGGAAGACGCCAGCCAGCTGTCCAGGAAGCAGGATGTGCATAAAATGATATAATAAGCCATGAGCCACTCAGCAAAGCATAGATAAGGAATATGGGTTAATTTAAGTGTCAGAGTTATCTAGTAACAATCCTGAGCTTTTATCCAAGCATTTATAAATAATATAAATTTATATTGTGTTGGTTATTTGAGAGCAGGCAGTAAGGACAGAAAACTTTCACCTACAGATGATAATGCTTTAGTGAAATAGTATACATAAAGAAGAATGAATATACTAAGCTAGAAATAAGTTAGTTCAGCACTCCCAGAATATACTGATTTTCATAGCTGTAGATATCATTATCAACTAATGTAGCACAGTCTGGAGTTCCTGTAGTTGGATTAGAATTCCAGTGACCAAATGACCATCACTTGGTTTTGAGTGAAGAAAATAACATGTTTAAACAATACTCTCAGAATTCAACTCAGTAATGACAGGTTTCTATGTAACTAGTCAAGGTTACATGAGCATCAGTATATATCATTCCATCCCAATAATATTCACTAGTCATTCTGAATCCCTAGGGAATTATGGGTTTGTCAAGAAATGTGGTTATGTTAATGTACATAGTAGAACATAGAGTATTTTCTAGCAAATTCAGATAAAAGGAATTGTTACTAACTAAACTACACTATTATCTAAGGCATATTTAAAGAAAAAAGGGAAAAATTATAGTATATTACAGTTAAAAAGAACTAATGTAAAATGGTGCCCATTGTTTTTATAGTTTATAATTGTTGGCCCATAGGGGAAAAAAAAGCTCAACTCTAAAATTTAACTGCATAAGTTACAGTCCAAAAAACAGCCTAAAAACAAATGATTAAAATGAATATGAACCTTACTTCCTTACCTCCTGGAAAGCCCAGGAGAAAAGGCTCTTGACATAATGATACACTATTATGGATGTGGAGTAAGGATGCTGCTGACCTATGCTGTTAGCAGAACTGTTCAGTCTGAATGAAAGATGGCACCTCTGTTTAGCTCTGAAGAAAGGGATTTGGGGGAGAATGGGGGCTTGGATGCAATTAATTGCATAGTCACAATGTAACATTTAGAAGAAGAAGAACACAGCATGCCCTCTTTTCAAAAAAGCATGTTTGTTTCAGCTTCATGTGAGAAAGGACAAAAAATATACCTTGGTCACTAGGGTATTGTAAGGCGTTAATTCTCTGATTGTTTGTTCTCTTCTTAGAAGGTTGCAAGGCTAAGCAAGTAATTTTATTTTATTCAGAGCATTTGGAAGAATGTGTGGTTAAAGACAAGGAAATGGGAAACTTTGGCATTTCTCTCTATTGAGTCATCCTTTAAATGGTATTCTAGAGTAGCAATCGACCAGGAATCATGAGTTTGGAAATTATTTAAACAGGCTTAAGGTGTCTGTGTATAGGTAAGTCGTAAGTTCATAAAGGCTGCAAAAATAGATGGCAGCCTGTGTCTGACCTGCTGTCTATGCTCTCAGTGTACAAGCATAACCCACTGCTGGTATCTAATGTTTTTATTGTCTCAATCAATCCCCCAAAATGAACATCTGTGCATCATTTGATCTATCAGTGTTAGGTGTTTTTCTCCCAGCGTTCATCTTAGCTGTTGCAGGGGTGAATGGTCTTTAGTTAACAGTTATCAACTGGAGTTAGTGACTAGTAACTTAAGTAAAAATGAACGTGATGGGGACAGTCAGGGAACATAAGCTGGAGGTAGGTGAATGGGCTAGCAGCACATATATGCATGTACATAATGTTATATGTTTGTGTTATCAAGTTGGTCAGTATCTAGACATAATACATTTTTAAGTCACAATATTCTCTTCAAATTGACTGTGAAATTGATCAGTGTCACGTAGTAAGTAAACTCACATTTATAAATATTCCAATTGAATGTATATTCAGGAAATACCTACTGCAGAAATACATATACTCAATACATATACTTACTGTAGATGGATTTGTAAGATGCCAAAGAAATATGCATAATCATACAAGAAGATGCACAGTGCTAAAGGAAGCAGAATAGTTTCTAAAAGAGAAGCTGATATGCAAGTTCTAAGATCTGGATTTAAACATTCACACACACACACAAACCATTGTGTGCTGCTGAGGGGAAAGATCAGCTGGACAAAGGTAGTTCTGAGAGTTAAATTCTTATGGATGTAAGATATGCCCAGTATTTTATCCCCTTTTAATTCCTTTTGCATTCATCCTCCTTATAACTTGGGTTATCCTCCCAATAAGGTTTTTGAGATACATTTGTTCACATGAAAACTGCTTTGAGGATTATTTTATATATTCTAAGCATCTATAATAGTAAATGAAGTTGACAGATGATAGTATTTTAATACTCTTCTAGATAATATTGTAATGGAGGAAACTATGACTATTTTTGTTGTGTATATGCATATTAAGCATATACCAACACATGACAAAGATATATATGTATACACACACACACACACACACACACACACACACACACACACACACACACACACATCTTGATTTGTGGCTACATAAAAAGGATCTACTATGTACCTAGCTACAGCTAATCATAAAACTGCTATCAGCTATTGCAAATGAAAAAATATAGAAACCTTACAAATAGCATAATGCTAATAAAGTAACTAAATGTGAAATATCTGAGAAACTGCTTCATATAAGGAAGTCAAAATACCCAAGAGCTGTAAACAGGATGTGGATTCCACAAGCTAATAAATGGGTAAAGAAAATGAGGTACAAAACAAGCAATGGAATACTATTTAGTTATAAAACAGAGTAAATTCTTATCATCTTTTGCATTGTGAATGGGACTAGAAATAATTGTGTTCATTAAAATCAACCAGGCACAAAAAGATAAGGACCACCTGATCTCATCCATATGTGAAACCAAAACACTAGATCACACAACAATGAGAGTAGAATGGTGGTAATCAGAGGCTGCAGAGAGTGTGAAAGGGCTAGTGGAAATCAATTGTTCATGGGGTAATACATGTAGTTAGTAGGGTTTGTGGGCTCATGGTTTAGGAGATACAAGTCATTATCACAGGAGGCACAGCTGTAGGATTGTGAGGCAACTATTAATATAGTCTCTGTTTCCTAATGGAGAGAACACCAGCAGTAAGCAAAGCTAAGAAACTTCATGGCCAAATTCTTCCTTACTCCTTGAACTACTTCCTCCAAGATGTTCTATCTCATACTTTTGAAATTCCTCACAAACAGTGCCATCACTGGGTACCAAGCACTCAAATATATGAGCATATTAAGGACATTTCATGTCCCAACCATAGGAAAAGCAATAGGATAACCATGACCACAAAGACCAGTCAGGACTGAGTAAAGGGAGACATCAGTTGGAAGTGGGGACAATATGTCTTGGTGGCAGTAATAAAAATGGACGGTAATAGAATTCTACTCAAGATCCTTTCCATGCGATAGCTTTTCCTTTTTGTAAACTGCTTCTTCTGTTTTAGGAATGAGCTGATAGATTTTAAATGTTCATTTCATTGTGACAGGGGAACACATATGGGTTTATATGCACCAAATTCATTTCAAGAGTTTTATACATCAGGCTGTACCAAATAGCCAGACAATCTGCATCTATAATCCAAACTTCACCTTTTTCTCTGAATTTTATGCATTGTTTTCAAATGATGCACTCTGTTTGGGCTGCCACTGGTTCTGTTTCTAATATCACTTTTTATTCTGGGAAATTTTTGTAATCGACACTATCATTTACCTGCTGTAACTGCACCTGATACTTCTTTAGAATGGAGTCTTTCATGCAATTGGTTGGTTTTTAGACATGCCCAACCTAACTAACGGCTTATAAAGTTCCACATCTGTTCTTCATGTGAACACAAAGATTCAAGCACCTTGATTTGTATACATTTTTGTGGTTTTATGGGTTATAAGGATAATGAACTGTTTTCAAAGATCATCTCAGAATATGGACAAAAAGAAAGAGAACACAATGTTCTTTTAAAACTTTCTTATATTAATGGGTCTTTTTCCAAAAATTAACTTTGTCTAATTTAGATGAATTCTGTAATTTCCTGGGAATGGCTTATTTTCATATTATAAATAATAGCCACAGAAAGTCAAATTCACCATGCAAAACTCTTTCAACAGTTCTTAATTTCCTGTGTTCACTTTAATATTTACATGTTGAATAAATCACTGAATGAATGAGTGAATTAGCTATATGATGTGATGAAATCTTCAAATTCTAGCCTTAAACCTCAGGTCCCAAGAGATGTTTCTTTGTGCATCTGGCAGCCTCAGTCATCTGCACATGAGTCATCAGGACTGATTTTTATCAGTGCTCAGGTTGAATGTTCCATCTTCTTTTTAATGCTTCTAATCATCTATTGTGATTTGGGGTACTCCTGGGACCATACCTGATATCTTTATTTTAGGACTTAACACTTTATATAGCTGGTAATAGGCTTAGTAATATGCTTATTTATTAAACTGTCTATTACTATCTTAGAAACATTTCAATCTAAACATCAAATAGCAATGCATACAACTCTTTCATATGGATAGGCCCCACCTATCTGTTCATGTTTGGCATATGTACCAGGTCAATTCTGAGATGGTTCTATATTCATTTTCTCACTGATATGTGGTCAATTTATACATTTTGTCTAATTTAAATATGTTATATTTAAATATAAACATGTTTAAATATATAAATATGTTTATATTTAAAAACATAAATTAGGACTTTTAAATATATGTTGCAATAGGATTTTATTTAAAAATATCTCATTAAGTAGCCTTTCAACTTTGGGCTTCTTAATGATGGAATACTTTTAACAAATACACTTTTATAGTCTAGATGGGATGTGTGAATATCTCTGGAAAGGAGAAATGGAATAGATTTTATGGATGGACTGGAGGCAAGTGGGGTTCAGAGAAGAAGGGATCAGGTTGGGGGGGATGGGGTGGAGGGACAGAGTGTGGAGAAAAGGCAGAATTGGGTACATTTTGGGGGTTGGAAACCTAGTTCAGAGGAAACTGAATCCATGGGATATAGAGTCTCAACTGGTCATCTCTTGTAGCCAGGCAAGGCTTCCAGTGACAGGACTGGGTTGCATTCAATTGAGTTATTGGCCAAGGAGGCAAAATGGAAATCCTCAAACAACCAAAGTTGATGCTAAGATCTAATGCTACTCTCAACAAACTGGCAGTGGGGTACCATTGCCATGAACAACACCCACACAGTACATTGAAAGCCAAGCTGGTGCCTACATGGAGTCTTTGCCATATGTTTTGGTCTCTTTGGTGTAGAAAGGTACTCTGCAGTCTACCTAAAGAGAAGCATGAACAATGGTCCAGCCACAAACCCTTTGATGTACAAAGTATGCTATGGTAATGATGGCACAGAACTATTAGAGTAGACAAGCATTATCTGATTTGACTTAAGGCCCACTCCATGAGAAGGAACTCAAGCCCTATACTCCTTGTGTAACCAAAATCCAGAGACTAGATATCTCAAAGACCTACGGTAAAACCAAACACCACAGGTCTAAAAGAAATACATAAATAAATAAGTAAAATAAAATAAAGTTATTCCTAGCTATATTCTGCTATACTCATCGATCAATGTCTTAGTAAGTCATCATCAAAAGGTTTCCTGCAGTAGCTGATTGGCACAGATATGGAGACAGCCAGAATCTTAATTGCAGATCCCTATCAAATCTCTCCCCTCAAAGCTCAGGCAATCCCAATGACTTAAGGTTTCTATTTCTGTGAACAAGCACCAGGAGCACAGCAACTCTTAGAAGGAAAACATTTAATTGGGGTTAGTTTAGAGTTTCAGAGATTTTGTCCATTATCTTCATGGTGGTGTGCAGGCAGACATGGTACTGGAGAAGGAGCTGAGAGTTCCACATCTTGATCTGCATGCAACAGAAGCAATTGTGTTCCACAGTGGGCATAGCTTGAGCATATGAGAACTCAAAGACTATCCCCACAGTGACCTCTTTCCTCTAACAAGACCACACCTATTCCAACAAAACCATCCCTCTTAACAGTGGCACTCCCTATGGGCCAAGCATTCAAACAATGAGTCTATGAGGGCCATATTAATTCAAACCACCCTGCCCACAGAAGCAGAGGTGGAAAGATTTTAAGAGCCAGAGGGGATGGAGGACGCCAGGAGAAAAAAAGCCTTCTGAACCAACTAAGCAAGAAGCATATGAACTCACAGAGACTGAAGCAGCATGCACAGGGTCTATACTGGTCTGCACCAGGCCCACTGTGTATATAGCACAGCTATTATTTTAGTACTTTTATGGGACTCCTGAATGTGAAGACGTGTGGGTCTCTGACTCTCTTGCCTGCTCTTGGGAATGTTGCCATGCCCAAATTCAATATAATAGTTTTTGCTCCATTTTATTATATTTTATTTTGTTTGGCTTGGTTGCTGTCTCTTAGAAGCCTATTCTTTTCTCATGAAAGACAGAAAGGGAGTGGATCTGGATAGGATGGGACTTGGGAAAGAACTGGGATGATTAGAGGAAGGGAAAACTATAATCAGGATACACTGTATGAGAAAATAATCTAAATCTATTCAATAAAGAAAAACAATAAGAAAAAAAAGGTAGTAAGTGTTCACCATGAAAACTAAAGTAAAATTTACTAGTGCCTTCTGGATATTGCTAAGGTATTGATAAAAGAAATTAGAAAACAAATAAAATCTTATGTACATTATTAAGAATAAAAGAGTATATTATAAAACACTTTTATTGAAGTACCAGCATGGAATTCCCTACATTTGCTTTACTTTTCCATGGAAGCTAATTGTTAATGACTCGATAAAACTATTATCCTCAAAGGACTCCAGATTATAGAGAATTGATTTAACAAAAGTGTCCTCAGGCTCAAAGAAATGTGTCCATATCCAGGAGGTCACCAGGAAGTATAGTATATGACACTGAAGGTGCCTCAACCATAGGTGGCCACTAGAAAGAAGAGAAGTGAACAATACTGACAGAAAATCTTGAGTATGTCTTCCTTTTCCCTCTGAGACATCTGTGCTTTTGTGGACTTGCTATCTCTGATAACAAATATCTCTTTTCAAGTGCTATGGTTACTTGTAAATTAAATAATATAACATAGAACTTCTATTATTTTACAGTATATATGTTCAACCACTTGTGATTATATAGTTAATATTATTCCATTTTATTAACAACCAAAATTCAAATCCAAATTAATAAATATCTAATACCAAGTAGCTTATCTAGAAGCTGAATGCTGTACTTCGGACACTAAGTTCTTTATTTCACATTGACCATAAAACTGAATACAGACAGTCAGTAGCAAAGGAATAACTGTATGAGGTGATGTTTGATGCATCGCCTCAGACCTCCAAACTGACCTTATTTAAAGTCCCTGAAGCCATATAAATTGGATCAACTTAATTTTTTAAAAGAAGGAATCTAAAATCAATGAGTTAGGTAGGAATACTTTCAAGGGATTTTGTTTCAAATGGATTCTAAGATTTTTAAGTCAAGGACTATTGTACATGCATTATGATTTCTCACTTATATGTGCAACACTGTTGTGGTTTTATTAAAACTATTTTGTTACTTATGAGAAGTGAGAAAATAAACAAATCCTTGCTTTCCATTTTTCCTTCCCACTTCCTTCATTACATCTCTAAATTAAACTATTAAAATTTGAAAACTAGTTAAGAATATAGCAGTCTGTGTTCTTTGGGGACCTCACAGAAACAAGCTTGGTGCATTTCTCTTTTTTCTGCTCACCCCCTTGGTAGTTGCATGGAGTTGAAATAGCATAGTTAGTGAGATGCTCATCAAAAGTCAATATGGACCCTGCATGTCTAATATGTGAATCTGGCATCCAGAAACTTGCATCAGGCCAGGGAGCCTGCTGGCACTCAGACTCATGACAGTGCTTAGAGAAAAGCTCTCCAGCAGGCCACAATATAAACATAGCACATGGAAATTACTCAGGGTTACTTCCTCCAGGCTGTACTTTCAACCACAAGACAATACAATGGCTGTGCTCATCAAGTCCTGCTGGAAGTCAAATGACTTCTAAGTAGCTTCCAGCATCCTCCCTTCTAAATTATGAATCTATCTTCGAACCACAAAAGGCTGTTTAGCTTGTATATTCTAGTAGTTAAGACATACGTACATCTGCAGGGAACTAACTGCATTTTCCATTTTCCTATTTCTTCTTTCTTCTATAATTATATGTTAGGTTCAATGACAAAATATCCCATTCCTGTTCATATACCCATTACCATAAGGCCCTTTAAAGAGACTGACATTCAGCCCAAATTTCTCCACCAACTTTTTCTTTTGGCATATAACAACATAATTTCTTGTGTGATACTTAAAGTTATAAAAACAAAGAAGCCCCATTCCAGGGAATGCTGAGATATCTTAGTGTGTAAGAGTGCTTGTTGTTCAAGCATGATGGCCTGAAACAGAATTTGCAGCACCCACATAAAGAGCTGACAGTATCCCTGTGCTCTTATGATCCCAAGGTTATGTGGGTAGAGAAAGGAATATGGCTGGGCCTTGCTGTCTAGCCAGCCTAACCTGACAAGGCTAGAGTCCAGGATCAGTACCTGATCCTGTCTCAAAGGAAAAAAAGCAGAATCTGATGGCAGGACCCCTGATGTCCTCCTCTGTTCTGTGCATATATCTAAATATAAATTTATATATTAGCTTATGTAATATTAAATGTCATGTTTGTTACATTTTATGCACACAAACCACAGACATTTGTTGAAAGTGTTATTGAATTAATAGTTTGACTACTGGTAAGTATGAGTATACAAAGCATATACATAGTATTTTATTTGCATTTATTGACTCTTATTTAATTAAAAATATCTACCTATCATTAAACATCAAATTTCATTATGATTTCACATGTGGATAACATTCTAAGTCATAATTAGTCTAAACATTTTTACATAATTTTCAAATGGTCATAATCACTTCCAACATTATTTTTCTTATGTGAACAGTAATTGAATGTGTCTGCAAAGGTCTTGCATGACTGTGACACTTTCTATGTCTTGAAAGATAATGAAACAGACAGGATCTAGAACATGTACAAATGCGTGCCCAAGTTTGTCACTCATTCTCTAGGCTTTTATAGCAGCTTTTGTGGAAAGCTTAGGCAAGAGATAAAGAAAACATGATAACTAGACAGCTTACTATCTCTCAACTTATTAACATAAACTCAAGATTTAGTTATAGATAAATGGATGAATAGATATCTCATGATAGATTCAGATAACTTTAGAAACAAAATTAAAGAAAACTTCACTAGATAGCAGAGTGGTTATCTTGACCCTTTCTTCCAATGATTTTAGTGGTTGTTTTTCTTAATTGATTCACAAATACTGGAGGAGTAAAGAGAACAAGAGTTACTGCATGCAGTTTTAGGTGAGCTTTCCAGATTATTTTCTGCTGTTTTTGTAAACATCACTGCCAATGATCTCTTCTGTTATTTTTCCCATTGCTTTCATAATTATAAAGTTGGCACTGGGAAGATCTTAATAATTCTTAGCTTTTTGTCCACTTTATTTAGCTTTCTTCTTTAAATATTTTTTAAATGTTATTTCATTTATTATTAGGAAAATGAAACCAATTTTGTGTTGTTTGTGGTTTAGCATCTACTCTGCTGTATGGTTTAGGTGCATATAGGCCACATTATTTTTATATTAATACAAATAAAATGTTTTAACATTAAATAATTAATATTGAATAATTTATGTATAATTTGATATACAAAAATTTATATATTAGCTTATGTAATATTAAATGTCATGCTAAATAATCTAAGTTATCCTTTGTTAAGCTGAAAGTCTGAGTAATGGCAACTTTATTTAAGGAAACCATAGTTCTACTTTCATGTGTGCATTTAAATTAATTCCTGGTTTCTCCATGGAAGTATTAATGCCACCCCAAGTATGGGATAAGTCTAAAAAATTTCCCTAGCAAAACTGGAAATAATACAGAGGACAGAGTGAAAACAACACATGGATGTATTTCAAAGTGTAATTTTGCAGTACCTTTCATTTAAGGTTGCAGTTTACCATATCCTGATAGCTCTCTAGCTTGGCATAATGTGGAAGACTCTTTGTGCACCAGGAGTCCCCCTCTCACTTATTTGGATAATATCTCTAGGCCAAGATTCCTGACCTTATTTGGAAGCTGTCCCTGAGTCTCCATGCCTGACTTACCTTAAGTGTGACCTTTGTAGAGGTTCTCTACAAAGGCTCCCCCCTTGCTGTCCATATGACAATTAGGTATTGTGCTCTCGCCCTATGATAGGAACTTGCTGCCAAATGCAAATTAGGTGATGCCCCAGCTACTGTCTCTATCCTATACATCCCCCTTACTCATGAACAGAGCTGATCTGTAACACTGAAACGGACTCCCAGATGGCTACTTCCATCCTATTCACAGGCCATACAAAGCCCTGCATGCCAGCCACCTCTTCTCCCTTTGTCTTCACCAACTGGTGACCAATGGACCATGAGGAAAAAGGAGATCCCATAGTCTAATTCCAGTCATTCTTTTGATCGTAAGTGAAAGGTCCTCCTTTATTTCTCTGTAGATCCAACTGTTTTATGTCTTGTATAAACATTAATCACCTATATGCATGAAAGATATTGAAAAGGAGGATTCTATCTGTGTTTTATAACTCTTACATTCCTAAGTATCTAGGACAGGACTTTGCACAAAATGAAGCCCATTTTTATTTTGTAAGTTTATTTATAGGTTAAGGAGATGATGGGAAAATATGTGATTGCCTAATTTATCCTTCTTAAGCATCACAGATTTCAGTCAAAAATCCTGGCTTCTGCCTTCCTCATTAAATAGCACAAGATATAGAGAGTTAATGAGTATCTGAGTACATAATGAGTACATCATGGAGTACAACTTGCAGAACTGCATTCAATATTTCTTAGTGTTACCTCCCTCAAAATATAGAATGAAATTTAGATAACAATGTTCTACAAAAACAGGAAAAAGAACAAGAAAGAAAATTCACTTAACAGTACAGTTGTTATACTGACCCTTTCCTGGAACAATTTTAGTGGTTATTTTTCTTGCTGGGGGAGAAAAGGGAACAAGAGTTCTGTTATAGGATTGGATGTTTGCTTTAAAAGTGAGAAATAAATGGGGAAGTGGTGGCATATGCCTTTAATCACAGCACTTGGGAAGCAGAGGCAGGCGGATCTCTGTGAGTTCAAAAGTCAGCCTGGTCTACAAAATGAGTTCCAGGAAAGGCACAATGCTACACAGAGAAACTTTGTCTCAAAAAACCAAAAAAAAAAAAAAGTGAGAAATACATTATACAATTCACTATGGTACAGTTAGCCTGAAAGAAAAATGGCAAGCAAAAGAACTATACTTTAAAAATGGCAAAATATAAGATATTTAATATTTCAATAAATATAATGTTTTCAAATTATATATATTATATCAAGTTATATATTTATATACATAATATATTTATATATTATAGATATAAAATATGATCCATCACTAGAGGTATAGATAAATTGCTTTACATTTACATGCAGTGTTGAAGCAGAAAGTGGGAAAATAAATTTAAGATGAATATAGAACAAAGAATACAAGAGAAGTGAAGATCTCTGCTCAAAAATTCATATTTAAAGAATGCCAAGAGAATGATATTGAGCATGTTAATTAAAACAATATCAAAAAATACAATGATAATTTTTTTAAAGTTTGTATTTTGAAACTCTAATACCACATAAACAAAATAGAAGAGTCATAGAAAAGACTATTTTAAATGAATAAATATGTTAAATCCAGCAAGTATTATGTTTCATTATGACACTTCTGTACATATTTTCAATGGGCTTGGGTTAAAACATTTCCTCCTTTAAACCAAACAACAAAACAACTATAAGCCTCTACCTCACTGTGCAATGTGAGAGAGTATATTGATATGGTAGTAAAGTAATCTTCATGCTTTAGGCAGAGTCTCTTTCGCAGATTAAAAACTTGAAGCAATGGCTAATAAAATTGGTATTTAAGTACACAGTGATTCTTTTAATAACCAATTCCCATCATGCAACCCAAATAGAAATATGGAATACTATTTGATTATGGGATATATTTCGTTTGTTAAGGACATACATTTTTATAAAAATTAATTTACCAAAACAACCTTACTTAGTGGATTATAATTATTTAGCTTGAGTTTCTATTAATTAAATGAGATTAATCTTTTTGAAACTTATTTATGATGTAAAATTGGTACATACAGAAAACATTATTAATTCCATTAAGATCTACTTAGCAGAGTATTTTATGTGCTAAGTACAAACCTATGACTAATTTAGAGAATAACCATGATGCACATGTAACCATAGATACATTCTCAAGTAGTTGAAAGCATGAAAAAGTATTTTTACATAAAACTTCTATCTTTCATATAAAATATATATGAATATAAATTACTTACTCATACCTTTCTATTCACTGATATATACAATAAAACATCAATGTGGAGATATTTCTCCAGGCACCCATAATTTGTAAGTGCTGTCTGCAAGTCTAGTATTAAAACAAACTGATGGACACATGATTGATTACTCTGGATCATCTCTATTATTGGTATCTACATTAGAACTGCTCGAAATCTCATCACCAACATTTCCTCTTGAGCTAATTTTCTCATGTCCTCATTGTTACTAAGCAGATGTTACGAATGCAATCCAATTCAACACCTGAATAAAAACCTACATGTGGATATCTTTAAAATTACTGCTATCTTTGCAAAGATAGATAACCACTCATTTCCATCCAAATTCAAAAAGAATAATCCCTTGCATATATTGTATGGCAAGATGTAGTTATACTTCATAAATTGTGGTTAACCGAATAGCCAATGTTTTCCATAGCAAAGACTATACATTTTCCCTATATTCCATTTCCTCATTATCCATTGATTTAATCTCCTAATGGTCAAACATCATCTTTTCTACCATTTGTTTTATGATCACTGAGTTCACCCCAACTTATACAAAAAAACACATTTCTTGTCTTTATAATTCAGTAATAACATATGTACATTTCTAAGATTTCTGATTACTAGCTAAAGGTTCTAATTACAATCTTTTGATTAAAAACAAACAAATAAAGCCAATTATTTTCAGTTGCCCCTAAGCTATTGGTTGCTATCTATAGTAATGATACAAACTTTTAGTAACTTAAAAAAAAAAAAAAACCATGATGTTCAGTTTTTCCTAAGTTGAAGAGAAGCAAGTTCCTGTTGTTATGATGGAAACAAAAAACAGTAAGGAACTGAAAGTGGCCTCAGTTGTCTCTAATTGCAGCATGTGGGTGATGAAGACAGAAGGAAAGGGTGTTCAAGTCCATCCTGGGCTATTTGAGGTCAGGTCTTGGAAGGAAGGAAGGAAGGAAGGAAAGAAGGATGGAGGGAGGGAAGGAAGGAAGGAAGGAAGGAAGGAAGGAAGGAAGGAAGGAAGGAAGGGGAATGAAGAAAGGAAGATGTGTAAATTAGATTCTCCACAAATAATTCTTTTGTGCTCTTCTATCATTTCCACTGGTATTGATCCTTGGACACTATTTCATGTATGTAATTTCAAGGCTTGGAAAACTCCATTGAAGAAGCTTAAAATATTACCTATGAGAAAAATGAAAGAAGACAATCATCTGAGATAGAAAGGAAAGAATGAAGTAAAGAAGAGTAATTAAAGGGTTATAGTCTCAGTTCTTGGAAATTATAGAGTAGCACATGTTTACATGTAAGGACTACAATTGCCAGACTTCATCAGTTATTACTCACCCCTGTCAAGAGCCTCAAGTCAATGATGTAAATAGGAACAAGTGTCTTTTCAGGTTGCCTAGCATTCTGTTAGTAACTGCCTATACTTTCTAAAAACAAACAAACAAAAACAAAAAGCTTCAACATTTTTCGCAGACTGGATGTTGAAAAATCAGAAGCCATTTCTCTAAGACATAATCTTCTATTTACTAAATTATATATATTCTCCATTTAGGTTCTGATTATTTTATTGCACATTTACATATGTTTATTTTAAAAATTAATTTGTTACTTCCTTCTAATTTTATTAGAAACTTTATTTTCTACCCTATGGTTCTTTTGTCATGAGAAATACACAAGTTAAAAATATTTTCACCTTTTGAGAGCATAAAATATATACAAAATGTGTGCGGAAGATTTCTCCCTAAAACATTTTTGTTGTTTTTGTTTTGAGACAGGGTTTCCCTGTGTAGTTTTGGTGCCTCTCCTGGAGCTTGCAGCATCTCACAGAGATCTACCTGGCTCTGCCTCCCAAGTGCTAGAATTAAAGTCGTGCATCAGGATAAAACATTATTCTTAAAACAAACAATAACAATGTAATGAAGAGATGGCTCAGCAGGCAGCAGTAAATACTTTTCCAGAGGACCCAGATTTGGTTCCCTACACCTACAACCAGTGGATCACAGCAACCAGTAACTCAAATTTCAGGGGTGATCCTCTGCCTCTAGCATTCATGGCACTTGAGTTTACATCACTCCACCACACACATGCTCATAATTAAAAGTAATAAAAATAAATCTAAGGAAAAAGTAACCTTAAAAAGTATACTCTGACAAGTCAGGCAGTAGTGGCACACTCCTTTAAACCCAGGACTCAGGCTGAGCTCTGAGTTTGAGGCCAACTTGGTCCCCAAAAGAGTTCCTGGACTGCATAGAGAAACCCTGTCTTACAAACAAACAAAAACAAAACCTCAAAACAAACAAACAAACAAACAAACAAACAAAGTAGGGACAAAGGCAGAGAGAGAAATTAGTAACTGTCTGAAGAATATTTGTTCCTGTATTCCAGGAATCTTTTTAGTCCTTTTGTTTTGTGTGCAGGATGTATTTAGGTTTTCTCTAAGAGATACTTGGTCAAGGGCCTCCTTACGTTTTATGGAGTAAGCAGAGTCACATTGCAAATCACAGCAAATATGCCAAATACCCAAATGGGTCCCACTGGTTGAATTAATAAACTCAGGTCACTTTTCCTTAGTTTCTCATGGTGAATCTATATGACTGTTGCTCCTTCCTTTTACTCTTTATTTGGATACCATACCCTAAGATGAAGTTTTAATACATTCTACTCAATGACCTAAATTATGGGAAACTCAGCCATGGCTGATTGCAAAAATCAGAAATGTTCTACAGAAATGCTGCACAATTTTAGTTAAACACATCCATGTATCTTATGTATGTGTCATCATTACTCATACAACCTTAACAAACAAGTCTAGCAAAATAGGTGAGTCATAGAGTTAAGACAAAAGTGAATATCAGACCTCGCTGTGGGAACTGAAATGATTCAGTTGTTAAGGCAGGCTTTGCTTTAATATCTTTAGAAAGAAAAGTGAGGGAAGGGAGCAAAAGGAAGTTCTTCACTGATAAGATTAATATGAAGATTAAAAGATGCCAACACATGGAAAATATGTCCAGAGAATTTGGGGATATCTGGAGTATTTTCAAGAGTGGCACGCTGTTTCCTCAACAGTTTTTCATGGGAAATTCCACTTTCTTCAAATACTTTTCTTATCAACTGACATTCCTTCTTATGTTCACTATTGCGTATACAGCATAGTCAAAGAAAAAAAGTCTTGTCACTAGGTCTGCATATCAAAGTTCTATGTTTCCGAAGTTTGATTAAAGCTGCTTTCCTGAAGAATAACTGTCTCCTCCTTTATTTTTCTTCCACTTTTGACCCATATTTATAACTTTTATTTTGAAACTGAATCTCTCCCTGGAATGAAGAAGTTAACTCTTCAACCCTTGGACTTTCAACATATTCGATTAAAACTTTTCTTAATTTATTTTCTTAGAAATTTTCTTAATTTTTTGAGTGTTTTTTTATGTCTCTGCATTCTTAATTATAAATGATTCTCTAATAAAGTGTTAAATTCTGAAGACTTGTAGCAATCGACAAGATACATGCAACCACCAAGACTGAGGCTGTTTGGGACTTTAGAGTAAGAACAAGTCTTGTAACCAATTACATTCTCTCTCTCTCTCTCTCTCTCTCTCTCTCTCTCTCTCTCTCTCTCTCTCTCTCTCAATTGTTTTCAAACATATTCCCTGCTGCTCAATTTATCTATGCTTGATGTTTCATAAAGTGAATGGGAAATGAAGGCATGGATACTAGAGTTTAACCTTGAATATCCATGACGTGAATAGCATTTGGAGTAGTGTGAATATTCTAACAATACAGGGAAAGAAAAACACAATAGTCCAGATGATTTCTTGCTAACCCTTGATATTAATATGGTAGAATGAAGAATTAGAGTTTTTTGGGTTTTTTTTGGTAGATCTGGAAAAGTCAAGGGAATGAGGGTGAATGGAATCAAATACATTGTATAAAATTCTAAAAATATTAATAAAATGTATTTTATGAAATGGATGATTTGGACAAAGACATAAAAGCCATGTTTAAATATTCCTGTGGAAGAGTTAAGACTGTATGCAAGAGACAATAAAAAATAAAATACTCTTACAACATACCCTATTATTGTCAAAAAATGAAATGTAGGAAGTTTCATTTTTAGTATAAAAAGCAATTGCAAATTACACATGGATTTATTTCTAGCTAAAGAATGATGTCAGCAGACAAAAACACCCAGCAAGTCTATTTTGATGGTCAAAAGTTAAGATAACTTAAACAATAATAAAAACATGTGATTACTAGGAATGTAATGGTAAAAAGAGTCATTTTGCCTTACGGTCTATACTAGAAAACCATAGTTGCATTCTTCACTCAAAGTTTTAAAAATATGCTGAAAAGTGCTAATTAAAAGCTGGTACATTGCCAGGTGGTGGTGGTGTGTAGTGGATAGCCATCCCAGCATTGGCCTGGAAGTTCCAACCTCCATTGAGGCTTCAGTAATGATCACACCCACAAGGCGGGGCAGAGGAGGGAGCGGAAGACCGAGGAGCAGGAGGAGGTGGCTCTCTTGGTTCTGGGAACGCCAGACGCTGGAGGTAGACCAAGCAGAGTTCTCCAGAGAACACTGCCAGACTACCCTATACCTTTTCCAGACCCTGCAACCTACCCCTTCATTTGTAAGTTACCCCACAAAATAAACCTCCCTTTTAACTACGTGGAGTGGCCTTAATAATTTCACCAATATCTGGCGTTCACGTGGGGCAAATTCCAAAGACCCAGGCGGCTCCCTCCCTCAGCCTCCTCCCGGCTGGTGGCTGGCGGGCACCTAAACCTGCCTGCAAAGTTCCATTTAACCAGGGGACACCTACACGGTCCCATTCCCGAAAAAGGGAACAGCTAATCTAATCCGGTCTCAGTTCCCCAGCTTAGCCCCTAGACCAGCGAAAACTGCTGTGAGTGAGATCTTCCCACTCCTCCCTGAGTGCCAGCTCCCTGCCATCTTGGCTCCTCCCTTCAGCTGCCGCCAGCCAAGGTCGCTAGCAGGCCTTGCTTTGGAGCTATACCAACGCCTCCTGCTGGCTGAAAAGTGCTACTGCACCCCCCAAAACCACGGAAAGGTAAGCTTCTTTCAAGTAAAAGTACTTGATAATTTTACACCTTAAAACTGACTAACAAATTTTGAGTAATTCTTGTAATATGGCTGACAACATTACCTCATAAGAATTTAAAAATCTTTTTGCCTGTATGATGAATGACATTTTCCTGGAAATATACGACCTCCCTAAGACATATCTGGCCTGTACCATTTTGACATTAATTGTAATAATTCACACAGTGTTCAAACACTGGTTTAATAGTAAGAACAAAGATGAGTCATTATTGGGACTGATACAGGCTTTAAAAGATAGCAATGAGGACTTACATAAAAAGATTCTCTCTCTGGAATCTGCTAACCAGAATTTACAAAACAAGCTTGTACCCAAAATTGCTTTTATTGATAATAAATATGAGTATTTAATGGATAGAACACTAACTCTCCAGAGTGAAGTTGTAGCTACTCAGACACTATATAAGGAAGAAAAATTATCATTACTTGATAAAATAAGGTCTATGGAATCATGTGTTTCAGAAGAACATAAAAACTTCCATGATTCCATGAAAAATCTGGAATCCCTTACAAGAGAGGAGGTTTACTCCCTGGAACAGACCCTAGGAGCTCATTTACAAGCCCTGGAGGAAACTCTAAATAAACATGACAAGGGACCTAATAAGCAGAAGGGCAAGACCATACAGGTTGTAACATCTCCAAATGGCTCTCATACAATGGCTTATCCTGTTATCATCCATGAGAAGCCAGCAGATGACACACACCCCAAGCCATATACGACATATACATTACAACCAATTTCAACAAGGGACTTTAAAAATATAAAGGAAGCAGTAGTTACATATGGGATACACTCCACATATGTAAAACAGATATTAAATTCATGGTCTACCTCACATAGAATCATTCCAGATGACTGGCATCAGTTAATTTCAGCTGTTCTAGAATGTAGCCAGCAGTTACAGTGGAAAAGCTGGTTGAGAGAAGAGGCAAGAAATTTAGAACAACAAAGTAAACTCAGAGGTTTTGAGATCTCCCAAGATAAAATACTTGGTGAGGGATGTTTTGCTGACAGGAATGTACAAGCCATTTATGATGAGCATACACTATCCCTATGCCATACAGCAGCTCTAAATGCTTGGGAAAAAATTCCAGAACCTGGAAAAGCAACTGAGGTATACACAAAGATATTTCAGGGACCACATGAACCCTTCACTGATTTTTTACAAAGGCTGAACACAGCTAAAACAAAAGCTGTATCAGATAAAGAATTAAGAAAAGTATTAACTGAGTCCTTGGCATTTGACAATGCTAATGCAGAATGCAAAAGAATACTTACACCATTAAAGATCAGATCAGCTCCTTTGGAAGAATGGATTCAGTATACTAATGGTGTTGAATCTTTTAACTACAGTAATGAGGCTTGGATAGGAGAGACAAATCCCAGAGGTGAAAGAAGGCCCCGTGGTACCAAATGTTTTAAATGTGGTACACCAGGTCATATAAGTAAAAACTGTACATGGGGTAATCCTAGAAGTAATACTCCTTCTAGGAATAGCCTAAACAGGAGACCCCAACCACCTCCTGGATTATGTAGAAGATGTGGCAAAGGCCGACATTGGACCAGTGAGTGCAGATCAAAAATAGATATACGAGGCAACCCTTTACTGGCGGGAAACGCCTCAGGGGGCCTCTTGCAGGCCCCCAAATCAAATGTGGTAAGAACATTCCCGGCCACTGTGGAAGACATTCCTCTCCAGGACAACTGAATAAACCAATGCCTATTGTAAAAACCAATACTGCAATGGATGATAAAACAGCTCTGATAGATGAATCACAGTTTACAAAGAACACAATAAAACAAATATTTTGGCAGACTTCCATAAATGAACAAAGACCAAAGCTTAGAATTCGAATTAATGGCTTGGTTCTGGAGGGCCTGGTAGACACAGGTGCAGATGTGACTTTAATTACACCAAAATCATGGCATCCAAATTGGCCTCTTCAAGAGGTAGATGTCCAACTTTTAGGAATTGGCACCCTATCTCAGATAAAACAGAGTTCGAGATGGGTTGAATGCATAGGGCCAGAAGGACAGAGAGGAAGGCTGAAGCCATATGTAGCGAATGTAGCAGTAAATCTATGGGGCTGAGATCTGTTACAACAGTGGAGTACCCAGATTAAAATTCCTACACTCTCAGAAAAGGAATACAGGCCAATGCATGTTTCTAGGAATAATATCATAACATGCTATAAAAACCAGTCACCAACCATTCAGGCTGTACACAAACAGAGCACAACTGCTGTTGAACTCTCAGAAGTACCAACTGCCTTACCTTTAAAATGGCTAACTAATAAACCTGTCTGGGTTGGACAGTGGCCTTTGACAAAAGAGAAGCTACAAGCTTTAGAACAGCTGGTTCAAGAGCAGTTAAATGCTCAACACATTGAAGAATCTACCAGCCCTTGGAATTCTCCTGTATTTGTTATTAAAAAAAAGTCTGGTAATTGGAGAATGCTGACAGATCTGAGAGCTATTAATAAAGTAATTCAGCCAATGGGCTCCCTACAGACTGGGATACCCTTGCCCTCTCTGCTACCCAAAGAATGGCCTATAATAGTTATTGACTTAAAAGACTGTTTCTTTACCATACCATTACAAGAAAATGATAGAGAAAAATTTGCCTTCACAGTTCCTAATTATAACAATTCTCAGCCAGTCAAGAGATATCAATGGAAGGTCCTCCCACAGGGAATGTTAAACAGCCCTACCTTATGCCAATACTTTGTGCAAAAACCATTGGAGATAATTCGTGTAAAGTTTCCACAATCCATAATTTATCACTATATGGATGATATCCTATTGGCTGATCCAAAGTTAGACACATTAGAAAGCATATTTGAAGAAGTAAAAAAAGTTTTGCCTCGCTGGGGACTGCAAATTGCTCCTGAAAAAATACAAAGAGGAGATTCTATTAATTACTTAGGATATAAGATAGAGTTACAAAAAATTAGACCCCAAAAGGTACAACTGAGGAGAGATCGATTAAAGACTCTTAATGATTTTCAAAAGTTGTTAGGAAGCATTTCCAACTTATTGGGTATCATGGGAATACCCAAAGATGGACTACAAAATTTGGCTAATACTCTAGAAGGGGACAAAGAATTAAATAGTCCTAGAGAATTATCAGCCGAAGCTGAGAAGGAACTGGCTCTAGTAGAAAAGACAATTCGAGAAGCACATGTGGATCATGTGGATCCAGAACTTAAATGCATTCTTGTCATATTCCCTTCCAGACATTCCCCCACAGGTATTTTGATGCAGAGGGAAGATATTATATTGGAATGGATATTCCTACCACATAAACCAAATAAGAAATTAAAGACTTATATAGAAAAGATCTCTGATTTGATTCAAAAAGGTAAATTAAGACTTTGTCAGTTGACAGGAATGGACACAGCAGAAATTGTAGTACCTTTAACTAATGAGGAAATTTCATCACTATGGAAAGATAATGAATACTGGCAGAGAGCCTGCAGTAACTTTTTGGGAGAGATTAACAACCATTATCCCAAAAGCAAGAGGATAGAATTCATAAAGAAGACTGAATGGGTCCTTCCTCACATTGTACGACATAAGCCAATTTCTGGAGTCCTCACATTCTGTACTGATGCAAATAAATCAGGGAAAGCAGTATACAAATCTGGAGACTTAAGTAAAGTGGTACAAAGTCCATACAGCTCTGTACAAAAGGCAGAACTGTATGCCATTATTATGGTACTGATGGACTTCACAGAACCCCTCAATATAGTCACTGACTCTCAATATGCAGAGAGAGTTGTTTTACACATTGAAACTGCTGAATTTATTCCTGATAATACAGAATTAACTTCATTATTTATACAATTGCAGGAAATCATCAGAAAAAGGGAACATCCTATATATATAACACATATCAGATCCCATACAGGTCTGCCAGGACCTCTAGCACAAGGTAATGATGAGATTGATCAGTTACTAATAGGTAATGTGCTAGAAGCCTCAGAATTTCATAAGAAACACCATGTAAATAGCAAAGGTTTGAAGAAGGATTTCTCCATTACTTGGCAACAAGCTAAGGATATTGTGAAAAAATGTCCTACTTGTTCCTTCTATAACCAAACTCCATTACCTGCAGGGAGCAATCCAAAAGGTATACAAAGAAATAAAATTTGGCAGATGGATGTGTTTCATTTTGCAGAATTTGGAAGATTAAAGTATGTACACCATACCATTGACACCTATTCAGGATTTCAGTGGGCAACTCCTATGAGTTCTGAAAAGGCTGATTCTGTGATTACACACCTATTAGAAGTTATGGCCATCATGAGAATACCTGTACAAATCAAGACTGATAATGCCCCAGCATATGTCTCCAATAAAATGAGACAGTTCTTTGCTTATTACAATGTAAAGCATGTTACAGGTATACCACACAATCCCACAGGCCAAGCAGTCATAGAAAGATCTAATCGAACTTTAAAGGATATGCTAAATAAACAGCAACAGGTAACAATGACTCCTAGAAATAGATTGCATAGTGCTTTATTAACCTTGAATTTTCTCAATGCTGATGAGAAAGGAACAACAGCTGCGGAGAGACATTGGACGACAAACAAAACTCCTGAGCTAAACCAACCGGTTTATTTCAAAGATGTGTTGACCTCAGAATGGAAACATGGATATGTCCTACTCTGGGGAAGGGATTTTGCTTTTGTTTCCACAGGAGAAGAAAAGCTATGGATACCAACAAAATTAATAAAAATTCGATTTGAACAGGAGAAACCCCTTGATGAGGAGAAATAAAAGATCATCCACCAATGTGACATCTCCTCAGGTTGTAAGAAAAATTTAACAATCAAAGGTTGGGGTAGGCTTCTGTTTTGTCTTTCCAGGATAATGGAAATACCCATCTTCCAGAAATCATAAGGCCTTGGATATCCGGATGTTTACAGCAGAAAGAAAGAATCTATTGGTACCAATCTACACAGGGTAAGATATCACTGTCTAACATCTATATCTCTATCAATCTAGAATAGTTGTGGTTCCAATTTAATTATAAACCAAGCTGGCTTTGGAGATGGAACTGGCTCACTCCTTCTCTAAACCCAAGCATATTGATAAAAAAAAAAAAAAAAAAAAAAAAAGGTTGAGAGATTCTTCAGTCCCATATCAGAAGAGCCCTCTGGTGTGAGACAGAAGGAAACCAATTATAAGGGACCATTATCTTCAAGATTCTAATTCTCTCCATGCTTATTCTTGATTTCTTGGAATCCTTTCTTACATGTCATGACATCTTTAAATCCAAACCTTCCATTCTGATAAAAAATAAGTTTTTTCCAATAGCAATCTCTGAAGTCTCCAGAAGGAAGATGGGGCCACAACAACAACAACAACTCTACCCAATCCAGAATGATACCATGGTAATCATCATCATACTACACTTCTTACCAGAATTTCAGACAATCTTACCCATTACTCTAAGTGTTGCTGCAGAATCTACAGTTAGTCTAACTGAGATTTAACTATCTGAGCTTTCTCACAATACCCAACAGAGATACCATCGCCCCCTAAACAGCAGGAAGCAATTCTAAGAAAACGACGCCCCTTATCCCTTAGGTTTCATATTTCTCAGGGTTATGGATAATGGTTCTAGGGTTGGGGGTAGAAGAAATGGTCAAACTCAGTACTCTCCTTAAGGAAAGAAAATATGTCTCAAAAAAAAAAAAGGGAAAAGAAGAAATGGAATGGATATGTATAACATGTTATGGTAGACTATCACATACATTAGTAAACAAATTTAGTAATATAGCAGCCTTTGCACTGTTATGAATTCTTATATGTTGATACAAATATAAACTTTTTATATTCCTATTTAAGATAATTTGTATATTGATACAAATACAGAACTATGTTTGTTATATTGTACACATATTTTTACTCTTATTTGAAATATTTGTATATTGATACATATGTGAATTTATGTCTGTCATACTGTATGTATGTTCTACTTCTGTTTAAGATATTCTGTATACTGATATATATTTAGGATTATTATCATATTGCATATTGCACTATACATTCCTACCTCTGTTAAAGATATTTTGTGTATTGTCACAATTTGAAGTCATTGTCCTTTTACTGTACAATTGCTTACAGACTCTTTGCCTTATTTATAGGAAGCCTTAGTCCTTAGGTTGTTTAGGTAGATGAGACTTACAGAGTTATTGTCACCTATGCTTGTCACCTCTATTATTATGTTAGTTAGGTTATCCAGATTTATAAATACATAGGTCAGATGGACAGGTAATCTTCAAACACTTCATGGACCTAGAGAATATGGCATTTAAATAATTTAGCATTCTGTTGATGTGAGACACAATTGCTCCTGGCAGCACCAATTTGATCCCAAGAGAATGTTGGGCTTCTAAGACATTTCCATTTGGAAGTTTGTCTTCTTGGCACAAAATAGCCTACTGGGCAAAGAACTGCCCTTGCCTCAACTGCTGACAGTACAAATGCTGTCCTTTCTGGACAAGCGGGACACAATGAAAGCGACCACCATACTTTGCCAAGACAGGGTAAGATGGTCTTTCAGAATTCCTGCTTCTGAAATGGTCTGTCAGATACTCTAGGCCTGTAGCCAATTTGAATGCACCAACGATACTGAGAAATGTTAGGTGACTGTCCAGGCTGCTAGCTGTCTCTGTCTACTCTTGCAAGACTCCCAAAAGTCGCTTGCGTCCTTCTCCCATTTCTCAGGTATTATTACATTCCTTCTCAGGTCTTTGATGAGGTTGGAGATTAGCAGTTATAGTTACAACTTAGTATATATACATATATAATATCTTAGATAGAATATATTATGTATTAGACTCAGGTTCTTTAGGATAGGATACCTTTTGGAATGATCTTTGTAACATGCCACCTACCCATGCTCTAGACTTCCCTGGATTTTACTATGTGTTTTTTGCTTGACATTGTTTGCGCTTATTGTAATTCCAACTTATCTAAGTCATTATCCCTCATTACTCCTGTACAATATTTGATAACCATCTCTTTGTGTATAGTCTTGTATTAGGTTAGAACTTTCTTATTTAGACAAAAGGGGGAGATGTAGTGGATAGCCATCCCAGCATTGGCCTGGAAGTTCCAACCTCCATTGAGGCTTCAGTAATGATCACGCCCACAAGGCGGGGCAGAGGAGGGAGCGGAAGACCAAGGAGCAGGAGGAGGTGGCTCTCTTGGTTCTGGGACGCCGGACGCTGGAGGTAGACCGAGCAGAGTTCTCCAGAGAACACCGCCGGACTACCCTATACCTTTTCCAGACCCTGCAACCTACCCCTTTATTTGTAAGTTACCCCACAAAATAAACCTCCCTTTTAACTACGTGGAGTGGCCTTAATAATTTCACCAATAGTGGTGCACACCTTTAATTCCCACACTTAGGAGGCAGAGCCAGGTGGATCTCTGTGAGTTCAAGGCCAGCCTGGGCTACCAAGTGAGTTCCAGGAAAGGCGCAAAACTACACAGAGAAACCCTGTCTCGAAACCCCCCCCTCCCAAAAAAAAAGCTGGTACATAACCATGATTCTGAGTTGAGAACATGTTAAAAGAACAGTGTGGAGAAATAAAAGAGAGTGCTCTCATAACAGTTATATCTCACAGCACTAGAACTTCAAAGCCAGAGAAAAACAGCAACAACAAAAAGGGCAGACATTTGAAAGGCAAATATACATCATGAAAAAGGAGAATCTTTTAGATAATGAATCTGTTGAGTAGTGCAATGATCTTATTCATGGAGCACAGAGTTTCTGTCACTTGTAGTGTGTGAAGCACACAATGGATGATGATGTTAGAAACATGAGTTTTGATAAGTTCCACCTTAGGATATTGCTCAGGAAAAGTTAATGTTTAGGGGGGGGGCCCAACTCAAAATTTATCTGATTATTTCAAATGGAAGTGGAAAAAAACACTTTTTAATATTGATGAATGCATATGGGCATTTGTAAGTATCACAGATGAAAAAATGCCTGCTAGATGATATGATACTATACATAAGTGACCCTAGAAATTCTACCTGGCAACTCCAACAGCTGATAAACATCTTCAGTAATGTTCTAGGATACAAAATTAACTCAAAAATTAGTAGCTTTCCTATGTACAAATGATAAGTGGGCTGAGAAAGAAATGCGAGAAACAGTACCCTTAACAATAGCCACAAATAATATAAAATATATTGAGGTAACTCTAACCAAACAAGTGAAAGACCCATATGACAAGAACTTCAAGTCTTTGAAGAAAGAAATTGGAGAAGATAAAAGAAAATGGAAAGATCTCCCATGGTCTTGAATAGGTAGGATCTACACAGTAAAAATGACAATCTTAACAAAAGCAATCTAGAGATTCATTGTAATCCCCATCAAAATCCCAACACAATTCTTTACAGATCTAGAAATAACAATACTCAACTTTATATGGAAAAACACAAAACCCAGGGTAGCTAAAAGCAATCTTGTACAATAAATGAGTTTCAGAGGCAATCCCTGACTTGAAGCTCTACTATAGGGCTAAAGTAATAAAACAGGTTGGTATTGGCATAAAAACTGACATGTGGATCAATGGAATCGAATTGAAGACCCTGACATAAATCTGCACACCTATGAGCACCTGATTTTTTACAAAGAAGCCACAATTATATAATGAAAAAAAGAAAGCATCTTCAACAAATGGTACTTACAAAACTGGGTGCTAACATGTAGAAGATTTCAAATAGATTCATTTCTATTGCACTGCATAAAACTCAAGTTTATCAAAGACCTCAACACAAATCCAGTTACACTGAACCTGATAGAAGTGGGAAATAGCCTTGAATGCATTGGCACAGGAGACTACTTCCTGAATATTACACCAGTAGCTCAGACACTAGGAACAACAATTAATAAATGGGACCTCCTGAAACTGAGAAGTTTTTGTAAGGTAAAGGACATAGTAAATAAGACAAAATGGCAGCTTACACAATGTGAAAAGATATTCACTAGCCCCACATCTGACAGTGGGCTGATCTCCAAAATATATAAAGAACTCAATAAACTAGGCATTTAATACCAAACAATCCAATTTAAAAAAATGGGATATAGAGCTAAACAGAGAATTCTCAATGGAAGAATCTCAAATGGCCTAAAAACAGTTAAGGAATTGCTCAACATCCTTATTCATCAGGGAAATGCAAATTAAAATTACTGTGAGATACCACCTTACACCTGTCAGAATGGCTAAGTTCAAAAACACTGAAGACAGCTTATGTTGGAGAGGATATGGAGCAAGGGGAACACTCCTCCACTGTTGGTGGGAGTGCAACTTGTACAGCCACTTTGGAAAGCAGTATGGCAGTTTCTCAGGAAATTGGCAAACAATCGATCTCTAGACCCAGCTATACCAATCTTGGGCATATACCCAAAGGATACTCAATCATATTACAAGGACATTTCCTCAACTATGTCATACAACAGCATTATTTGTAATAGCCAGATCCTAGGAACAACCTAGATGCCCCTCAACCAAAGAATGGATAAGGAAAACATGGTACATTTAGTCAATGGAGAGTTACTCAGCTGGAAAAAAAAATCAAATGACCTCATGAAATTTGGAGGCAAATGGGTGGAACTGGAAAAAATCATTCTGAGTGAGGCAACCAGACCCAGAAAGACAAACATGGTATATATTCACTCATAAGTGGATATTGGGAGTATAAGATAACCAGCCTACAATTTAAAACCCCAGAAAGGCTAGATAACAAGGAAGGCCCAAAGAAGGATGCATAGATTTCCCTGGGCAGGGGAAATAGAAGAGATCTCCTGGGTCATCTGAGGCAGGAGATAGAGGGGTGGGAACCTGAAGGAGCCTGTTGGGTTGGTGGGGTATTGGAGATGGATTGGAGTTGGAATGGAGGAGGGGAGTAATGAAAGAGATGTCTTGATGTGGGAGCCATTTGGGGGGTTAGGGAGAAACCTGGCACCAGAGGAACACCCAGGAATCTACAAGCACAAGCCCAGCTAAGATCCCTAGCAATCATGGAGAGTGCCTGAAATGGCCATATATGGTAATCAGATCGGTAACCACCCTATTTGTCATCAGAGGTACTCTATCCAGTAACTGATGGAAGTAGATTCAGAGAACCATAGCCAAGCACTGGGCTGAGCTCCAGGAGTCTTGCGGAAGAAAGGGAGAAGGGATTGTATGAACGAGAGTGGTCATGAGTGGGAACCCACAGAGACAGCTGACCTGAGCTCATGGGAGCTCACAGTCTCTAGATCAACAGTTAAAGAGCCTTCATGGGACCAGCCTAGGCCTTCTCCATGTGTGTGACAGTTGTGTAGTTTGGTCTCTTTGTAAGGCTCCTAGTGGTAAGATCAGGACCTATGGTGCTTAGCTGGCTTTTGGAAACCTGTCACCCCCTCATGCTAGGTTACATTACTCAACCTTGATGCAAGGAGAGGAGTTGGATCCTGCTTCAGCTTGATGTGCCATGCTTTGTTCAAGCCTCAAGCCCATGGGAGGCCTGCCCCTTTCTGAATGGAGAGGAAGGAGGAGTGGATGAGGAGGAGGTTAGATGGAAGGTGGGGGCGGGAATTGGGGGTGGGTGGGAGAAACAGCAGAGTCATCATGTAAAATAAACGGGAAACATGTTATTTCAATAAAATGAAATTTAGAAAAGCTCAAAGAAAAGTGCCTGCTGACCAGCAGGGGACCAAGCATGAATCTTACTTCATTTCATTATGTAAGCAACTGTCTTAAAACTTACTTGAGCATCTGATATTATCTCATTCCTTCATAACTACAACTCCTTCATTAATGGGATATTACTAAAAAGGCTTTTTTTAAAAAAATATGCTTATATAATTTTTGTACACGGGCATACATTTTTCTGGGATTATGTAATAAACCATAATATTTTTCTGTCACCACAGTTGGTGGTGCCAATAATAAGCACTTGCCCTTCTCATGCTAGTCTCATAGAAGATACTCTTGTTTTATTTCATACATGCACAAAATAATAGAAGTCCACATATGCAAGAAGGTCTGAAATATGTCAAACAAATCCATAAATCTAAGTCAGATTTCATACATGACAAATAACTATTATCAATCTCATGCTAAGTGAGTGTTTAAGTTTTTGGAAATCAAAACAATTGAAAATAAAATCAATCATCATAAAAATCAGAGCTATAGTTCATCAGTCATCAGATGTCAGAAGGTCCCATATTTTCATAACTCTATTCAATCTGAAATAATCAGAGACAGCAAAAATAAGTTACAAAATCTATAAATGTCACTTTCACTTCCCTAGTGTTTTGAACCTGGGGGAAAAAAATACCAACTCGTAGATTCAACTGAGACATTTTATCCCAGACTACCTTCCTTGTGTGACTAGTTCAGCTGCAAAAGAATACTAGAAAAAATTGCTCTGACACTCTACACAAACTCATCTTTTTGGAAGGATGCAATTAATATCTAATGATGACATTATTCTTTAGCCTCCCATGGCAAGCTAGCCTTTTTTGTTTGGGATGATTAATATATAGCATGTGAATAAGCTTATTTGTTCCCTTATTTTTATGTTTTGTACATAGACCTCAGGGGGAAGATTCTATAAATTTCTTCATTAAAATTATAGTTCAGTAATTATTTACAATCATCCTGGAATTTTCTCCTACATACTGTGTCTCCTCCATCTGTTTCTTGCCAATTCATGAATGAACATTTTTTTCAGAGTTCAGCATCTCCATGTGAAGTTACTCTCTTGGTGGCTTACATTTCAGTTGCTGGCATTTGAGTGCCAGAGACGGCCCGATCTCGTGCCAACTCTGGCAGCACTATCTTAAGCTGTTTTCCAACATGTTTGATCCTGGTGCTCTTTTTCTTTGTTAATTTGTATCCTGAGAGAACACAATTATAGGTAACAGAAAAGGAAGACTCTGGGCTTTTCTCTCACTTGGATTTTCATCTTCATTTGTGGCAGCCAGAATTAATTGCATCTTCAGTCATATTCCATATCACATCTTTTTTCATTTTAACCCTTATTAAAATAGCAGGAAGTTATTGTGAGCATACAGCGACCTTCTGCTCCTAGTGCCCAATCTGCTGGGAACCGGAATAGAGCTGCTATGGACTGGCACAGAATGGACTATCTGACTCGCTGCCCAAGAACAGATACAGAGGTACTAAAGCACATGATGTGCAAGCAGGTGCTGTTCAGGCCTCAGTGACGACATTAGGGGCTCTGGTAGGAAACAATTTTTGTTGTGCCAGTTACCCCACAGTGCACAGCGAAGCATAATCCAACATCAGTGTGCTGGTAGAGGGATGTTTTATATTTTATAAATTGGAGTGAGTTTGAGATTCTTTACCCAGCTTTGTACAAAATTGCTCAACACTTGTTCTCTTGCCCAGCTGTGCCCATGCAGTTTGAAGAGTTAACTGTAGCAGCGGACCGATTTTGCTGCTTGGAAAATATAGCTTAGAGCAGTTGCATCAGTTTTCTGCTCTGATAAAACAAATTACTACAAATTTTGTAGCTGCAAAGCACAGAAATATGGGATCTCCGAGCGCTGATGGCAGTCCTGAGTAGTTCCCACTGAGCAAAAAATCAAGACGCCTCTCAGCTAACTGTGCCCCCAATCTGGAGACATTAGGGAAAGATAACTTTCCTTGATTTTTCCTTCCCAGAGACACTTGCATTCCTTAGTACCTGGTCTTTTTCCCTCTTCAATGCCGTTGTAGAACGTCCCAGAAGTCCTTCTGTCTTGTCATTCTGACACTTGTCATGTCTTTTTCTCAAACTCTTCTGAATCCTATTTGCATGTTTACTCACCCCAGTGTTTAGAGCTACCCTGATAAACCAGGATATTTACCCGTAAGGTGACTAATGGTCATCATTCCATATAAAAACTTAACATACCTCTGTTATGAAATGTATATGTAGATCCTACAAGTAGTATCATGAATAGCTGTGGGGAGAATGAAATTATTTGTCCTTCCTAATCTCCAATATTATAATTTTTATGTCTTGGAATAATTGCCCAATGCAAAGCAAATTCAGGTTATGCTGCTTCACTGGAGAGACATGAATAATGTCAGTTTACTCAGGCCAAATAAACTCTTCCATCAATTTCTAGATTGAGAAACCATTGAGTTTATTGTGGTTATTGGCAAGAGTGTGAAAGCTCACTGGAGCTCTCTGCCCAGATTGCTTGTGCTCCAATAGAGAGTCTGCTCTCTTCCTTCCTGCATGTGTTCATGGCTTGTACAGTATTGGAGTGTAGCCTGATGAATGTTAGAAATGTTTAAGAATCCTTATTTGTTCAGAATTTACAAGCTTAAGCATCTTATGCTTCCAGAGTTTGTAAATTTCTTTATGAGACTCTACACTCCATCTGAAAGGGAATTTTCCATTTCACACAGATGAGATACACAACACCTAATTTACTTACCATATTTTTTAACAAAGCATTGTCATTGCTGCTATAAACCTATGTCATTACATGTTTTACATTCAAAGCAGGGAATACGATGATGAAAGAATTAGATAATATGACTCCTAACAAGGAGGAAAGGAATATGATATGACAGAGTTGTAAAGAACCAAATAGAATTCTTCCTCTTAAACAGTACCTTACTGTACCTTTCCATTCATTTGCATCAGAGGGAAACTTTAAAGGTCACAGGCTTAGCTCTCAATAACACCTTAGAGTTGTGGAAGAGAATGGAATTCTTTGATCAAGAGAAGAATTAATGATTTTTAAAAATAATACTCAGTTATAAAAGATAAATGTAGGTGGAGACATTGAAAAACAATCAGATTCTAAGAAGTCTCTTAATTTCTTACTTGTATTATTTTTCATTTATTGTGACTTATCCCCACCTAAGAAACATGTACAATACAGGCAGCTAGTTTATTTCATTTTCACCACTGTGGTAAAAGGAACATATTTAATTTATTAAGAATTAATATTAATCTTCCAAGAATAAGTAATATAATGTTTTAATCTGAAAATAGACTAGATACATATTATTAGAGAAAAAAATGACTTTTAGGAGAGGCATTGACATAAAAAATGTGATTGAAACTTTATTCTTAGTACTAGTGCAAATAAATTTTCTCACCATCCTTTATGTATTCCATGTGAAATTTTATTATATTTATATGCAACTCTCTAACTTTAAAAAGATTAACGACACATCATTTTCTTTTGCTACTCCTGATCATACTAGAAGAAAGTTCATAAATGATGCAATATAAATGACAAAATAATTATAAATTGTATTTATATACATGTGATGAACAACTACATAGCATTGATATTATTGAAATATACACTTTTCTGCTTAAATTAAACACCCTTTAGGTTTTTAAGGAATTAGAGAAATTAATCATATATTTTTAAGTATATATACATTTTATCTATATGATTTTAAAGATAGTTTAGTTAAGATAAGACATCCACAGAACATGTCCCTCTATATATCAGTTAATAGTATAAAAGTGTATAGCACAATGACTCACAAGGATTGGCCAGTTATCCCACCAGCACTCACACAGAAAAGGTATCAATAGCTTCCCCAAAGTTTTATATTGCCCTTCATTTCAACACTATGTCCCCTTGAGAGAATAATTTTCATGGTGAGTTTGAACAATGTCAACTGATCTTTTACTTCACTTGGAATTATGTGTAAGGAAATCACAGCACATAGGCTTTACACGTTCTTTTTCTCATTTGAGAGTAGACCTAGGCAACCAAGCACAGTTGTGCACATTCATAATCCAGGTATTTCGAAGGTGGAAGCAGCCAGGTCAGATGCAAGGACAGTCTCAGAGGAAGAAAGACAGAGTGAGTGAGTGAAAGGAAGGGAGAAAAAATGGCCAGAGTGGAAAGAAAGAGACAGGAAAAGAAAGGAAAGGAATGGAAAGGAAATAAATAGAAAGGAAAAAGGAAAGCGAAGGGAAGGGAATGGAAGGGAAGGGAAGGGAAGGGAAGGGAAAGGAAAGGAAAGGAAAGGAAAGGAAAGGAAAGGAAAGGAAAGGAAAGGAAAGGAAAGGGAAGGGAAGGGAAGGAAAAAAGAAAAGGAAGGGAAGGGAAGGAAAAAGGAAAGGAAATGGGTTCCAAACATCATTGTTTTGTTTTGTTTTGTTTTCTTATTTTTTTGTTTTCTTTTTGTTTGTTTATTTTTGGAATTGTAATTTAATTTCATAATGTCTCATTTCCTTCTCTTTCTTCTAAACTCTCCCATATACCCCTTCCCACTCCTTCAAAAGCATGGATTTTTCCACTAATTGTTATTATAAGCATTTATGTATATGAATATATATGTATATATAAATTCATAATTATAACCTGTTGAGTACATATAATGCTATTTGTATGCATGTGAGGGCTGTTCATTTAACACTTTCTGTGTTCTCCCCTGGGAAGTCTTTCTGCCTCTCAGCTTTCCTCAGTGACCTGCAATTCTTTGTATAGAATTGAAGCCTCCTGGGCTGTTGTTGGTTTTAGTCACCCCATAGAGGTGGAAAGTATTTCTCTGTCTCTGAAAACATCATATACTTCAGAAACAGGACCAAGAGACCCTTGAGCTAGAACTGACCTGAATATTCCCTCCCTGAGGACTAGCTTTCATGGTACCAGAATGTACAAGCTTCTAAAGGAAAGAGACAAGCAGTAGTCCTTCCCAGCTATGACATTTATAAACCATACCAATGATAGGTATAGACCAATAACCCTATAGGTGCATTAGTAGCACTCATATCATGAATGGAACAAGAAAAGATTATATAGAATGATGTAACGCAGACCCAGAAAGACAGGCATCATGTATTATTCTCTTATTGGAGGATCCTAACTCCAAACCTTCAGATGTGAGTGCATAGCCTATAGTAACTATAAAAACCAGGGAAGTAAATAACACCATTGCCAGGATATAGATGTTGGGGGTACAATAAATGGGGGAATAGAAAGTGGCATATAATCTGATCAAAGAAAAGGAGAAAGGAGGGCAGGAGTCTTTGGGGAAGGGAGGTAAACACACAAGAAAAGTCTGAAGAAGAAGATAAGGAGTAAATGGCAGCATACACATGATCTGATGGAAGAAACAGGAAAGTGGGTGGGCTCTTTGGGGAAAGTGGTCAATACAGGAGAAGGTGGGAGGAAAGGGAAGAGGAATAAGATACAATTGATCTGATATGTGAAATGGAAAAAGGGGGTCCACTCAGACAAGACATGGAGGAGAATACAGGAGGATGAGGGAGGTGGGTCAAATAGCAATATAGATCTCTGAAAAAGCCAAAAGTAATCATACTATTTGATGAATTTCCAAATACAAAACAAAAAATACCCTATGAAGTACTTAACTAAGTGTATAAGTAAACATAAAGAGTTTTAATGAACTTTTTTTTTTTTCACCTGGGAATACCAGTGTTTCTTGCAAGAGTCAAAGACCACTTAACAAGAACCCAATAACAGACATGAGAAGCCCTCTTTTGAGTTGCTGGGCAGAGCCCTCCAAGAGACTCCTCTACATTATTTTGTGTAGTTGTGTCTACTTTCATTCTTGGATAGAATTTCAACATATGAGTCACCAGATTAAATTTGATAACTCCAGCCTATATTTATGCTTGGCCTTTTTCCAGTTTGGGCTAGCTGTAGAAAGTTGCTGAGGATAGGAATTGGTGAGACATATTCTTTGTGCTTCAATATACCTTACAGGTTGTACAGGGTACAACCTCGTCCTGCTTGAAAGGAAGAATAAAGCTAAATAGAGTGCTACTCTGTCTGTGGTGCCCAGTTCATACCACAGTTTTGCTAGTATCCATTGACCAACCATCAATAATCTACTGATATCCATTTTCACAATGTAAAAGGGGGAAAATGTTACTTCGTACTTCATGTGTCAGTTGTGATTATTAAATTAATTAATGTAACCAAAGCCCTTAGAACTTAGGTCATAAGCCAAATAAATACCAGATGTCTTTTTTGTATCATTGTAGACATAACTGGAGTTTATACTATTTCATATTTGTGATGCCATCATTACAAATCAATAAATCCCCATTCTACTGAAAGATGTGTGCTTCCTCTCAGTTATATATTGGCATTTATGTAACCTGCTGCCTAATTTTATAATGTCTTATTGCATTCTATTTCAAATCCTTTAATTAAAAATATTTTTTGTTTTTTCTTCTGCTCACCTTCACAAGTATATATGAAATATTGGTTAAGCCTCATGATTTTCATTATCTCTCTAAATGTTGCCATTGGAAATTTCTCTTAAAAAAGAACCTTCTGTCAAGAAAGTAATTGTTCTTTACTCCAAGGCATTTGTCTGAACAAATGATGATAATTTTGTTTAAAAATATCAAATACATATTTTGCCAAGTACAAATGAGACATTTTCTGTAAAATGGTATTTATTCTCAGAAGATAGGAGTCAATGGGCAATTGACAGTGAGACTCATCAACTGAGATTACTGAGGACCACCCATGTATCCTAAAGTCATGAAAATCTGAATGAAGAATGACAAGAACAACTGTGTCTAATCCTGGAGGTAGAGTGGTGATTTGATTCAGAAAACTAGGTTGCAAACATTTATTTCCTAATACAGCTAACATTATTTTTCTATTGTTTGGTCACAATGTTTTGTTCATTTTTGGTTTGTGTTTGTTTGTTTGTTATAACTAATCATCCAGTTCTTTTCCCAGCATGGAGAAAGTTTCCTCAGTTAGCTGTCCTTCTGTCCTTAGGTCCCCTTTTTTCCCTCCTGACTTCTAAAGTAATATTTGCCTCATTTTTTTCCTATGACTATTGGTATAATCCTTTCTGGGAACCTGTAATTGATCCTTGGCAAGCTACAAACTGAGAAATTAATGGATTCTACTGCAGCCACACCTTGCAACTTGGGTGTCTTTGTGAGCCACCCTGAATACTGCATTCTCTGATACAGAATCTAACTGTCTAGCTAAGAACCTGGAACAAAGTTTGTCATGTTGATGGAACAGTTGTCCTGCACTTGAGTTACTATCCGCTCTCATCCTGAGACCAACTTCATCATGTCCTCTCTTTGTTCTCAGAAAACAGTTCTAACATCCTTTCTAGACCTCTGGCCTTGACTCAGTGATATTATTCCTCTACCAGTTTTCATATTTATCATCCATTCAGAAAATATAGAATGCTTCTCGTTTTGAGAATTAAAAAGAAATTGAGTATTCTGCATCTTTTTTACAATAGAAGTCTCACTGTTTAGTAGAATAGCTAGTGATACCTCCATCTCATCAATCCAATAAGAAAAAACAAAAACATTAATATAATGCCAAACAACTCAAATATTCATGATATTGTTATAAGTGTCTTGGAGTAGACAATGAGCAAAAAGTAGGTAGGCCTCAAAAATAATGAAATAAAGCTGTTTCAATTTTCATTTTTGTTTCTTCATTACTTACATGCCTAAAAAATAGGCTATTTGTCAATGATGATTTTAGTGATAATTCACTCATTCAAATGAAAGTCAATTTCTTGTTTCTCTGAAATAGAATTTTAAAGAGGCATTGTTTTTATTTTTAATTTTATAATTTAATTTTATAATTTAATTTAATTTTACATATCAGCCATGGTTCCCCTGTCCTCCCCCCTCCCACCCCCACCTTCCCCCCAGCTCACCCCCTATTCCCATCTCCTCCTGGGCATAGACTCCCCTGGGGATTCAGCTCAACCTGGTAGATTCAGTCCAGGAATGTCCAGTCCCTTCCTCCCAGGCTAAGCAAAGTATCCCCACATAAGCCCCAGGTTCCAAACAGCCAGCTCATGCACTAAGGACAGGTCCTGGTCCCACAGCCTGGGTGCCTCCCAAACAGTTCAGGCTATTCAACTGTCTCACTTATCCAGAGGGCCTGATCCAGCTGGGGGCTCCTCAGCTTTTGGTTCATAGTTTATGTGTTTCCATTAGTTTGTCTATTTGTCCCTGTGCTTTTTCCAATCTTGATTTCAACAATTCTCGCTCATACAATCCCTCCTCTTTCTCACCAATTGGACTACTGGAGCTCCACCTTGGGCCTACCCATGGCTCTTTGCATCCACTTCCCTCAGTCATTGGATGAGATTTTTAGCATGACAGTTAGGGTGTTTGGCCATCCAATCAACAGACTAGGTCAGTTCCGGCTTTCTCTCAACCATTGCCAGTAGTCTACAGTGGAGGTATTTTTGTGGATTTCTGGGAATAGGAAGAAGCAAAGTGCTAAAGAGGCCCCTAAAAATTCCACAAAGAGGCATTGTTTTTAAATTAAGATACTTAATTACACGTTACAAATGTTGACTTAAAAGTCCTTTTTTTCATAAACTATAAAAATAGAAAATCACACATGCTATCATCTTTCTTCAATTTTAGGGATATGAAATGAAATTGAGCTGTCCTCTCATTTCAAAAGGGAATGATTAGAAGTTCTCTCCCATAAAGAAACCTGCAATACTAAATGCATCGGCACAAAGAGGGACATAAAATACTTAAGGCCACTGACAGTAAATTTCAACCTGTATATTTGTGTTCCAAATGTGGAAACGTCTTAGTGAAGATAGCTTTCATTCAGCACAAATGGCAATTGTATAATGGCTCTCTTTAATATCATTAACAAGAGAAGTGTGGTGACTTCATCCACTTGCTTATGCTCAACCTATTGGATGCATCTTCTTTGTACTTTTATAAGCAGTTTTATCAGCTTTATGAGACCAGAATAAAACCCATCCCATTATTTTAAGCACACATTCTTTTAAACCAGAACCTCATTATAGACAAAACAAAATACTCCCACCCTGATCTAAATTATCTCGGCATCATGCTTATAGCCCCAGTGCAAAGTTCAATAGAGGTTTATAGAGTATGTTGGCCTCAATCACAGAGGCTTGTAATGATGAAATTTCATTAGTTTTTGTAAATATTCTTTGAGACCAGCAAGAGAATGCAGGCTATTTTGAGAGATGTATGAGTTCCCAGACAGGACATCAATGAGAATGTATTGCCTGTTTGACCCTTAATATTATATAGCTTTAATAAAGTTCTTTAAGGAATACCTTGAGAATTATATGTCCAGGATAATTACTTTTTAACTGTAGAACCTGGTGTATAAAAATATTTACATAAATATTTTTTAAAAACTCATAAAATACTAAAACTATCTCTACTTTCCAATGTAAGAAAATTCTCTAACAATAAATTAATGAAAATATGATCAGGTATCAATTCCAGTCAATATATTTTATGAGAATTTGTGTTCAATTATTCAGTACTTTACTACAATTTATTAATGAAACAAATACATTTAATACTTTATACACATGCGCTTATTACTTTGTTTTTTGTGTTATCTTTTTAAAGTAATAATATTTGTAAGGCTTATAAGATTTTCTTTTCAATGATTGTTTCAAAATTGCATGATGTGTCACTTTTAAACTCAGCTTTGGATCATTAGATGCACTGAAACATGTTTGCCCCAGAATCATTAATTAGTGTGAGGTTTTATTTCACTTAATGCAGTGTCTTCCAGATTTATCCATGTTGTGTAAATAAGATTTACTTCTTACTGTGTCTGATACTATCACCTACGCTACTACATTTCTTTATTCTGTTTCATTCATTGATACTGGACTTGATTCTATATCTGAACCATTGTCAATACTGTGGGAATAAGACTTGTGAAAAGATGTCTCTGACATACTTTTTTTTTGCAAATAACTTTTTGATTATAAAATTATATGGCAGCTATATTACTTTGAAGTAATCCTGTACAGTTTTAGTATAACTTTACTATTTTAAAATCTTCCAATGCTGGGCAAGGATTTCTCTTTCTCTATAATTTTGAAAGATGTCATGTGACAGATATTTGATGATTATTTCATCCTGATATTTTATTTGTATTTTCCATGACTACTACTTGATGCTTACCTATTTCTTATTTAGCTATTTTTAAATTTTGTATCTGTATATTGTGTTGTGTGGGGGAGGGGTTGTTTGTGTAGTTCAGAGAACAACATATAGGAGTTAGTTTTCTACTTAAATCATGTGCGTTCCAGTGATCAAAGTAAGCTCCTATATCTTGGCAACAAAAATCTCTCAGAGCTCATTTACCTTGATCATCCATATGTTTTGCCAGCTGAGACATATCTATTTAGGTTGATACTTACATGTGTATGCAGTGTGTTTGTACCTTTCTGTATATGCATATGGAGGCCAGAAGATGACCTCAGATTCCCACCCTCGGGAACACTGTCTACCACTTCTGATATGTGTACTTTCATAACCATGCTTGGCTAGCTATCCAACAAGCCCCAAGCATCCTTCTTTATCTACCACTTTCCTCAGTGCTGGGATTATACTAACATATTCATGCACATACCATTTCAGATGGATGCTGGCAATTAAATGGAGACCCTTTTGCTTAGGAGGCCAGTATATTACTGACTAAGCTGACCCTCTAGTCCTCTTAGTTCACTAATAAAGGAGCCATTTCCCTGAGAGAGTTCTTTGAAATCCTTATGTATTTTGAAAAATTTACTCCTTTATCAAATGTGTAGTTTTCAGATGTTGTCATCTGTAATATAGCCAGTCTTGTTTCTGTTGTATTTTGTTCTTCAAGACCTGTTTACTCTTATGGCTTTTCACTTTTCTGCTTTTTTTCCATCTTTTTTAATGTGTTTTGACATTTTTGTCAAGTGCATCATCATCAATACCAATGTCATAAAGTGTTTTTTTTATTTTCTCATAATTTTTAAATTGCTGTGGTTTCATACTGCACAGTTATATTTTAACCCGTTTTATTAAATTTATATATGCTGGAGGATGTGTTAATATCTCATTTTTATCACCATTTAATGAAAAGACTGCACTTTAAAGTATGTGAGCATGCTAAAATTTATAAAAGATAATTTTATGTTCATTGAGATGACCACTTTTACTTTCATCATGGAACAGTGTTAGAGTATTTTGGCATCATAAAATGACCCTCTTCAGTCTTTCTGAAACTTGAGAAGAAATAGTGTTTATACATGAACAGTTTGGAAGATGTCAACAGTGAATCCACCAACTCCAGTCTTTTTCATGTGTGAGACAAATCTGACTATAGATTTCAAACCCTTATTTCCTTAGACTTTTCAGTTATCTTTGTCTTTGACTTATTATATATCAAATAGTGTCTGTAATAAATTTCTTCTTGTCAACTTGTTGAACTACAGTTCTTTTGAACATTTAAATAATTAAATAATACTTTTTTACTTATTTAATATCAATTTCTGGGGGTCTTAGTAGGAAACAATGAAGGCAGTGGTTCACAAAGAGATAACAATGACAACATGGTGCACTTGACTTTGTCAACCAGGATCAGACTTTGGGCAATCTAGTACCAGTTGTCTCATTATTAGCATATCTAAAATACAATACAAATTTGGGAGAAGGTTTCTACCCAACAATTTCAGGTGCACAGTAAGCTGAAGGTATGACTACACAGAAACTCTTTACAAAGTACATGTGATGATGAGTGTTCTGTAACTAAAAGGCCTAGAATCCAGTGTAGTCTCTGACTAACAATAACACAAAGGGCAGCAGGTCATAAAGTGCATGTGACATCTCCCCTAAGGATAGTGTCTTAGTTAGGGTTTCTATTGTTTTGAAGAGGCACCATGACCACAACACATCTTATGCTGGAAAACATTTAATTGGGTGGATTACAGTTTAAGAGGTTTAGTCCATTATCATCATGGCGGGGCTTGATGGCGTGCAGGCAGACATAGTGGTGGAGAAGGAGCTGAAAGTGGAGAAAGATCTTACAAGGCAACAGGAAGTGATCTATCTCACTGGATATAGTAGCTTGAGCATAGAAGACCTCAAAGCCCACCTTCACAATGACATACTTCCTCCCAAAAGGCCATGTCTAATTCAAAAAGGCCATGTCTCCCATGAGTGCCACTCCCTTTGGGGGCCATTTTTTTTCAATCCACCACAGAGGACTAATGATATAGGGAGAGAAGAGTCTTGAATAACCATTCAGGGGGATTTAGGTGAGTTCTGTCTCCATATTTGGCAAAGTCTGTGGATACAAGGATTTCTATATTGCCCAACCAATGCCTACCATCTTGCTTCATTTTCTTTTTTTTGTTAATTTTGGCCATACCCTTGTTTTCTTTGTTAATTTAACTAAATACCATGTGTATTTTGGTCTGTTTGTAATAGCAACATTTATACTGCTGGTATTTCTCATTGTCTTTCTAGTCTTTATTATATTGCATGTATGACCTAGACCTGCTTTTTTCTTTTGGTAAGTCTGGGCTTCCACTGCTGTGGATATTGCTCTGTGTAAATAAAGTTCTGATTGGCCAGTGGCCAGGCAGGAAGTATGGGCGGGACAAGAGAGTAGAGAATGCTGGGAAGTAGAAGGCTGGAGAGACACCGCCAGCCGCCGCCATGAGAAGCAACATGTAAAGACACTGGTAAGCCACAAGCCATGTGGCAAAGTATAGACTAACAGAAATGGGTTAATTTAAGATAGAAGAAGCAGATAACAAGCAGCCTGCCACGGCCATACAGTTTGTAAGCAATATAAGTTTTTGTGTGCTTTCTTGGTTGGGTCTGAGCAACTGTGGGACTGGCGGGTAAGAGAGATTTGTCCTGACTGGGCCAGGCAGATAAACTCTAACTACAAATGGCGCCCAACGTATTGGCAAGAATTTGCACCTAAAACCTGAGAAAAAAGATTCTAAGACGGAGCTAAAAACAGCTTCCTAGTTGTCTTTCTCAAGTTAGTGGCAGCCTGCCAGTTTGAGCTACTATGGCGGGTTCCTGGCGGGTTCGTCTGACCTGCAGTGTGGAGGGAATGAGGAGTCTACAAGTGGCACTTTACTCTGCTGCGTGGTAGATTTAGCCTTTGCTAGTTTAAAAAAAAAAAAAAGTTTCTGGGCTATGCACTGCTTTGATAGAACTGCTTCTGATAGTTGATGCTACACATGGCTCCAGACCCAGAGCTGGCGGTAAACTGTACCACCGCCATGTTGGGAAACTGAGGTGGGTGGAGCCAGCAGCCACAGTGGCGTTTCAGTCTTACAAAGATGGATATTACACAGAGAATCTGGTTTGTCTTGTCTTTGGGATTTTTAACCACAGAAAAAGATTTGATCATAAAAGCTGTTGAGTTAAACAAAAATGTAAATTTTAAAGGTACCTTGACTTCAAAATTCGGATATAAAGATATGTTACTTTGGAAAAGAGTCTCTGCTTTTGTTTCCACAGAAAGCCAGAGGCTGTGGATTTGTTCCAGATTAAGATACATCAGGTTTGATCAGCCAAGACCACCTGAAAGGTCTCCGATGACACCATGGCCCAGATGATCCGACATCCAGAATGGTTTCAAGACAACTGGCTCAGAGGTTCACCCTAATGGACTACTCCATAATCCTAAAATTTTCTTTGTGTCCCCATAAGATGCAGCGCCCCCTTCCAGCAGGAAGTAGTAAGAAAAACTACGCCCACATTCCCAAAATTATCAAGCTGGCTTTGGAGATGGAATTGGCTCACTCCTTCTCTAAACCCAGACATATTGCTAAAAGAAAAGGGTAAGAGCTACTTGTGTCCCAAATCAGAAGAGCCCTCTGGTGTGGGACAGAGAAAAACCAATATTTTTCTTTAAAGCAAGTTGATTATTAATGAGATCTCTTTCTAAAGAAGAAAGGGGAATATGATATAGATATAATAGGATGAAGGTGTAGATTAGGGAACTTACTTCTAAAGAGAAACAACTTGTTTAAAATGTTTTACATTGGTTTAGATTTTAGTCTATTGATACAAACTTAAAGTTAATTTTGTTATACTGTGTGTATATTTCTAATCGTGTTTAAGGTATTATGTTTGTATAGCTCATTTTAAATTGTAATGAATAATTAAAAATAGATTAATAATTAGTCATCTATGATAATCATACTCGTAGCCATGTTAGTTAAGTCTTCTAGGTATACACAGAGATATTTCAGATAGATAGGTAATCTTCAAATACTTCAAAGACCTACAGAATATGGCATTTAAAATACTTTTAAAATTTAGACTTTCTGGACAGTGAGACATGTCTGCTCCTGGCAGCACCGATTTACTTCAGAGAGGAGGATGGGCATTGAAGACATTTCATATCTTATCTTCACCTTGGCAAAAATAGCCATTTGGGCAAGAAACTGTTCTTGCCTGGACTGCTCGATCAAGTGGACATGTAAGACCCATAGAAAGGTGACCACTGAACTTTGCTTGACAAAATGGTCCTTCAGGTTCCTGCTTCACAGAGGAAACTGCCAGACATTCTACAGGACACTGAGAGAAGTGACCGAGAGACTCTAGCCCTATGAGCTGAAGACAAATGCCCCAAGTTTACAAAGGAACATTAGGTGACTGTCCAGGCTGCCAGCTGTCTCTGTCTACTCTTGCAAGACTCCTGAAAAATGCTTACATCCTTCTCCCGGTTCTCAGGTAATATTATATCCTTCTGAGGTCTTTGATGTGGTTGAAGACTAGATAGTTATAATTTCCTCAATTATGATAAAAGATAAGTTAGATATAAAACCTTAGACTCACAAATATAAGATAGATAGGATATCTTCTTTAATATTGTAACTGTAATTCTTGCTTGATAATTGTTTTGTTATATGTAATAGTACTATGTAAAAGTTAAAACCTTCCTTTAAAAAAAAAAAAAAGAAAAGGGGAAGTGCTGTGGATATTGCTCTGTGTAAATAAACTTCTGATTGGCCAGTGGCCAGGCAGGAAGTATAGGTGGGACAAGAGAGTAGAGAATGCTGGGAAGTAGAAGGCTGGAGAGACACCGCCAGCCGCCGCCATGAGAAGCAACATGTAAAGACACTGGTAAGCCACAAGCCATGTGGCAAAGTATAGACTAACAGAAATGGGTTAATTTAAGATAGAAGAAGCAGATAACAAGCAGCCTGCCACGGCCATACAGTTTGTAAGCAATATAAGTTTTTGTGTGCTTTCTTGGTTGGGTCTGAGCAACTGTGGGACTGGCAGGTAAGAGAGATTTGTCCTGACTGGGCCAGGCAGAAAAACTCTAACTACATTCCACTGCTTTTCTTTTTCTTTTTCTTTTTCTTTTTTCTTTTTTTGTTAATGCTGAACAATTTATTGCATGGTGGACAATAGAGCTGGATGTCCCATCTCCAAATCTCAGAGTTATTCCATTTCACACTCTTTAGGAATCCTTTTACAAATGTCTTCCTGTATACAGAGGATTGAGTCATTACTGAACAGCTTGTCCAACCTGACCGAGATTTACTTCCTACTATGGTTTCAGGTCTACAGAGAATAGAAGGATACAGAGAAGAAAAAACAACTGATTTGAAACAACTGATCTGTGTGCATATGTGTGTGGGGTGGGGGGTAGAGCATGCACCCTTGACAAGGCCATGGATTGTATGTAGAGGTCACACAGCAACTTTCAGAGTTAGCTCACTCTGAAGGCTTGTTTCCTGGGCTACACATGAGGGACTCGTTCCTTTTTCTTGTTTCTTACTGAGAAATATTAGGTTACCTATCTAATATCTTTCTTGCTTTTGGTTTGGCATTTACTGCTATAAAATTCTCCCATGGCTTCACTTTATGCATTCTGTAAGCTCTGACAGTTTTGTTTATATATTTATTTGCGTCAAGTATGAATTTTTACTAGTTACTTTTTTTTTAAATGTGTATGATTTTACACCTTTGAGTATGTATGAATGTAGCTTGGTGCCTGTAGACAAGAAGAGGCCACTGGATCTCTTGAAACTCGACTATGGACAATTGTGAGTCACAGTGTGTTAGGAATTGAACTCAGGTCCTCTTGAAGAAGAGCTGGTGTTCTTAACTGCTTAGCCATTAGTATAGTTCCTACTAACTTGTCTTATTGTTGGGATAAAATATTGAACAAAAGCAACTTAAGAAATATTGAGCTTGATTTGAGCTACATTTTGAGGATACAAGGCACCATAGCAGTGGGAACAGCTTTAGTTGTGGTGTAGGGAATGTAGGGAGCTGGTCATATTATGTCCATAATGAGGAAGCAGAGAGAGGTTAATTTTAGTACTCTGCTGACTACTTCATGTTCCTCAATTTGTTTAGTCTGGGTCCTCAACTGGTGGGATGTTGCTGCTTTCATTTTAGATGGTTCTTGCTTCCACAGTTAAACCCCATGGAAACACTTTCTTAGACATGTCTAATAGTGTCCCTGTTGGTATTATTCTAAATCCAGTGAAGTTTACAAGGAATATTCACCATTATTATCCACCCCAATCTGAACTTCAGCCACTAACAGTGGCTTTAGTAGATCAGATGTTTTCTATATGTCAGACAATGCACATTTACAGGAAAAATGTTACAACACACCCAACCAATGCAAGAGATGAATTGTGATTAGTTAAGATACTCTATATGTCACTTTCCACAAACACTATCTTCCTAGGGCAAGAAATAGACTTTACTGGATCTCTTGGTCCATTATTTATTTATTTATTTTGCAAAATATATTGTTTACTGTTAATATTTTATGATTTTAATCAAAACTCTTCCATGTTCTAAGATCTAAAATGAACCCTGGTGTTATAACCAAAACTGAGTGAATAAAATGTTAAACTCCAGGACTCACCTGCAACTTTGGTCTTTTGTAGCAATGGTGGAACGCTTGAAATCCCTCTTGGATTTGAGTGTCACTGTCTTGGGATTGGAGCTCTCCATGTTTGTTTGAGAATTTTTGTGAAACCCAGTTACATTTAGAAATTGTGACAACAATAAGAATGGTACCTATAAAAAGACCCTGTGTGTGACATGACTGTATACATTCTATGATTAGTTCAGTGTTCAGTGGAGAAGTAAGTGCATTAGATGATAAGTAAATGTCCTTTATAAACTGTATCCCAGAAGTGTATAGTTTCATCTAAAACATGAGATAGTTTCATAGATAAGAACTATGGGTCCAGAACATATAATTTTTGAAGGAAAAAATTGGGTTTCCAATAATGATATAACATTACAGTAACCACATTTAAGAATCTTACTACAAAAGTGCACTAAGTCAATAGCTCAACAAGATGTAACCCATTGCTGTTTCTATGGGGTTTACTTTGTAGCATATAATATCTAGTTTGGGTATTATCTCTGCCATTATACAACAATTTTACACACACAAACACACACACACACACACACACAAATTAATATATATATATGTGAATTCTATCAATTTTACATATAAAGTTTCATATATATGAGTACAAATGTTTCATCTGTATGTATGTGAAACTATATATATATATATAAAGCTTCTACTGCACTGATCCTATATGGCTTTTCAAAAGAACTTTAGTATTAGATATCACTCCTCCTATTCTTGTTTTACCTTTATCCCTTTATAGCATCATATTCTATCTTCTCCTCATTGGAAGAGTCCCTCCTCCCCGTTGTTAAGCCCTTTAAGAGTTACCAAAACTCCATGTACATTCTAAATGAAACACACACACATCTAAATCTTAAATGTTAACACCCAAAAATAACATCCAAACATACAATATTTTCTTTCTGGGTTTCGAGTACTTCACTCATGGTGATTGTTTCTAGCTCCAGCCATTCACCTAAAAAGTTACACAATTTCACCTGAAAAATTAAACAATTTCATTTTTTATTAACAGCTAAATAATGTTCCATTGTATAAATGTACCATATTTTAAAACATACACAATTTTGTTATTTATTTTAATTTTGAAATTATACTTTAAATGAAATATTTCTCCTTTCCTATTCATCACTCTTAATGTTCCACATTTCACTCCCTGCTATTTTTAAAATATATGGCCTCTTTTTTCACTAATTCTTATTTCATGTATATCTGTATATATCTGCTTGACACTGGATAACCAACTCATCCTTCCCTGGGGAAGATCACCTCTCCCCACTCCCAGGTTCATTCTGTTGCCTCTAGTTCTTTGTATAGGGTTGAGGCCAGGTGGACTTCTCTGCATCCATGTTGGCAGGTTCACTGGTGTCATACTTGCTTAGCTCACATTTGCATGGTTACACTGGTGAGATTTTATGGTTATAATTTCTGATGTTACTGGAATACACAACAAAGTCCCTGATTCTCAGCTTCTTCCAAAAATATCTACCCTCTTCCATAATGTTCCATGATCCTTGGGTGTGTGGTGGAGAGTTTTGTACAATAATCCAGGAGACTGGGATCCAGAACATTGCATTTTTATTGGTTGTGACTTTCTGTAATAGTTTCCATCTGCTGCAAAGAAAAGTTTCCTTGAGAGTCATGATTTCACTATCACTGAGTAGCTAGCTAAGTTTCCAGATTCAGGTGTGCTATCCCTCTGGTTGGTGGGTCATAAATCCAATTTAAAAGTTGTTGGTTATTGTCAAGGTGTGCATATCACTACTGCATCCATAAAGTTTTCATGTCATTGATGTGGTTCATATAAGTGAATATCAATTTTCTCGAATGGAGTAATACTAGGTATGCCAGCTACATCTAATGCAGGTCTCCTGTTTAATAACAGTTCATAAACACAAGAACATGCTCTGGGTTTTTGTTGCTGTTTTTGTTTGTTTGTTAGTTTGTTTTTGTTTTTTTTGAGAATGTGTATGTTTCCTGGTTATTGTATGATGTTTTCTGTCTTCTGGGGGTACTGTTTTTTTTTTTTTATTATTGTTTAAACTGCTTGGCCATTAGCTCAGGCCTACCATTGTCTAGCTCTTACTCATATTTAGCCCATTTCTATTAATCTATACTTTGCCATGTGGCTCATGGTTTATCAGTATCTATCTCTTTTTTGTCAAGGCAGTTGATGGCAGTGTCTCCCTCCCCAGCCTCCCAGAATTCTCTTCTCTCTTGTCCAGCCTATACTTCCTGCCTGGCCACTGGCCAAACAGCATTGATACTGAAAAAAGTGACCAAGAGACTCTAGCCCTGAGGGCTGAGGACAAATGCCCCAACTTTACAAAGGAACATTAGGTGACTGTCCAGCTGCCAGCTGTCTCTGTCTACCCTGCAAGACTCCCAAAAGTTGCTTGTATCCTTCTCCCGGTTCTCAGGTAATATTATATCCTTCTGAGGTCTTTGATGTGGTTGAAGACTAGACAGTTATAATTTCCTCAATCATGATAAAAGATAAGTTAGATATAAAACCTTAGACTCACAAATATAAGATAGGATATCTTCTTTAATATTGTAACTGCAATTCTTGCTTGATAATTGTTTTGTTATATGTAATTGTACTATGTAAAAGTTAAAACCTTCCTTTTTTAAAAAAGAAGAAAAGAAAAGGGGAAGTGCTGTGAATATCGCTCTGTGTAAATAAAATACTGTTTTGTTTTTTATCTTGGGATTTGGGATTCTGTTTTTTTTTTTAAGATTATTTGGATTTTTTGTTAGAAAATGAATAAGAGTTGCATGGACAGGAAGTGGAGATTATCAGGCAGAAGGTGGGGGAGGGAAATAGTAAGTTCAAATACAGTGTTGAAGAATTTTAAAAATAATTTCAACATTTAATGAGAAAGGTTAATAGCTTTGTGATATGTAGGCACAATAGCTAATAGTGCAAAAAAGCTTTCCTAATATATATTTAATTTTTTAAGTCTGATTAATGAAATGTCATGTTAAAATGTGATGTTTTTATTTATTTTCATGTTTTTATAATAAAGTTTATAAAATTAAAAAGTAAAAGTAAGTGAGTAGTAAAAGCTAAACAAATGTATCCTCTAACTTGTTAGAATTTTATTTTAAGTGACCACTCAATTAATAAATATATATAAATAACTCATTATCAGCAGCCATCCAAAAGGCCCTATGGCTTTAAGCTGGTCCTCATTAGGGCAAGCTTCACTTGTAACACAAAAACATCTAAACTCTCAGAGAAGAAAAAGAATATCACTCCCTTGTCTCAGTGAGTTGTGTTGACACAGACCATTTTCAAGACAATGTTTGCTAAGTTTAGTCATCCCCACTTTCCCTTTGGATTCTGTGTCTCTGAGAGCCTCAGTGCATCTAGACCCTGTTTCTCAAAATCATGATAACTATATTTCATGTCATTGTTACGTTGGCTGGGTATCAAAAGTCTCAAACAAGAAAGAAACAAAAAGGAAAAGGAAAAACTTAGTCCCTCATATTCTGGAAACAAACCTAAAGAAGGTAAAATTATCTCTGAGTACATGAAGAGACCTGAAGAATAGTTGGAAAGGTTTTCAATAAAAACAATTCATTCAATTATATAGAAAACCCATATGGCATAAGGTAAGAGCTGAATTATTAGTTTTCATGTTATTTAGTTTGAGTTCCTCAAAGGGAACACTCCTTGTGACATTTATGGCCCTCCTTAAATCATCAAATAAATATTAGAGTGGGGTTTCTAACAAGGTTATTGAAGGTTATATGGGCTTTACATACAGTTTTGATTAAAAGGACTTTTATTGTGTTTTTTTTTCAGAATTACTCTGTTATGTTTTTCAAGCAGAATATTTATTTTAATTAGCTTTATTGCTTTTAATGCACTAGTTTGTGTAATAATGGTAAAAATTTAAATATACATGAAAGAGCATTGCTAGGATGTTTCTAAGACCTGTAACTTGGGTATGAAAGGGAAGAGATCTGTAGGGTAGTCCTTTGAGACTTTGTTACTGTTTGGTTTTTTGTTACATTTGCACTTACATTCTAATTCTTTTTTATTTGTCTTTAGTACAACTTTTGTAATTTTTTACATGTTCTGACAAGATACATAATAACTTTTATTTTATGTTTTGAAGTACCTGGCTAAACTATTTTCATCTATAAATATTTATCTCTTATCATGTCATGATAAATAAGAGGAAGATGAGTCAATGTGGATTCTGTAAACTAGATGACCTCAGTATATGAGCTTATGAAAGTCCAGTGCAAAAAATAATAGTTTCATTTTCATATTCTTGATTTTTAACATCTTTTTTAATTACTAAGTATACTATCTCATCTTTCTTCAACATAGAGCAATAGATTATACTTTAATTTAATCTCTTCCAAATTTACTGAAGTGTTGAAAAATAATTTTTATGGCAAGAAAGTAGTTATTGTAGTAGAAATATGCTGTTTACATAATTTGAACAAAAATGAACAAATAATAAATTAGAGAACAATTGACAGAGACAGCAGACATCAACTTCTGTCCTCCATACACATGTAAACATTGCACCTATGATCACATGCACAAAAAGATGCCTACAAAATAAATAAATAGATAAATAGACAATAAATAACATAATTGCAATTCAAAATACATGCTATTTACATTATTTTTACTATTTGAAAGTTTCCCACATACCATATATACACATACATATTGTGTCTAGATCATATCCATCCATAATTCTGTTTTAATTCCCTTGAGAATTAAATACCCCTGCCAACCACAAGTCATTGCCAATGTCCTCAAGTCCCAGTGGATGGTCAAATGCCCATGGGCATATGGGTAACACTAGTGGTACTCATTGTATTTAAGACTACAACAAGTAAGTAAATTTATTATTTTACTTTAGTTTTAAAATCAACAAAAGAGAATAGTTGTATTTTGTAACACACTGTGTAGGAATATTCACATTTTTCAGAAACAACCTAATGCAAATTCATTGTTTATTGTAGTAAATAAACCAATAAATATCATTTAACAAATAACAGCTATTTGCAGATTGAAAGTGGGTTACAAAAACAGCACTCAATTATTTCAATATCAGCTCTCCTTGAGCATTATTTTATAGAATTTGGATGAACATTTATTTATTTATTCTTATTAAAAAATGTAAATAATCAGTTTTTGGTAAAATCTGATAGATAAGTTAGCAGTGGAAAGAAAACTGAAATATATATATTTTCCTATGTTCATTTATATGATTAATTCACATATGTTAAATTTAAGGAGTTGCATTTTTTGTTTATCATATTTTATTATTCAAAAACAATGCATTATTAGTATTTAATAACAACTAATTATAATTAGTTAAAGACATGTTTTCTATACATCCATGTAATCTATTCTGTGTATTATAAAGTTGAAAATCTTGGATATACTCTATTTTCTAATTCCAGCACCTGTGGTTAAAAAGACTCAAGCATGTACTTCTCTCCATTTATGTTCCAGGGCAATAGGTTTTTCTCTCTTGTAATTATTTTGCCATTCTTATTACTCTGCTCTTCCATGGATAAGATATATTTGGGGGGAAGGGATAAAAATGTGTCATGTCAATATCTTCACTCTGTGCTCATATTCTACTACTAAATCACTACTGATCCTGCCAAAGTAAGAAATGAGTTCATTGATTTACAATATGAATGCCCTCTGCCTATTGGTATATACATACAAAGCAGAGAATCTTTCAGGATTTTGTAATAAAAAGTCTCAGGTATGAGATGAACGTCCTACAAAAGATGAGAAACTCTACTCTTTTCTTAACCTCAGTGATGTCTATTCTGTGAGCAAACAGATGATTTCTGCTAAAGCAATATAAAAATCACAGATCATATATCATATGTACCGTCAAAATTCCCACCAGTATGAAAGGCCACCAGGTATTAAAGTTCAGTGGAAATCTCCAAGGAAACTGCGTATCTTTTTAATGCCTAAAGTACATCAAAGGGATTAAAAAATATAGTAAGACATAGACATGAACATAGGGACAAACACATTCATACACACACACACACACACACACACACACACACACACACACACACACAATTAAACTGTTTTTTGTTACAATAACTTTTTTAAAAAGTAATTCTGTCTCTTGTCATTCTTCCAAACCCTGTCAGAAAAATCATCTCTCCATTATGATCTTTATGTATAAGTATTGTTAAAGTTATTCCAATAGCAAACATGGATGTATAAAGTTTATCCTTAAACATTGAATGTCACAAAATAATTTAGCCTAAGCTGCCTTCCAAATCACAGACATTTTCAAAAAATGTTTTGATCACATTTAGCTGACAAGGTGAAGTTTTGTCTTCCATCACACCATGATGGCCTGTCACTCATGTGACAAAAGGTTTAAGACGAAGGAGAGTTAAGGAGAAAGGTCAAATAAAATGCACTGGCAAGTCTAGCAGGACACAATCCATCAAACGGAAGAGTGAAACTCCCGTAGTCTTAGCATTCATTACAAACTGTTAATGTTCATTTTAATCTAAACTGCTGCAGTGAACTCAAAGGAAATATTTGTTTCAAAGGTAGAAAATCACAACAATTTGGTTAAAATAAAATTGAACTATAAGACTTTCATTGTAAGTGTTTGCCTTTTCAGAGGAATTGCATGCTGAATTGTATCTTCATGATTTAAATTTATTTCATTATTTGATTTTATTTGGATTTAAGCAAAATAATTTTATGCAAGGAAAATGTCTTAAGCAACGAACCCAAATGCTTTGCCTGTAATATGATGTATTTTATTACTCCATTGGTTCTAGACTTTGTGAGATCAAGGAAGACATAAATTGAGTAATCTCTGGAGTATAGTCATAATCTTGGCAAATCAAATGTGATATAGAAGGACAAAAGGAAAATGTGATTATAGTTGAATAACTTTGTGTGACTGATGATAAAATTCGAGACTGCAAAATGATGTGTTAGAACTGCTTTTAATTTTTTTTACCTTTAAATTATAAAATTTGAAATTTGTATTCTTATAAACTTCATATGAAATGATATTATATACTGACTTAAATGACATAGGAAATAACTATTACACTGTAACTCTCATAAAATAGAGAAACTGTCTCAAAAAAAAAGATAAAAAACAAGATGTTGTATAAGGGTTCAAAAATTATATTCTGTACAGCTTAATGAATCAGCTCCTATAAGAACTCTTGAGGCATTATCATTCAGAACAATTATTACAAAACCAAAACCAGATCAGCTGCAGATGAAAACTTCCTACCCTGTTCTTGAGGTACATGTTGTACACCATAAAATAATTTAATAAGAAAATGTTCAATAAACATTACATATACCACATACTACCAGTTATTACGAACACATCTATGACAAAATCAGATAAATCATGTATACAATAAAATAAGATGCTGTAGTTTTGACTGAAATCATGACATTGGAGTTGCTAGGCAAATTACTGCCATCTCTCTGACATAGCTGTTATTTAAACATCCCACAGCTCATAACGACAATATATGTGGTCTTTGATGAGCCACCAATGACTTCAATTCCATTGATCTCCAATCAAGTGGAACATGCTGAGAAAGTACCACCAGAGATATCATAAAAGATGTGGCCATATGAATAAAGGAGGAATGTCCTTACAAAACAGTAAACAAAAAATAATAAATCACATCTGAGGATAATTCAAAGTATTTCAAATCAAGATAACTAAAAGTACCCACAAATTGGGCATATGATTATTCAAAATAAAATTATTGAAGACTATGCAAGATTCATTTTAAAATAATGGAGCTCTAAATGATAGTGGACTGCTGTATGGTAATGACCTTCTAAGGTAATCAGTAAAAAAAGGTACTTAAAATGTGATGTCAGGTATACAAGTGTTTACAGTCATGAAATTTTAATAAGTATTTTGCTGTTATAATTATGATTGTAGAAACCAAATAGGTTCACCAGAAGCATACATTCTAAGATGGTCATCTTTATTATCTATCTATCTATCTATCTATCTATCTATCTATCTATCTATTTATTCACTCATTTATTTGTTTGTTTGTTTATTTATTTATTGTTTTTGAGACACGGGTTTCTCTGTGTAGCTTTGTGCCTTTCCTGGATCTTGCTCCGCAGACCAGGCTGGCCTCAAACTCCCAAAGATCCACCTGCCTCTTCCTCCCGAGTCCTGGGATTAAAGGCATGTTCTACCATTGCCCGGCTGATGGTTATTACTCCTAAAATATCATGAGAATTTGAAGTATTTATTTTTATGAGTACTACGTTGCTGGCAGAAGTTTCTGTCCTGCCTGGCCTTGCAGCCATTCAGTCCCGAATAAACACATAGAGACTGATATTAACTACAAACTCTTTGGCCTAGGGCTCAGGCTTATCATTAACTCTCTCATACAACTCAGTTCAACCCACTTCTATTAATCTGTGTTTTGCCATGTGGCTTCATGGCATTACTTGTGTTCCATTACATCTTGCTCCCCCAGGCAGTGCTCAGTGTCCCCAGACTCCACCTTCCTTCTTCTGTGTCTTTGCTCAGATTTCCCACCTGGCTCTATTCTGCCTTGCCATAGACCATAGCAGTTTCTTTATTAGCCAGTGGTAGCAACACATATTCACAGAGTTCAGGGACCATCCCACAGCACTTCCCCTTTCTGTCTAATCAAAAAATCTACAATTGGTACCCAAATGTGGTGGCAAGAATATCCACCTAAAACCTAAAAAGGTTTAAAAAAGGATTCTAAAATGGAGCTAATAGCAACTTCCTAGCTCATGTCTCTCAAGCGGGCCAAGGTACAGAGATACCATGGTATGTGAGCTTGAGTACAGCGTGGCGGATTCCTGCCAAAGTACACAGAGGTATCTATAAGCTGTGCAGCATGCTTGTGGCAGATTTCGAATTTACTATGGGGTTTCTGAGCTGCAGGCTGCTTGATAGAGACATAGACCCACTTCTTCCCAAAGTTGGTTGTGAGCATAGCCCCCAGAGCTAGTGATAATCATACCAGTGCCATGTTGAAAACCTGAATGGGATGAAGCCATAAGCCAAACTCACAGCTTCAGTACTAGCCATGTTGCGGCGAGCTCCTCGACCAGCGAGGAAGAACGACCACCATTCGAGTATTCTTCTCAGATCACACTTTATTGGAGCGCCTCTTGATTGAGGAGAGGCAGAGGTGAGGGGCCCCGACCACGGCAGTTGAGGGCTTTTATGCAGGATGTGGGTTGCTCTGCTGGCCTGATACACTAGCGGATTTGGGATTGGTGCATGCTGTTACTGGGCGGAGTTGAACGGGAGAGCCCGACGACTTGGTAAACAACCCAGGGCTCCGCCCTTAGGAGGAAGTCAAGCGCCATCTGAGCAGGAGAGCCGATGTGGTAAACAACCCAGGGCTCCGCCCTGGGAGGAAGTCGGGAAACCGGCCGTCACACCATGTGGCTTAACTGTTGAAAGACTCTCCTGGTCAGAAAAGGATTTCAGATACAAAATAAAGACAGATTCAGGTGGGAAAAAACTCTAAATGGGTTACAGTATGTTTGAAAATATATGTATGCTTGAAAAAAAAAAGGACATAGAGAGTCTTTAAAAATAGAGTAATAAAAAATATAGGCGTTGGGATTTAGCTCAGTGGTAGAGTGTTTGCCTAGCAAGCACAAGGCCCTGGGTTTGGTCCTCAGCTCTGGCAAAAAGAAAAAAAAATTATATATATATATATATATATGATCTTCAAATACCTCCAACACCTATAGAATATTATTATTTTGTTAACATAGGGTTTTTCATGACAATGAAACACATCTGCTCCTGGCAGCACCATTTCACTTCAGAGATGATGGGAACTGAAGAAACCCTTTAAGGGTTTGCTTTCAATGTAAAAAAAGGCTAGTCATTTGGGCAAGAAACTGCTCTTGCTTGGGCTGCTTGACAGTATGTTGTATAAACTAGACATGCAGGACCCATGGGGAAATGACCATTGAACTTTACCAAAACAGAGTGAGATAGTCCTTCAGGTTCCTGCTTCACAGAGGAAACTGCCAGACATTTCACATGACACAGAGAAAAATGACTGGCAAACTTTGCTCAAATAGATGAAACAGTCCTTCACATTTCCTGTTTCACTGAAAAGTTTGCTAGGGACTCTAGGCCTATAGGCTGAAAACAGATGCCTCAATGTTATAGAGGAACTTTGGGTGATGATCCTAGCAGTCAGATGTCTCTGTCATTTCTAGAATTGTGGAAGTTGCTTACAATGCACTCTTTATTTACTCAGGTAACAGATACTTCTGTGTGATTGATGGAGTTGAAGACTAGACAGTTATGATTATAGTTTCCCATAATCATGATAAAAGGTAAATTAGATATGAAACTTTATGCTCTCAAAATTAGGATAGATAATAGAGTATTTTCTTTAATTTTGCTAAATGCAAATAGACAAGATATTGTAACTGTAATTCATGCTTGATAACTGTTTTTTACATGTGATTTTACTATATTAAAAGGGAAATAATCACTTTTGAGCAGACAGAAAAGGGAAAGTTCTGTGGGATGGTCTTTCTGTATGCTGTGAATATATGTTGCTACCATTGGTTAATAAAGAAGCTGCTATGGTCTATGGCAAGGCAGAAAGAGGAGAAGAAGGCAAAGTCAGTGGATGCTGAGCACTGCCCAGGGAACAAAATGTAATGGAACACAGGTAATGCCATTGTCATGTGTCAAAACACAGATGAATAATACAAATGAGTTTATTTAATATGAATAAGCTAGCTACCAAGAAGCCTGAGCTATAGACCAAACAGTTTGTAATTAATATTAAGCCACTGCGTGACAATTTTTAAAGAAGCTGTAGGATTGTAGGAATAGGGCAGGATAGAGAAAAGTGTCTGGATACACTGCATGTCATTCATAATGTACTGTTAATAAACTGAAGTGTGAATTTCAAAGCAAAATATCCTTTATTCTTTTCCAAGTTCATGTTGCAAACCATGGTGTTATTACATAGAACATAAGTGCAAAAGGAATTGCAATTAACTATTGCCATGTAGCAAAAAGTACAACCTAAGATGGTATTTTTCAAATAAGCATCAAGTTTTATGTATTATTAATAAAATAATTTAATTTGAGATTTAAATTAAATATTTGTACTAGAAACTGAAGGCCATATAAAAACCTACACTCATTGTGAGATTCTAGAATCACCAATGGAATTTCCCCTGAAATACAATTATAAGTTTTTATGTTTGCAATTGTTTATTTTCATAAGAATCAGAGAAACCATCAGTGATAAGACAAAGGAGATTTCAAAACCTAAATGAAAGTTTACTAGTATTTAAAGAATATTAAGGAGAATAAGCTTTAAAATACGGTTATTGATGATTTCATAAATATTGTTCACATTAATGCAATGAATTTTCTCATTTATTTATGAAAACATCCTCAAGCTTATAACATGTGATCTTAACTTCAGGAGTCAAACGCAACTTTGTAATCATTGGACAATATAGTCATTAGCAATATCTACTAGCTTGTTTATTTGAGGCTATGTTTCAAAAGACTGTTTTCTTGCTGTAGATATGATTCAGTGCTGAAGAGCATTTCCTTCTTTTGCAGAAGGCCTAAGCTCAGTTCTCAGCATTCATAGCGGATGGCTCACTATGACCTCTAACTCCACTTTTAGGGTATTTGGTACTCTTTTCTAATCTTTGCAGGCATTGCACAAATATAGTGACTATAGATGTATGCAGGCAAGCACATACACATCATTTTCCAAAGCTATTTTTAAGAACAATTTTATAGGACTGTCACAACCGCCTCGACCAGCAAGGAAGATGCAACACCAAGCTCTTCTTTCAGCAGTTTACTCAGGAACCTTGAACAATCTTCTGACCCAGGGGAAAGCCCACCCACGACCTAAATAGCCCCTGGGTGGCCAACCCCAGCCTGCCACATGGGCACTGCGGATAGGTCCAGGTTCACGGAAGCAAGCCAGATCCTAGTACCAAGCCAAATATGGAGTTGTTTACTCCCGATGGTGACATCGGGAAGGTGGGGGCAGAAGCCAGCGCCATCTTATGGGTGCGGCTGTATGCAGCTCTCTACAGTTCCCCCTTTTTTATTATAGCAACAGGTAAGAGTAGAGGCCTGATCTCTGTAAGAACAAATCAGGGACAATGTACTGACTCTCACTTAGGCGTCAGTCACCCAAGGAGCGTTAGACCCGTCCAATACCCTTTTCACAGAGGTGGGACTTGAGGTATCTACCCACATGCAATCAGGCGTGCTCTCCTTAGGGTCCAATGTGCAATGGACCCCAAGTGCAGTGCTCAAGCCTTGCATCCTGTGCTAAGGAACTTAGTACTTCATGGTGGCTAGCCATGCCTGGGGGGACTGTCCTGCCTCAACAGCTGTAAAGGCCTGAATGATCAAGGCTGCATTGCGATGCTGGGAAACATTAATCCGAAAAATACACCACTGACAAACTAAGGAGACCAACACCAGAAGGCCCGTCAAGGTTCCCAGACCTGCCCGCTCCTTGAGATGATTCATGGCATTAGAGACCCACAAAGACAATCCCTCCACCAATCCAGCATCTACCTGGGTCGAGTTCACCGTGACGATAGCCACCCTCAGCTGTTCCATGAGGTTGTCAAACTCTCTGGTCCAATTACAATGCTAAATAACTGTGGAAACAACTTGGCATCATGGCAAACTGGCGTCGATCTCGGGAATACGGACAGTATCCCCCATCTTTTTTCCAGCATTCCCAGCTGCATTGTCACGAGGAAGAGCAGGAGGATCCTCATTTCGACCATCGTGGATTTCCCCATACTAGACTCTTCTAGTGAGGCGTTCAGGCACCCACACCGGATCTTGTTGATCCTGAGGGAAAACACAACCAGAATCTCATGCCCATGTCAGCACGGGATCGGGCCCACGCCAGAGCCCTGTCAACACATCTTTCCATTTTACCATTCCTTTAGCTGTACCATGAGACTCATGATGCCTATCTGCTGCGGAATGGCCCTAAGCATACAAATTTAAAAAATTGATGGTAAATAAAGCAAGAGAAAATCTTTCCTTTGGGGTATGGCCACGGCCTATTCCCCCTTTTTGTTTTTGCAGGCATTCTTTTAAGGTGCGGTGAGAACGTTACATAATGCCTTGACCTTGGGGATTGTAGGGCAAGCCATGTACAAGTTGTACCTCCATCTGATGACAAAAGGAGGCAAACTGTTGTCCCGTGTAAACAGGTCCATTGTCAGTCTTAAGTTGATGAGGTTTTCCCCAGGCCTCCCAGGCCTCCAAACAATGGGCAATAACATTGCGTGCCTTTTCCCCAGTCAAAGGTGTGGCATGCATGACTCCTGAGCAGGTGTCTACAGACACATGCACATATTTTATGTATCCAAATTCAGAGATGTGTGTCACATCCATTTGCCAAACCTTTAGCAGGAGTAGACCCCGGGGATTTACCCCAATACTGGGCGGATGTTGATAAACTACACATTGAGGGCAATCTAAAATCACTTGTCGAGCATCAGCTCGAGAAAGTTGAAACTTTTGTTGTAACGTTTTTACATTGATGTGAAATGTTTCATGAAAGGTTCTGTCTCTGTCTAAGGCAGAGCTAATGAATATCCATTCTTTCGAGTCCATTGATCTACTATATCATTACTTTTGCTCAGGGGCCCTGGTAGGCCTGTATGAGCTCTAATATGCTGGGGATAAAAGCAGTACTTCCTATGCCAAATCAATTGTTTCAGTTGTTGAAACAAAATGCAGACTGGACTGGAGCGTTTAACAGGTCCAGCTACTTCCAAAATTTTGAGGGCATTGATAATGTAGGCAGAGTCTGATATCAAATTAAAAGGAAAAGCACAAGCCTTAAAGGCTTCAATCACTATCTTCAGTTCTACAATCTGAGGGGAGCCAGATTGAAATTGGTGTTGTACAGGCTCTTGTGTATCTATCATGTATACGACACATCCAGTCTTAGATCCATCTGTAAACACATTTAGGGCATTAGGGATGGGCTGTGATGACGTTATCCTAGGGAATATCACCAGGTGTTCCTTAAAGAACCCTAATAGTGGGTGTTTGGGGTAATGGTTATCCATGCATCCAGTAAAGCTACATTGCAAAATGGCCCAATCATCTATTGTAGCACACAATGTTTGAACTTGATAACTGGTATAAGGCACTATAATGGTAACTGGAGTGACCCCAAAATACTGTAGGCATTGTTGGATTCCAATCATGGCAAGGTTTGCGACGGCAGTAGGGTAATGTTCAATGGATTTAGTTGGCGAAATCTTGGAATAAATCCAGAATAATAGCCCATCCTGCCATAACAACCTGGTGGGCTGGTAATAGGTAGGAAGGATGCACAGGATAATGTCTTTACCTTCTTGTAACCTCTGTAAGAAGGCACCCTGTAACCTCTCTTCCACCTTTTGTAAAGCCTTCCATGCCTCCTCAGTTAATTGTCTCAGAGAATCTAATGCAGAATCCCCATCTAAGATGTTGTAAATAGGCTTTAAGTCATAATTTGGTAACTTTAAATAACATCTAATCCAATTTATATCTCCTAACAATTTTTGAAAATCATTTAGGGTTTGTAAATTATCTTTTCTCAATTCCACTTTCTGTGGGATGATACATCTCTCATTAACCTTTGCTCCTAAATAATAATTTTATCCTTTTGTACCTTTTCAGGGGCTATAAACAGCCCCCTCCCTTCAAGCATTTTGACCAGATCTACATAGGCTTGTTCCAGCATTTGTGTTTCTTTTGCTGCTAGTAAAATATCATCCATATAATGTATGCATCTCAGGGCAGGATAATTCTGCCGAAGTGGAGCAATAGTCTCATCTATATAAAGTTGACACATGGTGGGACTATTGGCCGTGCCTTGAGGCAAGACCACCCACTCATATCTTTTATCAGGTTCCTCATGATTACAGGAAGGAACAGTGAAGGCAAATCTCTCAATTTTTCTTTTTCACCCTGTCCCTTCTCACTGCCCACCTTTTGTGATCTCTCCTCCTGTACCATTTCTAATGCAGCCTGTCCATTCTCCACAGATTCATTGTATCTCTGGTCTTTTAGGCAGCTTCTCACTAGCTTCCGTACTGGTCTGACTCCACTTTTCAATGTCCTTTGCTCAGCGGCAAAATCTAAATCCCTGCCCAACTTATCCCAAGAGGACACCGAGAGACTCCCAGAGACTGTGAACCGGGGTGCAATGGTATCACATTCCTGCAAAAATCTCTCTAGGGTACTCCTTTTTATCTTTAATTTCTTTGAGTGCAGTAGCTCCTTAAGAGCCAGAAAAATTGGGTGGGAGGAAGAAGCGCCCCTGTCTAAAACTTTTCAACCTTTTAGACAATGTTTCACTTTCACTTCTGACTCCTCTATGGACTAGCCCTTGGTTCCCACTCTCTGTTTGTCTACAGAGAAGAGCAAAAACCTCCCAGCTTTCACTTTCACTTTTGGCTCATCTATCAACTAGCCCTTGGTTCCTGCTCTCTCTTTGTCTACAGAGAAAAGCAAAAACCTCCCTGCTTTTTTTCGCAGGTTCCCAATTCACCCAGGAATTCCTTTGACCCCGCTTTTGTCACGGGTTCCCACCTTACCTGGGAACTTACCAGTACACTGCCCTGACTGCAGAAAGTTCTGAGCCCTCGTTGAAAGTAGTGAAGTTCCCTGTACGGGCCACCACTTGTCACGACCGCCTCAACCAATAAGGAAGATGCAACACCAAGCTCTTCTTTCAGCAGTTTACTCAGGAACCTTGAACAACCTTCTGACCCTGGGGAAAGCCCGCCCACGACCTAAATAGCACCTGGGTGGCCAACCCCAGCCTGCCACATGGGCACTGTGGATAGGTCCAGGTTCACGGAAGCAAGCCAGATCCTAGGACCAAGACAAATATGGAGTTGTTTACTCCCGAGAGCACTCACCATCGGGAAGGTGGGGGCGGAAGCCGGCACCATCTTATGGGTGCGGCTGTACGCAGCTCTCTACACAGGACACCAACCCCTATAATATAATTTATGGACTAGTCAGATATATCCACTGGTGTAACAGTGACATGAATCTAACAGACATCACAAACCATTTTTCTGGTTGGATTTTAAGTCCATTCTATGAAAAGGAACTCAAGTCCCAGTACTATAAAATAGCACCAAAAAAAATTACAAGACTAGCAGGCTCTAGGCCCTAGGCCCTAGACCCTAGGGAGTTGGGGTCAACTGCAACTATATATTTTTTTTTAATTCTACCATTTTTTTAATTTTATAATTTAATTTAATTTTACATATCAGCCATGGGTTCCCCTGTCCTCCCTCTCCCCCCCCCCCCCCCCCCACCACCTCCCGCCCACATCCCATTCCCATCTCCTCCAGGGCAAAGACTCCCCTGGGGATTCAGCTGTACCTGGTAGAATCAGTCCAGAAAGGTCTAGTCCCCTCCTCCCAGGTTGAGCAAAGGGTCCCCACATAAGTCCCAGGTTCTAAACTCCTGGCTCATGCACTAAGGACAGGTCCTAGTCCTGCTGCCTGGGGGCCTCCCAAACAGTTCAAGCTAATCAACTGTCTCACTTATCCAGAGGGCCTGATCCAGCTGGGGGCTCCACAGCTTTTGGTTCATAATTCATGTGTTTCCACTAGTTTGGCTATTTGTCCCTGTGCTTTTTCCAATCTTGGTCTCACCAATTCTCGCTCACACAATCCCTCCTCTTTCTCGCCAATTGGACTCCTGGAGCTCCACCTGGGGCCTGGCCATGGATCTCTTCATCCACTTCACTCAGTCATTGGATGAAAGTAGTAATGGCATAAGTATTTAGAAGTTTTTAACAAATTAATAGCATCCCTTCATAACCAATGACCTCTCCTATTAAAAGGTTTATAAAAACAACCATTCTTTTCTGTGGAAAGCATCTCAAATCAAACCAGAAGCAGTGTGTTACCCCCATAATAGTCATGCTACTATTGCACTAGAAGGCACAGCATACCTGGCGACTCAGGTAGTTTTCAGGATTTACAACTGGGTAAGACTTTTGATGACTGATTTGTCCAGCAGCCTATATAGCCCTTTCTGGCACTATGAAGGGCAGCAGGAAAGGAATAAATGTATGGCTTATTTAAAGCATGATTTTTATGTGTCCTGTGAACAAGGAAGTATAACATTTCTTCAGCAATAGTCTTACTATCTACATCTGGAATGTAAGAAAGAGTAATAGGAATATCCTACAACATGGAATATTTTGCAATAAACAGTAAAAGTTTCAAGAGACCGTTAGTTTACATTTGAAAGGTTTGAAATAATATCTCCTTTATTACTGTTAATTTCCGGAAATATTTGATATAGACATTAAATATGTATTTCCATTGATTTTTTTAAATTGTAAACCCTTTAAAATGGCTCTTTGAAATATAATTCATATGCTACATACTTCACTCAGTTAAGGTGTATGGTAGTGTAAGTGTATTCACAGATACGTGTAACCTTTGTCACACACCATTTTAGATTTCTGTTACTTCATAAAAAAACGGGTACCATAATCTTTCACATCAATTATCAGATTCCCCAGTCCTAAGCAAACATTAATTACTTTCTGCCCCATATATTTACTTTTTCTGAGCATTGTATATAAATCAAATTATATAACATGTAGTGCTTTATGAGTGGTCTCCTTAGCTTAACTTAATGTTTGCAATGTTTAATAGTGTTGTAGGATATTTGAATACTATTTAACCAGGTATATTGCCTGGTAAATGGAGAACACTTAAGATTTTCCAGATTTTTTTTTAAGAACTCAAAGTATACATTATAAAACATCATAATATACACAGCTCAACTCCAAATTAATCTATTAAAAAACTGTGATTCAGTCTCAGGGAAAAAAAATTAAAAAGCAGACAAACACAAAATCAGTCAACTGATAGAAATTCTAGGATGATCAGCTATAATAAAATTTGGATAAAGAATAAACAAACTATTTATTTTAATTGGGATCCATAAGTAAAGGAGGTACATTTGAAATGAATGAAATGATCACAAATCTCTTCAGTGAAACAACAACAAAATACAAATGGAATATGTTAATAAGATTTATTTTGATTTTTCTACACATGAGCATTTGATTTCATATATGTACATGCAACATGGACATGACTGTAGTTATTGCATAAATTGGTAATTCAAAATTCAGCCTGAGGACTTGAAAAGATGACTCAGAGACTAAAAGTACTTGTTGCTTATTCAGAGGAGCTAAGTTTTGTGCCTAGCACCTGCACCCACAGTTCAGAGCTGTCTATAACTCGGCTCCAGGGAACCCACCACCCTCTGCTGAATTCCATGGGCACCTTCACACATGTGGTGTTCAGAGATGCCTTCATGTACACACATGACACCAAATTAAAATTTTATTGTATTAAAGAAATCCTTTTAAAATGTCAATTGGGAAATGTCAACTAGATCACAGGAAGTTAAAAGTTTTCGGACTCATAAGGTTCTGAAAAGATGAAGATGCAAAAGAATTGTTCACTAATATATCTGTACAAGAAAGGTTAGGGATATTTAAGCCTAGAAAATATACCAATGAAAACAACAGACTGCCAGAACTGTAAAATATTTAAGAAGTAGAAAATATGAAATTTCTTCCAAACAAAACTTTTTAAAGCAAAGTTAATCCTTTATATTTACAACTAAGTTTTGGCTTTAATTTTTCCTATTTTTTTCCTTTTCTCCTCTACTGTTTGAATATACAATGATAACACAATACATACATATAAATATATTTATGTATAATATAAATATAATGTACAGAAAAATCAAAATTTGAGCATCTTTAAATTCACCAACTGACATTAAATTAATATAGTATACAAAATCTGTAGACTTTACATTCAGGATTACAGAAAATGCAGTTTTTACTATGGCAAACAATAAACTGCCCTATAAAATACACTTCAGAGAATTTCCATATAGAGAACTACTATTGGAGAGCATGTTTCTGAATATAACATACAGAAACTAAATGCTAGTCATTACAAACACAGTAATATTGGCCTATTTCAGTAAACTGATTTATCTTGGTGTATAGAAAATATTAATTGAATAAGTAAGTATATAGAGAAAAACAAAGCATGCACATTTAGTACAGAATTAACAATAATAAAGTAAATGAGTAAAATGGAAGAAAAGCATGATTTTAAGAAATTATGAGAGCTAAATACTTGTACAAGAATAGGAAAATGGCCAAAACTCAGTAAGTCAATAGTTTTACTTGTCTAGCTGGAGAAAAAAAAATGCTGTGTAAATAAATAAAATAGGAAAATTTAAAGACAAATCAAGTATTGAAAAGACTAAGAAATGTGGTAGATGACCCAAAAGACTGAATAAAACAGACGCAAGAAACTCTGAAAAATAAGAAGTGACACTATTACCAAGCATACTAGTTAACACGAATATGACACAATATAAACATTTATTACAAATACTGAACAAATTGAAGGGACAAATTAATGAGAAAAAATAATTACAAAATTTTAACATATATAAAATGGTGACACTCTACAAAAACATATTAACTTAAAGCATAAGATTTTAATTCACAATTTTCTCAAAATGTATTTTGGGGCAAAGACTTCATATTTAATGAGTAATTATAAATAATACAACAGGGGAAGCACTGGTGCATACTTTTTCAGTATGTAGAAAAAGGATTCTTCAATATAACCAGAATAATGTCTGAAGCTTGAAGCTAATCCCTGAAAAAATGTATTAAAATAAAACTACATTAATGGTTATTACTTCATGTGAAAAGATAACAAAATAATGAACTATTACTAGATTGCATCCAATACGGTAGAAAATTAGTTATAATAGAAGATCAATATTTCTGGAGAGACAAGAGCAAAAACCCACTAACCTAGGAGAAGGAGCAAATGATAGAACAAATTATTACACCAAAGTCTAGCTTGTTTAACCAATGAGTTTAATGTTACTTAGGGGACTATATGTAACTCCATGCCAGCCACATTATGAAAAGGTCTATCATAACAGGGGCAATAACTTTTAAAAATCGTACCATTGGATCCCACTTATTACAGTGCAGGCATTTCCACCTTCAAAAGTCTTCTCAAAAATTATTTACTACTTAGTCTTGTGAATCATCAATTTTTTTGAGTTTCCTCCACTTTGCAAATTTCATTAACTTCTAAAATTTTTTAAGCCTTCTTTCTCTCTCTGTGACAGAGAAAGCTACATAACACTGTGAAGGCTATTAAAAATTAGAATGACAGACTAACATTTCTTAATGTTTTAAAGTAATGTATCTATGGGTAGAATAAAAACAAAAAATATGAATTCAATTAATATCTAAGCAGTGTTTTATTTGAAAATTAATATATATTTGTGATAAAATAAAACCTTTCAGGTACTCAAAAATAGATTAGAATTGTTTTTCAATTTGCTTTATCTTTGTAAGTGACCTGATTACTTGTGGTAAAACATTGTACAGTATTTTTCTCTAATATTACACAAGTACAATGTGGTCATTCTTTCTAATATTATTCTCCAAAATCTCATAATTCCTACTGAAATAATCATGTTATATAAATAAAGTAATTAATAACTACTTGATGGGAAAAGTATAACTGTCATTATGGGAACATGGTGCTTATTTTCTATCATCAAAACTCCATGGAAATATAAAAGCAGGAATGGGGTAATGGCTAAGTGATTAAAGTCCATCCACCTACATGTGAACATGCATATGCACATTCCTATCATATGTATGCATATGCAAATCAATAAATAGAAATAAATGAAAGTGAAATTTAACAGCAAATTTTAAAGTTCTAGGACACAAGCATTTCAAAAAGAATCAGTTGTTCTTATAAGCAGACAAAAATATTTTAAAATTCCACTGCAACTACATACACACAAAAAAAAATAATCTAAGGAATGTTTAGGATGGTCTGATTTAAAAAAACATATTTATTTGTATAATTTTGAATTGGCTATTTGATAATTTCATATAATGTGTTTTAATCATATTTCACCCTCTCCCAATACCTCTGAGATTTCATCCTTCTTTTTCTACCCATCTAATGGTGTACCATCTTCTTTTGAAAATCTGTCAAATTCAATTTGTGCAGAACATATATTCTTGGAGGTTGGCATTTTACTGGAATGCTGTCGACTTACAAGGGGCCAGCCACATATTTAAAGAAAATTTTCCTTTCTACACACAGCAGCTATCCATTCTCAAATGTTCTGAAGCGAGGGGTGGGACTTCATCCTCACCTCTGTCTCCATGCTGGGATATTGTCTAGCTTGTGTTTGTGCATGCCTTGTGCATGTTGTGATAAATGGTGAGAGTCCAAATGTACACATGTTTGGATATTGTCGGAAATCACAGTTTCCTTGGAGTCATCCATCATCTCTGGCTCCTATAAACTTTCTGCTGCCTCTTTGGCAATGATCCTCAAGTGTTAGGAAGAGGGACAGTGACACATGTGGATAATTAGTGCTTGCCATTCTGCAGGTGTTTATTCTCTATGCCTTGATCAGTTGCGAGTCTCTATATTAGCTGTCCTTTACTACAACATGAATTTTAAGATGCAAGGACAGCTATCTTCCAGAGACAATTGTACTGGTAAATACATGAGCTCACAGAAATTGTGGGAGCATAAACAGGATCTGCATAGATTCAATACAGGTGAGATTCCAGCACTGATGGGAAGACATGGACATGGGAACCAATGTACAACCAAGAGGAAATTTTCAGGTGGTGCTTGTTGGGAAAGGTAAAGAAAGCTGCCTCCAATGGACTGTCACTGGGTAGATGAACTATAATACAGTGGAGGCCCCATACCCTCTCTTCGTTGTTTAACAGAAAGAGAACTCCATATGACTGTTGTGAATTTTTTGTGACATTTTTCCCTTATTTGCCTTTTGTTTGATTTGATTTCCATTTTTTGGGCTTTTTAAGATTTTGGAGAAAGATAACAAAATAAATTTAAGAGGGTAGGGTGGAATGTTTTGGGAGGTGTTGTGGGAAAAGGAAACATGATGAAAATATATTGCATAAAAAAACATAAAAAATTTAAAAAGCAAATAAAATTGATTCTTATAGGTTTTTTTCCCATTCTCAAAAAAAAATAGAATAATGATGTTCCTCTTTAGTCTCTGTTTTGACTGTATACTTTTCATTTTATAAGAACTGTACATTTCAATTTGGAGGATTTTGATAAACTATATATACTTATCTAGGAGTTAATCAAGAGAAAACATGCCCATTAGTCCTAAATTCCCATTGTGCCATTTCTATCCATGTGAAAGCAAATTAGAGAGGAACTTGGAGGCATTATGACAGACACTGAGGAAATTTTGAAAACTTTGTGGATAGGCATTAAAAATGGATATTTTACCAAACTAAAAATCTGAAAGACATGAATCAATTTGTAGATATATTAGATCTACCGGGATAAAATAAATAACTTTATTAGACCTGTAAAATCCATTGAGAAAAAAAACAATTTTTCTTTTTTAACTCTCCCAGCTAAAACAAGCACAGGATCAGTTGTACTGAGAACAGAACTTTCCAGATACCATAGAAAAACTAAAACCACCACAAAGGTTGAAAGGAAAGGGCATTTGCAAATTCTTCTTATGAAGCAAACATTACCCTAATACCAAAGTCAGACAAAGACCCAACAAAAAAGTAGTTTATGGACCAATATTTCTGCTGAACATGTATGCAAAAGTTTTTAATGAAATACTTGCAAACCAAATTGAAGATCATTGCCAAAAGGTTAGCTACTACAATTATGTTGGCTTCATCCCAGGGATGGAGGGATGGTTCCATATACAGAAATTAATTAATGTAATCCACCACGTAAGTAGACTAAAGGAAAGAAACTACATGACAATTACAATGGATACAGAAAAGGTCTTTGACAAAATCCACAGCCATTCAGGATAAAATCCCCCGGGAATCTAAGGAAATAGGAGACACATCTCAACACAATGAAAGCAATTTATATAAAGTCCACTGTCAACATCGTATTGACTGCAGGAAAACTGGAAGCATTTCCACTAAAATCAGGACCACGACAAGGATGTTCATTCTCCACTTCCTGTTCAGTATAGTAAATGGAGGCTTAATTAGAAAGGCAAGACAAGTTGAAGAGATAAGGGATACATTAATGGGAAAAGAAGATGTCAAAATATCCTCATTTACAGATAATATGGTTCTTTACATAAAAAGACCTTAAAAGTTCTTCCAGAAATCTCTACAGCTGATACATTCAGCAAAATGTAAGGATGCAAAAGATGCCTACAAAATCAGTAGTTTTCCTATATACAAATGAAAACATAAACAGAAATTAATCAGGATCAAAATAAAAACACCTTAGAATAGTCATAAGCAAAACAGTGAAAGTCTTGTAGAGTAAAAATTTTTCCATTAAGACCATGGAAAACAATGGCAAGTTTTTTTTACAGCCTCAATTGAAAACAATACAGATAGAGAGATTGACAAAGTTTAAACAGAAAAGTCAATGATTATCCATGTTGTATCAATATTCTATTACACAAATTATTTTATATAGAAATAAGTATGTTGAAATAACTATGTAAAGAACTCATATCTGAAGCAACTCATTTCTAAAGATGAATATAAGAAATGTGAACACCTGAAGCTCCACCTGGGGTTTGACCATGGATCTCATCATCTGCTTCCACCAGTCACTGGATGAGAGTTCTATCATGAAAGCCATGGTGTTTGGCCATTAGATCACCAGAGTATGTCAGCTCAGGCACTTTCTATAGTGGTGGTATCTTTGTGAATTTCTGGGGACCTCTCTAGCATTCTGTTTCTTCCTATTCCCATGAGGTCTTCATTTATCCTGTTATCTCTTTCCTCGTTCTCCTCCTCTGTTACTGATCCAGCTGGGACCTTCCGTTCCCCCAAGCTCACTTTCCCCCAACCCTTGCCCTCCATTACCCCCCCACCCTCAGTTTGCTCATGTAGATCTCATCCATTTCTCCATCGCTGGGCAATCCCTGTGTCTTTCTTAGGGTCCTCTGTAGTAGGTAGCCTCTCTGGAGTTGTGAGTTGCAATCTGGCACTCTGGATAAGTGAGACAGTTGGTTAGCTTGAACTGTTTGGGAGGCCCCCAGCCAGTGGGACCAGGACCTGTCCTTTGTGCATGAGCTGACTTTTTAGAACCTAGGGCCTATGCTGAGACACTTTGCTTAGCCTTGGTACAAGGAGGAGGAGACTGGACCTGCCTCAACTGAATCTATAAGGCTGGGCTGACTCCCCAGGGGAGACCTTGCCTTGGAGGAAGTGGGAATGGGAGGTGGATTGGGGAGGAAGACTGCAGGATGGGGTGGGAGGAGTTAGGACAGGGGAATATGTGGCTGATATGTAAAATTAAATTAATTATAAAATAAAAAATTCTTAATAAAAAAGAAATGTGAACCATCTATTAAAATACCAATATTAGACTTGAACCAGGACATTATGTGAATTTTTTCAAAATTATACAATACATAAATAAAATACAATCCATAACAATATATTACATTTGTGCTCATTACAATGTCAAAATTTTGAAAAACAGAGCACAGCAGTATTGATGAGTTATGGATGAATGGAAACTTTAATCAGTTTTTGGTGATGATATAAAAGAGCACAATCATTTTTGGAAATTATTTGGCATTTTTATATAAATTAGACATATATCTAAGTTATGATTCTAGTAACCAACATTTATTCATGAAATATGAAAACATATTCATAATGATATATAGAATGCTTGAAGACATTTTACTTATATGACCCAATCATTTGAAAGATGATAATATTTTCTTTTAAAATAAATAAACTTTGATAGTGACACACTGAGATATCATTCAGCAAGTAATGACCAGCATACACACACACACACACACACACACACACACACACACACACACACACAGAGAGAGAGAGACAGACAAAGAGAGAGAGAGAGAGAGAGAGAGAGAGAGAGAGAGAGAATTACCTAGTACAATTGAAGTACACAAAAAATAAAATCATAACTAATGGAAAACAAATATACAATGAGGAAATGCTAAATTATCCTATTTGCATAAGCATCAAAATAACAGAAATTAATTCTCTACATTATAACTCAAAATATTAGCTGTTCATGGGGTATAGAGTTGACACAAAGTAATTATAAGACATTTATTTTTATTTTGATAGAAATATTGGAGTTCTATATGTATATACTAATGCATACATGGATGTCCTAATTTTCAATAAGCCAATGGCTTTGCATAAAGCTATATACAATATTTTATAATTTTACCTCAAAAGATGCAAAATATCTCTCAGAATAGCTTTGAACTTTAAGTTATTCCTGAGCAGACATGCATTAAACAAAGATTGCTAAGCCTTATACAAATATATGCAAACCTCAAAGAGTTGTTAAACCTAAAACTGTTTCAATGTTTTTTGCTCTATAGCATGACTATGTTGTAACCTGGTGACTGATCTAATGGACATCAGTGATGGGCTTTTAATAGGTGATTTGGTCAACAGGATTTGGCTTTCCTTGTTTTGTGCCATGAGTACCCTCAGCAACACTCCTTTCTAGAGGGTGTAGTACTCCCAGACAATTTAGCCAATCTGTGTTTTGTTCTTGAATTTAAAATCTGCAAATGTGATAAAATACATATATGTTCCCAAATTACCAAGTCTCATATTTTGTTATAGAGGCACAAAAAGCCTGATAACATAGCTGCTCTTGAGTTTTCAACCTTTAAAAGAACAGAAACAGGAAATAAAGAAATCTCAGGCACCAGAAGTGACATAGGGCTTATGGGAACTATTACTGTTCCTTTTTGATTGAATTATATTGAAGATGACAAGAATCTCCTCTCCTCCAAAATATACGAACAAAATCCACCTGAGAGAGAGACTTTCACATGAGACCTAAGAAGAACTTGTGGGCATACCTGAGCTCTGAGCATGTTTTGAAGATACTTTTAGAATTCTCAGTTTCTGGAACTCTTAACTAAAAAAGACTTTTTCACATACTTAAGATGTCATTTTCCATATAAATTCTGCAATTTCTCAGTATTCCTCACACTTCCATAAAAGTGGCTACCTAGGGACAAATAAATGTAGAAACATAAAGCATTAAAGCATTTTGTGGCTCCACAATGTTCTAAGCAATAATTCACATGGTAGAAAAAAAGACAAGTGAATTTTATGCTTGTGCATAGGTAGATTATGTGTCCCCTAAGCCAGAAGTGACAAAGTAGAAATGAATTGCCCCTTGTTTAGAAATATATCAAGTAAAGCTCTGTAAGGGCTTACAATATGGAAGAAATATTCTTGTTAAATGTCAAAATATACAAATATTCATAGCTTGGATATTGTTACCTATATTTTAACTCACCACCTACCATAGGTTATTGGAGTGGAGCATTTGGTGGTGTTCTTTCCTGTGACTATGACATTCACAGAGAATGGAGAGGAAAAGTTCTCAAGATGAAAATTGGCTAGCATATCAAAATTCCTCAGAAATTCCCATTATTTTTATATGTGGCTTTTAAACCTAAAGTTCATGAAGCTTGCTTGTTTGCATTTAAAGGAAATGAACAATTTGAGAAAAAATGGAGGAAAATCCATAGAAAGTTATGCTTTAATACAACAGGGAAAGATTTAAAAGAAAAGGCGGTGGGGAGACAAGTAAGTTATTCCATTAAAAATGACAAGGTAGTGAGAAAGCATAGACTTGCCCAAATGAAAACAATTGTGATATGATGCACAGGATGTATGGCCTTTGTTAGAAAGAAGTTCCTGCAAAGGAAGGAGAGGCAGTGCTGGCACAGGAGAAGAACTGTCATTGAGACCTTAAGACATCCAATGTTTGAAACACTTCCTATCTCAAAAGGAAAGTGTAAAGTCATTCATGTATACACATTAGCTAGTTTTCTTGGCTAAAGTTTTCATTTAGAAACTTGATTTCGGAATGATGTGCCTTTATGGGTCTATTGAGTGTATCCTGATTGTCCTTCACTTTATAGCTAGTATCCACTTACTAATGAATGAGTACATACAATGTTTGTCTTTTGAGGTCTATATTACCTCATTTCAGATAATTTTTCTAGTTATATCTATTTGCCAGCAATTTATATGATGCCATTTTTATAGAAGAGTAATACTCCATTCTATAAATGCACCACATTTTTAGTCAATTTTTCAGTTGAGTTGAAGAACATCTAGGTTGTTTCCAGCTTCTGGCTATTATGAATAAAGCTGCTATGAACATAGTTGAGCATGTGTCCTTGTGGTAGGATGGAGCATCTTTTGGGTATATTCCAAGGAGTGGTATAGCTGAGTCTTGAGGGAGATTGAGTCCCAGTTTCCTAAGATACAACTATATTGATTTCCACAGTGGCTATATGAGTTTGCACTCCCACGAACAAGAGAGGAGTATTCTCCTTGCTCCACATCCTTGCCTGTATGAGCTGTCACTGTGTTTTAGATTTTAACCATTCTGACAGGTGTAAGATAGAATCTCAAAGTTATTTTGATTTGCATGTCTTTGATGGCTAAGGATGTTGAACGTTTCTTCAAGTGTTTCTCAGTCATTTGAGATTCCTCTGTTGAGAATTCTCTGTTTAGTACTGCATCCCATTTTTCATTGGATTACTTAGTTTGTTGACGTGTACTTTCTAGAGTTCTTTATATATTTTGGATATTTGCCCTCTTGTCAGATGTGGAGTTGGTGACAATCATTTCCTATTCTGTAGGCTGCCTGTTTTGTTCTTTTGACAATGTCCTTTGCCTTTCAGAAGCTTTTCGGTTTCATAAGATCCCATTTACTAATTGTTGATCTTCATGTGCCTGCACTAGTGGTTTTTTGTTCAGGAAGTTATCTCTTGTGCCAATGGATTCAAGGCTATTCCCTACTTTCTTTTCTATCAGAATCAGTGTTTATAGATTTATGTTGAGGTTTTTGATCCACTTGGACTTGAGATTTGTGTAGAGTCATAGATGTGGATCTATTTGCATTCTTCTACATGCAGCCATTGAGTTAGAGTGGTGCCATTTGTTGAAAATGCTTTCTTTCTTTCTTTCTTTTTTTTCTCATTGTGTGTTTCTGGCTCCTTTATCAAAAATTGGGAGTGTAGTGGTATATAGATCTGTGTCTGGGTCCTCATTTCAGTTACTTTGATCAATATGTCTGTTTTTATATGAGAGAAGAATAAAATTTTAAAAAAGAATGCTGTGTTTTTCCACCAAAATGACATTTAATTGGCATTTGACTTCTAAGCTTATATTACAGTAAAACTAAAAATATTACCTCTTAGTAAGTAACCACAAACTTTGCATGTTGGCCCTTAACAGAATATATATATATATTCATTCTGTTTTTCTTTATTTTAAATATACTTGATATTTATAAGCTATTTTTTCATAAATTTCAGTCACTGCAAATTTAAAAGTTTTGTATATTTTTTGTATAACTTGCATGATAAAGATAATTCAAGGGGAAGTTCAAATGCTGTTCCTCTGAATCATTCAGTCCTGTGTTAATGTCTTACTGAAGATATTAACTTCATTCTTTTAATTATCAGAACCTACCCTCATGTTTTCTGTGACATAAAGTAAAATATTTAGGGTGACAAAGGGACTAGGAGCAGGAAAGGAATAAAAAGGAGGGTAACTGGAAGTGATTACAATCCAAGTAAAATAGGTACCTATGTGATGTGTAATAAAACTCGTGGTGTTAAATGTTAAGTGAAAATCAAAATTTCTGAAAGAAAGACAAAAAATAAAGAGTACTTGATATAGAACTGCCATAACATCCAAATACCTTGGTCTAGTACTAAGCTTAATTTATTTAAAAGATAGGTTGTAAAATTTCAAAGAAAAATAAAGTTGGATTTTATCTGACAATACATAAGGAATGACCTTGAATCCAATACTGGATACGAGTTTGTTTAAAGGCTTCTCCAAGCAACTCTCATAATGTTGTGTCCCCTAAACAGAGTCTCTAACTGCCCTTTGTTTTGACCTCTCTTTTCAAGGATATTTCTACTGGAAACAGCCTTGGAATGCAGAAATGTTCCATACCAAAGGGTTTACTAATGTGCACTCTTCATGTTGAAAGACCCCATATCCTTTAGCTAATGGATTCTTTCCTAAGACGCCCACCACTGCTCATGTAGACATAATAAAAATTAATTTGTATTGTGTCAGGGGTAGCATGCTCTTTGATGTGATATTCTTAAGAAGTTCTTTATCTCTCTCCACCAGTTTTTATAACCACCCCAACTTCAAAGTGCGGTGGATTCATCTGGTAAGCATAGGAGCTATGTAGCCTCAGATCTGTTACAATTCTGGACAGAATGACAATGATGATATGATGGCTGGGAGAAATTTCCCTTCAAAGTGCCAAGGATAGAGTTTGGGAGTATAGCTCAGTGATACAATTTGATATTTATGAAAGGAAGAAAAAAATAATGGCATGCCTCCTTGTGATGAGGAAACATCCTCAGTAGAGTAAGTAGTAGCAAAGTAGAAGGGAATGATCACATTGTCCTGTACCGGAAAAGAGTTTACATTTGGAATCTAAAGAGTGAAGTCTAAGAGAATACTGTCCAAGTGGAGTCCTGTCTGATGATTCTTCATCTCTGATAGTGAAAAGAATGTTAAGACAGAGTGTTAAGAACTCAGGGTTGGAGATTTAGCTCAGTGGTAGAGCACTTGCCTGGCAAGCACAAGACCCTGGGTTCGATCCTCAGCTCCAAAAAAAAAAAAAAAAAAAAAAGTGAGACCATCAGTTCAACAGCCCCATATGAAAAAGTCCCATGGCAGCTAAACCAGGTGTTCAAAAGATGAAACAAAAATTGTCTGCTGTGAGAATTTTGCAAAGTGAAAATATAGCATTGAGTGAACAGAAAATATAGTTCAATGTATTTGAGGACTTGGGTTCACCTTGGAAACAGAATAAATGCTGAGTGAGACTTGAGCTATGGTAGGCTGAAATGAAAGCAAGCCCAAGCCTTCAGTTAACAGCTCAGAATCACTCTCCTTAGCCATATCCTCAATGTCTTTCCCCACCACTTAATTTGCTTCAGCTAAACATAAAACTGTCAGAATAAAACATGTCTTTGGGACAAACACTGTAGAGATAAATCACACATACTTACTGGACTATTTGGATCACTACAAAGGGTTGTATAATATCCCTAAAACATATGTCTAAGTAACACATCCTGGTATTTTTGCATCTGTACACATTTGAAGATAGATGCAATAAAGTTAAGGATCTTGAGATTAGATCATTCTAGACTTATGGTAGGCCCTAAATCTAAGAACTGAAATCTTTATCTTTATAAGGAAAAGGAAAGGGCTGTCCAAAACACACAAACACAGAAGAGACCCAGGAAGAAAGGTCTTGGCAAGACTGGCTGCATCCCCCAGAAGCTAGAAATGAGGTATGGGAAGATTAGATTACCTTTCAGAACCTTCAGAAGAATCTGATACTTATTTTTTTTTTTAATCTTCAGACTTCTGAGGTTTACCAGAGAAGATATTTCCGTTGTATTAAGTCATCGAGTGTGTGGTCATCTGTTATAACAGTCCTAGGAAACTAAATAATTACCATGTCTTTCTCATACTAATGGTCTGTTCTATGATAAAACAGAATAAAGCCAAACTGCTGGTTGATCCTCCATCATTACAGATGAAATACTTGCATCATAGTAAACATGGACTCTCTGAATCCAATACTCTAGGTTATAATTCCAGTACAATCAGCTGATGATCTCCACACCACTATGGCCTTGAAAATTAACTTGCACAAATGAATTTTGCTTCTCAGATCTTGCCAAAACGTACAATTAATCGCTGAATCCACTCAGCCATGATGAATTAACATCCCTAAGGCTAAGTTTCTGAATGGAGGTATATATCAGTGTTTTGTTTCCTTACATGAGTAGAAAAAAATAACTTGTATAGCGAAGAAAAGATAAGTCTTATAAGGCCATATAGTAAGGAACTGGCTGCCTCCCCAACCAACATCTGCCCAGGAAATTAGGACCTTGCTTTTGCATCCATTAAGAAATTAATTCTGGCCATCTGATCACCAGACTAGGTCAGATCAGGCTTTCTCTTGACCATTGCCAACAGTCTACAGAGGATGTATCATTGTGGATTTCTGGGGACCTCTCCAGCACTCTGCCTATTCCTGTTCTCATGTGGTCATCATTTATCATGGTCTGTTATTCCTTGTGCTGGAACTCTCATCCAATAACTGATGGAAGGCACCAGGTAGAGCTCTAGGAGTCCAGTTATCAAGAAAGAGGAGGGACTATAAGAGCGTGAATTGTTGAGACCAAGATTGGAAAAGCACAGGGACAAACAGCCAAACGAATGGAAGCACATGAATTATGAACCAATGGCTGTGGAGCCCCCAGCTGGATCAGGCCCTCTGGATAAGTGAGACAATTGAATAGCTTGATCTGTTTGGGAGGCACCCAGGCAGTGGGACCAGGACCTGTCCTTAGTGCATGAGCTGGCTGTTTAGAACCTTGGGCTTACACAGGGACACTTTGCTCAGCCTGGAAGGAAGGGGACTGGACCTGCTTGTACTGAATCCACCATGTTGAAATGAATCTCCAGGGGAGTCTTGGCCCTGGAGGAGATGAGAATGGAGGAGAGGGGCTGGGGGGAAGGTGGGGTTGGGGGCGGGAGGGGGGAGGACAGGGGAACCCATGGCTGATGTGTTAAATTAAAACACAAATATAATAAATAACAAAAAATTAAAGTTAAAAAATAACAAAAAATTTTTAAAAATTTAAAAAGGAAATTAATTCTGTTAAGACAAGAAAAGCCTTAAATGTGAATGTTTTCTATGAAAGCCAAGACATCAACCTAAGTGCAGCCTTTTGATACCTTTAAAGTAGCAAACCTAGGTAAATTAGACCCAGACTTCAGGTATATAGAAAAATAATAATAAATTTTAAAATACTAATTTTGTGGCAATTTGTTAAGGAGCAATATAAAAGGAAAAAGCATCATTTAATTAATTCCTTGAATGTCATCCAATCTCATGACAAATTATACCTGACTATAGCAATGAAAAAGGGATAAACTTGACTAACTTTCTATTAATTGCCCTCAAGAAGGAAAGGAAGACTTGGTTATTCATTGTGCATGGAGAACTCTAAGACTTGCCAGCAGAGAGTAAGACAACAGTGAAAGTTTAGAATCCTGCACTAAATTTGTGATCTGAAGTGTTCATCCAAAGCCCAAGCATGGAAGACAAACTCTGTACTTGGTAACATTGAGTGATGCTGACACATAAATAAATGGAACTTCCCAGATGATCATTTTGTCATTGGGAGAATGACATGGAAGGGAATATTCCTTCCTGACTCCTACTCATTTTTTTTTTTAACCCTGGTCATCATAGGGCTAGTTTTGCCATGCTACATACCACTTGTCCTTGTTTCTTTCCTTGACAGAGCCCTGAAAGCAATGGGTCTTCCCAATCATGGATTGACATGTCTAAAATAATGAGATAAACCAAAACATTCTTCATTGAAAGTCAATTACTACAGGTATAATCAAAAGAAAAAAAGAGAAAAGAAAGAAAGAACAAGAAAGCTGGTGAACACTTGTGATCTGTAACTAACTTGGGTATAATTTAGGAGTGTCCAGCAATCACAAACACACTTTCAGAGGTAGTATGTGATTAAGAGGGACAATAGATCTTGTGTGGTATCCAGTGCTTAAGCTGTCCTCCCTGTGAAACAATGACAGCCACAGTAACGGTTATAAGCATACTGTAACTGCAACCATTTAAAGAAACAACAACTATCTCCCCAATAGCCCTCAGACAAGGGAGGAGATATCTTCTAATTTAGGCCACCATTCATTTCTTAAGGAAGTTTCCCCAGAGTAAGGGGAGGGTGGAGTGAGAGTCTCATAAATCTATGCGAATCTTAAGGTTCATTTTCCATACAATAGAAGTCAATCATGTAGAAAAGTTTTTATAAAATGTGTCTGAAATTTTATCTACAGAGACAAAAGGCTCTGAGCTCTAGGCACTCTTCTCATACTTGACACATTAATCAGGGAAATTATAGATGATAGAATTGCCTTAGGGTTAGTATTTGAGGGCCCAGTGAAACCTTGACAATTACATTGCCTCATGCTGCACCTTGACAAATGCTTTAGTCAAGGGGAAAAGCCAATGCAGAAATGTCAATTAGGTGCAGAAAGTCATTTGGTATTTAAAGTTAGACCTTTATGTTCTATAGGCTTTGGAGGATGCTTGAATTTGAGATACTTACAGGTATAGTTGAGATAAATGATGTGCATTATGAAACAAGTAGATGTCTTAAAATCTAGTTCCCATCTTGTTATACACGTATTGGAACAAGTTCAGAAACTGAACTGAACTCTTCCTCATCATCCCTTAGGAACTGAGGCTGAGGGAAAGCGATGTAAATGTCATTGACATACTCCTTGCTGACTGAGATGGGGTAAACCACATTTTCCTTATTCTGTTCTAAACCTTCTTGTGACACATTTTGAGAGAAATTCAAATCATTCATTGCTTTTATATCAATATTTTTCTTTATTCCTCAATTCATATATACAAGAAAATACAGTACCATCTAACCACCAATTTCCCCTTCTAAGTCCCCCAGAATCCCCCAACACATTTCTCATGAATTCAATCCTCTCAATCCAGCTAGTGCTACCCATATGGCAGGGGTATAGCACCTTTCACTGGATCGTGAGAATCCACAATTTTAAAATAAAAGTATTCTTGCTCCCCAATAGTGTGCCTTGCCAATAGCACCCCAATGAGGGTTAAGTTGTAGGAGCACTTCTGCCATCTGTATGACTATTCTGCTTAGCTTCCTCTTATGCAGACCTTGCTGGCTATCTTTCTCTTATGTTCCACAATATTTAAGAAAATGTACATTAATAGGAGAACATTTATTATCTGACTTTAAACATGAACTGTCTTTACTAAATGAGTAGAAAAATATGACATTTGCATTTATATCCTAATACTGATGTAAATCACAGTTGTGAATTTTTATACTCAGTTGTTCTCCATTTAGATTCTTTTTTTTTTTTTTTTTTGGTCTGTCACCCAAGTATACAGCTTTAATAATTATCTGTTACCTTCTTGAACTTTGTATTTCAAATTATTATCCATTCATCATAAATAATAAGAATGAAATTGGGCAGTGGTGGCACACACCTTGAATCCCAGCACTTTGGAGGCAGAGACATGCAGATTTCTGTGAGTTCGAGGCCAGCTTGGTCTGCAGAGCAAGCTCCAGGATAGACTCCAAAGCTACTCAGAGAAACTCTGTCTCAAAAAAATCAACACACACACACACACACACACACATATGTATATAATATATAAATATATCATTAAATGATAATAAATTTTGTTTCATTTCTACAAGCGTGGTGTAATTCTATGATGTTCCTTTCTTCATGAAAGACCTTTCATGAAGTTAGTAAGTAAGATATCCCTACTAGTATGATTTAGAAAAAAAGACATTACTATTCAAGGGAACACAAGGAATTCTTAATATGACTTACCTTTCTTATAAAATATGGCTTATCAGTGCATTCATGTCTGTCTCATTATAATCAGCTTCACAATGCTGATTGCATAACTTGTATGTGTATATTTGAGTATTATTTTATTTTGAATAAACAAAAGAGTCTCCAAATACTTATAGGTTGAATAGTATAAAGAGTATTGAAATCAACTTTCTTATTTTCTGTAATCTCAAAGGTAAAATTCTGTGTTTTAAAATGAACAGTCAACACAGATTTTAATGGAATTAACTCTAGTAATATTTTTTCTAAATTCATATTTGAACCTAAGTGATAATTTCACAATATCTCTTACAGGATAACATTATTGTATGCTTAACTTATTTTATGTAATATGCAATATTTATGATTAAATAGCAATAATAATATATACATGAAAGGTCTTTCATGAATAAAGGAACATCATAGAATTACACCACACTTGTAGAAATGAAACAAAATTAATTATCATTCAATGAAGCTCATCTTTAGAAATTGAACAATAATTATTTAGACTATAGACCATAATCAATGCCCTTGCCTATCATGTGCAACCTCCTAGGTTTGATCCCTAGTACTGGAATTAGTTTATTAATTAAAAAAAAGAAGTGGTTGTCTGCTCCAGTTTTTATTTGTAGTTTTTATGGGAGAAATACATTCACACCTGACATTGACCACTATTGTGGTTATTCTGCCAGTTTTACTCTCATTTCTTTGTGTGTGTTTCTGCATATGAATTTTTAAGATTGAATTCCTTCTCTTGATATAAAAAAAAAAAAAAAAACAATCTGAGTGCTAAACTCTTCTACCTCTTACCTAAGATAGTGGTCTAAATATGTGTTTTCTTGTCACCACCCAATAACATGGTATTGTTTCTGCAGATCTTATTTTTTCAGAACCCATTTGCAAATGCATATAGCTAATGTTTGAGGAGTACATGTAGGCATTCATTCCGGAAATTTAAGGATGGGGAGTGGGACATCAGAATATAGAGGATACCTATAGTTATTTTAGGTGGAGTCCATAGGCAAGAAATTCTTAGTGATATGTGAATGGGCCATTTCTGGTGTCCAAGAAGTGGATAGTAGGATATAAGGTTTTTGTTGTGTTTCAAATATTAGTTATTGGGAATCTCTATCAATAACCACACTTCTAGAATTTTGTAGCTTCTCAGCCTTATCTCTTTACTGTTCTGAAGGTAGTGGGGAGAAGGATGAGAACAAGGGACAACTCTTTCATAGCCAGAAGAAGTTATATTCACTTAATATAAATCATTCACTTTTCACTGTGGTTTGAGTCATAGACTAAGTGACTTAACTGGCATTGAGTGCTTCCATTGTGGGTGAGGGGTAACATAGGTAAGCTGACACTTTGGTTCTTACTGTTTTCAGTGTACCTGTAAGCAGATAATTTGCAAGAAAATTAGGTAAGACTTCTTTGCCAGATTCCTACATGCCTATAAAAGTCCATGAGAGGTTGTCAAAATTAGTGAACTGTGGAGAAATGTTTGTAGAGAACTCCTTTTTTTTTTTTGCCATCTTGCTAATGTTACTTTTTGGAACATTCCTTTAAACTGTGTGAATATATGTCACTGAGATTGATTTAATAAAGGAACTGACTGGGTGACAGCTGAACATAATCAGGTTAGATGGGAGAGCCAAACTGAGCCTGCTGGGGAAGAAGGGTAGAGTCTGGAGTCTCGAGCAGACACTGAGAGAAGCGAGATGGGCATGCCATACTGAAAAAAGGTACTGGGCCACATGACAAAGCATAGATAAGAAATATGGGTTAATTTAAAGTGTAAGAGTTAGCTAGTAACAAGCCTAAGCTATTGGCTGAGCATTTTTAATTACAAAAATAATTAATAATAAATTTAAATCCTGAATTAAGTTTAATGAAGTAAACCAAATTAAACATCATATCATATTCACACATGTAATGACATAATTTCATATTTACTAATTGATTCTAATTAATCCTTTTTTCCAGGTTAATTACTCCTCATGTTTATGTCTATTACAGTTGCTTGCTATTAAAGGATAATTTTTAGTCAGAACAAAATTGGCTAGTTCATAAAATATTATTTTATAACATGTCTCAAATACATATATGTAGATAACATATGAATTAAATCATGCTCATTAATGTAATACAGTTTCAAAATAATGATATAATGTTATGTGTTTTCATAGAAAAGTAATCTATGATTCACAATTCCAGATGACATGATTTATCCTTTCTGATAAAACTGAAAGTGAAAAAAAAAATTAACTTATGACCTGCAGTCATTCATACTTCAGTTGGGAAGTTTGATAAATGTCTCCTGGAGTGGTCAATTTGATCAAATGTACTCTGTGAACTAACTTGATCCAAGTTCATTGTAGAGCCACATAGAAAAAAATAAGAAATTCTCTTGCTTTATATTTCTTGTTTTGCTTTTTTTTCTGTTTTTTTTTTTTCATTTTTTTAAGGGGGAAGAGGGTTGGAGAGAAGATATAGTGCATAGTGTTGGGGTGATGAAGAAGTAGGGAGGTTTGGGTAGGATTTGGGAGAGGGGGACCCTCATCAATATTTATTCTATGAAAAAAATTAATGAAAAGTAAAGTTCTATCTCTGAAAGAAAAAAAATCCTCCATTCTTACAAACATATTTAAAATTTCTCTGAAATTTTGATATTATAGAATTTCCTACTTTTATACTAAGTATCTATTCAATTGTCATTAACATTTACATTTAAAGATGAAAGTTTTAGACTTTGAGGTATGAGAATATATTTAATTGATCTGATTTTAATGCTTTTTTTCAAATCTTCCAGCAATGTACATAACCATTAGACCAGATTTGATGAACTGATGTCATCTTTTTTTTCATATGACCCATATCATAATCTTCATTATATTATCTGCCATAAACTAATTCACTCAGTCCTTAACATTGAAATAAATTTTAGTTAACCAATGGTATTTACATGTGACAATTTACAATAATCTGATTTTCTCAAAGTAATGGCACACTTACATTGTCAAATGTCTCATATATAAAAATATGAGTTTTGATAATCATGCTAATGAATTTTTAAGAAAAAAAATTTTGACATTAATTATCAAAATTAAAAAACCTATGAAGATAATTTGCCTTTGTTTTATTGAATATGAATTTGCTATTTAAACTACCTAAATTATATTCAGGTTTAAACCTCTGATCAATGAAAAAATTAGTGACACAGTTTATATATATATATATTTATTTCTGGCTGATAACAGTTAAAATGGAAAAGGACTTCCTTGGATTCAGCTGGTATAGAGTTCCATTTCACATCTAGCACTGCTGGAATTTGTTGTCTTACTGTTTTCTTTTGTGTTTTGGCTATGTAGTCCATCTTAGCACTGAATAGCAAACATCCCAAGACTGCAAAACAGTGGTAAAAATGAAGACGCTTGTATGTGTATAGGTGCTATATATACAATCTTAATTTAAATACTAGCTGATCATGCTAAATAATGCAAACAATAAAGAGATTATTCCCACATTAGTGCCACTATTGTGACATACCGAAAAGTAGATAGTAACACAAAATTAACTCAATAGTATTTTTGTAGATTTTTTTTGTCATATATTGCTTGATTTGAACATTTTTTTAAACCTTATTGTTTTTTTAGTTGCATTTTTTGTTTGTTTGTTTGTTTTCGAGACAGGGTCTCTGCATATTTTTGGTACTTGTCCTGGATCTTGCTCTGTAGACCAGGCTGGCCTCAAACTCACAGAGATCTCCCTGCCTCTGCCTTCCAAGTGCTGGGATTAAAAGCATACATCACTGTTGCCTGGCTAGTTGCATATTTTGATTTCTGATTTTGTGATTTTGTTTTTGTTCATTTGTTCTTTTCTTTTCTCTCTTTCTTTGTGTGTGTGTGTATGTGTGTGTGTGTGTGTTTCTCTGGCTTCTTTCTAAATTTTTGCCTGTTTTTATTCTAAAAAGAGAAATAAGGCATGGGAATTGGAAGGGGGAAGGGGAAAAACTGTGAGGAGATGAGGGAGAGGAAACCGTGAGCAGTATATATTATATTAAAAAAAAACATTGAAATCTATGATAATGCAAACAGAGCTGGCCTTCATTAGGACTTCTGTTTGAAATGATTCAGAAATGTGTTCTACTTTAAAAGAGTGAGCATCACAAATTCCTGTAACCTCCTTCTACACAAGGGACCTAGCCTCATATAGAATCGTTCACCATTCTGTTAGGTGTGTTAACTTCCTGTTGACCAGTCTGTCATTTCTAAGTTAATTTATATGATGCATATATAAATGCAAAGAAGAAAGGGATGATAATTTAAAGATAAATTTTAGAAAGTGATCTCCAGTGCCAATGCGTTCAAGAGTACTTCCTACTTTCTCTTCTATCAGGTTCAGAGTAACTGGATTTATGTTGAGGTCTTTGATCCACTTGGACTTAAGTTTTGTGCATGGTGACAGATATGGATCTATTTGCAGCCTTCTACACATTGACATCCAGTTATGCCAGCACCATTTGTTGAAGATGCTTTCTTTTTTCCATTGTACATTTTTGGCTTCTTTGTCCAAAATTATATGTTCATAGGTGTGCGGGTTAATGTCAGGGACTTCAATTCGATTCCATTCATCCACATGTTGGTTTATATGCCAGTCCCAAGCTGTTTTTGTTACTGTAGAGCTTGAGGTCGGGGATCATGATCTTCCAGAAGTTGTTTTATTGTACAGGATTCTTTTGGCTATCCTGGGTTTTTTGTTTTTCCATATGAAGTTGAGTATTATTCTTTCCAGATCTGTGAAGAATTGTGTTGATAATTTGATGGGGATTGCATTGAATCTGTAGATTGCTCTTGGTAAGATTGCCTTTTTTACTATGTTAATCCTTCCTGTACTCTTGAATGCATTGGCACTGGAGATCACTTTCTAAATATAACATCAGTAGCACAGACACTGAGAGAAACGCTCAATCAATGGGACCTGTTGAAACTGAGAAGCTTTTGTAGAGCAAAGGACATGGTCAACAAGACAAAGCGACAGCCTACAGAATGGGAAAAGGTCTTCACCAACCCCAAATCTGACAGAGGGCAGATACCCAGAATATATAAAGAACTCAAGAAATTAGACATCAAAATGCCCAACAATCCAATTAAGAAATGGGCTATAGAACTAAACAGAGAATTCTCCACAGAGGAAGTTCAAATGCCTGAAAGACATTTAAGGAATTGTTCAACATCTCTAATTATCTGGGAAATGCAAATCAAAACAACTCTGAAATACCACCTTACACATGTCAGAATGGCTAAGATCAAAAACACAGAAGAGAGCTTATGCTGGAGAGGATGTGGAGCAAGGGGAACTCTCCTCCACTGCTGGTGGAAATGCAAGCTTGTACAGACACTTTGGAAATCAATATGGCGCTTCCTTAGAAAATTGGGAAACCATCTCCCCCAAGACCCAGCTGTAGCACTCTTGGGCATATACTCAAGGAATGCTCAATCATACCACAAGGGCATTTGCTCAGCTATGTTCATATCAGCATTGTTTGTAATAGCCAGAACCTGGAAACAACCTAGTGCCCTTCAACTGAAGAATGGATAAAGAAAATATGGTATGTATACACAATGGAGTACTACACAGCAGAGAAAAACAAAGTGAGGTTTGCAGGCAAATGGATGGATCTAGAAAAAATCATCCTGAGTGTGGTAACCTAGACTGAGAAGGACAAACATGGTATGTACTCACTCATAGGAGGATATTAGATGTAAAACAAAGATGACTAGACTGCTACACAACTCCAGGGAGGCTACCTAGAAAATGGGACCCTAGGAAAGACACAGGGATCACCCAATGACAGAGAAATGGATGAGATCTACATGGACAACCTGGACGACAGTGGGAGTAATGAAGGGCAAGATTTGAGCGAAAGAAAGCTTAGGGGAGCAGCAGATCCCAACTGGATCAAGAACAGAAAGGGAGAACAAGGAATAACAGACCATGATAAATGAAGACCACATGAGAACAGGAATAGGCAGAGTGCTCGAGAGGTCCCCAGAAATCCACAATGATATATCCTCTGTGGATTGCTGGCAATGGTCAAGAGAAAGCCTGATCTGACCTAGTCTGTTGATCAGATGACTAAACACCCTAACAGTCGTCTTGGAACTCTCATCCAATAACTGATGGAAGTGAATGCAGAGATCCTCAGCCAGGCCCCAGGTGGAGCTCCAGGTGTCCAACTGTTGAGAAAGAGGAGGGACTGCAAGAGCGTGAATTGTTGAATCCAAGATTGCAAAAAGCACAGGGACAAATAGCCAATCGAAAGAAAGCACATGAATTATGAACCAATGGCTGTGGAGCCCCCAGCTAGATCAGGCCCTCTGGATAAGTGAGACAATTGAATAGCTTGATGTGTTTGGGAGGCACCCAGGCAGTGGGACCAGCACCTGTCCTTAGTGTATGAGCTGGCTGTTTGGAACCTTGGGTTTATACAGGGACACATGCTCAGCCTGGAAGGAGGGGACAGGACCTGCCTGTACTGAATCCACCAAGTTTAAATGAATCCCCAGTGGTGTCTTGGTCCTGGAGGACATGGGAATGGAGGGGAGGGGATGGGGGCAAGGTAGGGGTGGGGGCGGGAGGGGGAGGACAGGGGAACCCATGGCTGATGTATAAAATTAAAACACAAAACAATAATAATAATAATAAAGATAAATTTTACTTATCTGCTGGTATCCTGAACCTTCAGAACATCTTGTTTTATTTAAAACAAAGCACAATAAAGACACATGATTATCATTTAATTAAAAAAAGTATTCATTAGAATTTATACACAAGTGGAATTCTATTAATTTAGAAGAGTAGTTAAATTGTATTGACATATTAAAGTACAGTGTACTTAAGGGTGGTTAAAAATTATTTAAAGCACATTTGAAATACATTTGTCTGAACAATTTGCCTTCAAATTTAATTTGTATAATATTTATTGGGTACTCCCTATGTTTTAGATGATTATTTGGTTTTAGTTTATTTATTTTAATTTTGAACTCAACCCAGGTTGTTCAGTTCCTTCCTAAAGAAATTGACAAATGAAAAATGTGTTTCAGATTAGCACCAAGGGGATTTAGAAACAAAAATAAGGTATTTAATTGACACTCAACATGAACTCATAATGTGTACTTCTTATAGGTGTCATTGAAGGAGATTTGTCTTGATTGATAATTTACATGACAACTTGACATATTAACAGATGTATCTTTAGATAAAGAAAAATCTCCATTGTGTTTTTTTCTTTTTTTTGTCTCCTTTTTTATTTATGATATTTGTGTTTTAATTTTACACACCACCCATGGGTTCCCCTGTCCTCCCTCCTCCCACCCCCACCTCCACCTTCCCCCCAGCCCCTCCCCTCCATTCCCATCTCCTCCAGGGCCAAGACTCCCCTGGGGATTCATTTAAACCTGGTTGATTCAGTACAAGCAGGTCCAGTCCCTTCCTTCCAGGCTGAGCAAAGTGTCCCTGTGTAAGCCAAGGTTCCAAACAGCCAGCTCATACACTAAGGACAGGTGCTGGTCCCACTGCCTGGGTGCCTCCCAAACACATCAAGCTATTCAATTGTCTCACTTATCCAGAGGGCCTGATCCAGCTGGGGGCTCCACAGCCATTGGTTCATAATTCATGTGCTTCCATTCATTTGGCTATTTGTCCCTGTGCTTTTCCAATCTTGGTCTCAACAATTCACACTCTTACAGTCCCTCCTCTTTTTCAACAATTGGACTCCTGGAGCTCTTTTTAAAATTATTGAAGATAGTAAATTAAAAGAATGGAAGGAAACAGTTTAAACAAATTTTTAAAAAGTCACTGTCTTTTGGAATTCATTGGAATTATGCTATTTTTAATTAAATTGCTAAAGCTAAGGTGAGAATAAAGGATGGTGTCAGAAAAAAAATGGGTGGATGACAGAAAATAAAATTAAATGTTATGATTTTGAGATTACCATTAGAAATCAAATAACAAACAAAATTGTATTTAGATGTCTGGAAACATTGTTATCATTTACCACTCTTACAGAGCATGAGTTCATGTCCCTTCACCATGTTGGGTGGCTTGCATTTCCAGATTCTGAGGATCTAACTCCCTATTCTGGCCTCTATAGCTATGTGTACCTAAGTGTACATAAACATATACACACAAAGAAAGATGAAAAAAAAAAAGAAAGAGAGAGAGACAGAAAGAAAGAAAGATAGAAGAAAAGAAACAAAGAAAGGAAGAAAGAAGAGAAACACAGAAACACAGACAAACAGAAAGGTAGAAAGTGATTTTAGAAGATGTGTGGTTTGGTTTTTCATTAACTTGTCACAAGCTAGAGTCACCTGCAAGGGGGAACCTCATCTGAGACAATGCTTTCATCAGTCTGGCCTACAGGATTAAATACTGATTAGTGACTGGCGTAGAAAAGTCCATCCAACTGTGGGTGGTGCCACCCCTTGCTGTAGATCCTGATTTGTACAGAAGTGAGAGGAGCAAACCATGGGGAGCAAACCAACAAATAGACTTCTCCCTGGCCTCTGCTTAAGTTCCTGACCCCAATTTCCTGACTTGAGTTTTCTTCCTGTCTTCCTTCAGTGATAGACTTCATCCAGATTTTAAGTCAAATAAATTTCATTTTTCCACAAGTTATTTTTTTCAGTTTTTCACAGCAATAGAATGCAAACTAAAGCAGATATATTTTAACTAAACTAAATTTGTACCACTTATGTATATATCAAAATGTCCCATTTCCCTCATTATTGTGTATAATTTTCCTATTACTATATGCTATAATACATTTGAATATAAACAGAAACTTGAAATTAATTTTTTAGTGAGAGTAATTTCATACACTCTTCCTCAATTTAGTTTGCATAGTATAATATTTGAATGACACAATTTTATTGTCACCAATATTTAAGCCAATTCATTACATATTATCTGGAATTTGAGATATTATCTCTTATTAAAGTCAATTTCATGTTAAGATTGAATTTAAATGACTAAGGGCCATGACAAAGTTAATGTTAGGAGAATTATTCTCATCTAGATGATAAGAAAATTGCTTTTTATAAATAAATATGGAGCATTTTCTTATTCTAAAAATGCCCTGCGCCTCAATATTTTTATGTATATAAAAATAGACAAGAGAACTAATTCTCAAAATCAGAGATAAAACAGTCAATTTTATTAAAACATGCTTGCAGCCACTGTGATGCTCACACGTATGTCTAGTTTTTTCATTAGATTAGGAGTGTCAAAATGTGGGTTGCTCAGATGATATGTTTTGCTCCAGTGAAGAACAACAAATATGGGGGAATAGAAAACAAGACATGTGACTCCTCTAATTGAAAAAAAAACACCACTCCTTGGGAGCAATATAATGTTTATGCCATGAACAAAAGAAGAAATAAGCAGAGCATGTGGAAATGAGGGCAATTGTAATAACAAAGGGTGGAAAAACAAAGTAAGCACTATTAAAGAACATTTGAGGTATGTCATATTCTGTATGTCTACATAATGTGCATTATATATCTTCTCCAATGTATGGGTATAGCCACACATATAAAGCCTCAAGGAAAATAATCGGACATAAAATAAAATAAATGTTATTAAACATTCTATATAATATATTTTAATCATATTTTTCACCCTTCAGACTCATCCCCAAACCCTCCAACTTCACATTGTCTCTGTCATGGGTACTGCCCTAGAGTGTGGTTGATATACCCAGCAAAACTCCATTGGAGAAAATAGATTTTCCCTTTCCAACCAGGTATCAGTTGCAAGGAGATTACTGGTAAGGGGTGAGAATTCATTTCTGCTTTCATTTTTCCATACTGGTATTTTGTCTGTGTTCACCTTTGGGCAGGTCTTGTGGTGTCAGAGACTCCATGAGTTCATGTGTGCATTAGCCCTGTTGTATCTGGGAGAAGCTATCTAACGGGCATCATCCCAAACCCCCATATTCTACACTCTTTCTGTCTTTTCTTCCAAAAATATCCCCCAGTCTTGAAGGTGGGGAGGTTGATTAAAAACACCCCATTTTGGCTGAGTTCTCCAAAGTCTCTTATTCATTACATATGTAGCAAGTATCTGTGTTAATCCTCATCAAAGAAAAGAAGAAGTTTCTCTGATGAGGGCTGAATAATTCTGTCCTATGGGAAAAGCAATGTATCATTGAGTCATTTTATTGTTTTGTTCCTTTAGCAGATTAATAGTAGTAGGTTCTTCCCCTAGGGCTCATGACATTTTTAGTCTCAGGTTCTTAGCCACCTAAGCAGTGTCCTGAAATACTTGACACAAACAGACTAAAAGACACAAACCAGATGATCACCACATTAAATGCAGAATGACAAAAACATCACATCCCTTCATTTAAAGTACTGGGGAGACTGGAGATACAAAGGACTTACCTCAGTATAATAAATGCAATTCATAGCAAGGCTACAGCCAACATCAACCTGAATGGAGAGAAAATAAGACATTTCCACAAAATCAGGAAAAAGACAAAAATGCTCATTCTCTACCCTTATCTGTACCTATCTAATTTAGTACTTGAAGTCTTAGCTAGAGCAACAAGCAAACAGAAAGAGATGAATGGTATGCAAGTAGGCAAGGAAAAAGTCAAAGTATCCTTATTTTCAGATGATATTTTGTACATAAAAGACTCTAAAGTCTCCACCAGGAGAGTTCTACAACTAATAAACACTTTCAACAAAGCTTCAGATTACAAAATTAATAAATAAAAACCAATAAAATTAATAAATTAATAAATAAAAAACAATAGCTTTCCTATATATCAAAGGCATAGTATTTGCCTCAGAAAATGTTTGGATAACTCTAATCAAGCATGTGGAAGGAATGTATAATAAATAATAACTTTAGGGCACTTAAGAAAATATGTAATTTGCTTCATATAATTGTTCCTGGCATAAGCAAAATAGCACATCGTCTAAATATCAATAGGTATGAAATTGGTATAAGTCCACGTGCTGCATCTCTTTAATCTGGAAAGATCACCTAGCACAAGTGATAGAATGCGTACATCTATGAAACACTCTCACTCCTACGGCTCAGGGAACATTGTGGAGCTGGAAAGACTGTAGGAGTCAGAGAATCAAGGGAGTTTGCTCTGAGACTGTGTCTCTTAGTAATGTCAGAAGCTCCACCCATACAGTCATATGAATATGACTGTGCAAAGGATGACACCAATAGATGTGCCCAAATGGACAGCCCATGGGGTCTCAACAATGCAAAGAAGTATAGGCAGCTAGATAATTCTGAGGGTGAGAGAAACAGTTTTCTCCAGAGAAGAATATATATTAGTTAGCTATCTAACACCAAATAGACAGCCCTCAAAACATGTACATATTAAAAACATTATAAAAATGGAGCAGGTTTCATTTAGGAGTGTGTGTGTATGTGTGTGTACACGCATGGAACAATAATTAATAAAGAGCTCATGAGCATAAAAGAGGAAGAGGGATATAAGGGACACTTTCAAGGGAGGAAAGAGAAAATAGAACTGATGTAATTATATCATAACTTCAAAATGAATGATAAAATGGGGTAAATGAAATACAAATTTGCAAAATGAGAGAGGAATGGAAAGGCATATACAGGGGTTTCAGATAAGCAATGTATGACAAAGTGTCATTTGGTATCAGTCACAGACTTGAACAAGAACAGGAATACAGTGCAATACATTAGCCTTCAGGAAAATAGATTTTGAACTTTCAAAGCAGAGAAAGTCACATTATCTGGGTTGTTAAAAATCTCGCATACTGTGATCACATCCCAATAACATCCACATTAACACATAGAAGGTGTACTTTACAAATCACATCATTTAAAATGCCACTATTGATAGAACACTAAGCCTGATGCACAGCCCATTGTGCACAGGAGACCCCTGGCCTTCTGACCTGTCTTACGGAAATTGACTTCAGTGTATGCGCGGTCAGTGGAAGTTTAATTCTATTCAAAGTATAAATTTGAGGAAAATAATCTCCATGCTCTATAACCTACAATTGTGACAATTTTTTAGTTTCTCCTCTTTAGTTTCTTATTCAAGCTGATTTGATACTAAAATTTTCATAAATTTGGGATATTATTGAGGAAACTGAAAATTATAGTTTGTTAATGAATTATGTTATGACTAATTAATAAAATTTAGTCAAATAACACAATTGTATTTCTAGAGAAGACAAACCCCTGCTTTGATATAGCTGACATTGTTTTCCTTTGAACTGTTTGATCCCTCAGTCAACAAATGAATCATTTATTTGTTTCATGGGTTTATATTAATGACTAATGTAGTGTGTTTGTATAATTCCATTTTAAATAATAGTAATAGCTCAAAGAACAATTTATTCAATGGATAATGACTGGCAATATAATTGTTATCAACTGGCATGTATCAAATTTTCTACAGGCAGGAAATATTTTCTAACCACTAACACACTTAAAAAGAAAGTCAACCCTTTATGATTAAATAATTTTAAACTGCAAATAATAATAATAATAACAACAAAATTTTACTACAGTGCATGTTTGTTGCTTGCTTATTCTCTCAAGACAGTTATTTTGCACATGGACATTTATTCCAGCTATCATTACCATTTCTATCTTTATAAATCATATGCTTCATTCTGTCTACCTACATAATTGTGTAGAAAATACTGTTGGACTCCTTCTCCCTCTCCTGCAATTTTTCTTTTCCTTCTTGTGTTTCTACTATATTTTCTTTTATTCCCTATGTGTCAACAATTAGCACTACTTACAAAACTTTATATTTAAAATTTTTTAATCTAAATAGGGTAGAGTATAGTGAATTGCATTAACATATTTAATAAATGAGTGAATTAAAGATTTAGCCTAGCCTGGGCTACTAAGTGAGTTCCAGGAAAGGCACAAAGCTACAGAGAGAAACCCTGTCTCAAAAAACAAAAAAACAAAAACAACAAATAAAAAGATTTGACAACAAACTTTTTAAAAATATCCCCCATTGAAAATTTTCTACATTAAAAATTAAATTGTATCTTTACATTTTAACCATAATATCACAGGCAAGAACTTTTCATAGAATTTTGTATGGAGGAATCCCCTCTTCCTCTTTCTCTGTCTCTTCCTCTCTTCTGAGAACATTGCTATAAATATTTTGAACAAGACCATTTGCTTTTAATTTGAGGCATTAGAATCTGAGACCCTAGGAAAGACACAGGGATCACCCAATGACAAAGAAATGCATGAGATCTACATGAACAACCTGGACCAGAATGGGAGAAATGAAGGGCAGGGTTTGAGGGAAGGGAGGCTTGGGGAAGCAGGAGATCCCAGGTGGATCAGGAACAGAAAGGGAGAACAAGGAATGGTAGACCATGATGGATGAGGACCACATGAGAACAGGAGTGGGCAGAGTGCTGGAGAGGTCCCCTGAGGTCCACAGTGATGCATCCTCTGTAGACTGCTGGCAGTGGTCGAGAGAAAGCCTGATCTGACCTAGTCTGGTGATCAGATGGCCAAACACCCTGACAGTTGGGCTGGAACTCTCATCCAGTGACTGATGGAAGTGGATGCAGAGATCCTCAGCCAGGCCCCAGGTGGAGCTCCGTGTGTCCAGTTGTTGAGAAGGAGGAGGGACTGTGGGAGAGTGAATTATTGAGCCCAGGATTGGAAAAATCACAAGGACGAAAGGCCAGACAAACAGAAGCACATGAATTGTGAACCAAAGGCTGTGGAGCCCCCAGCTGGATCAGGCCCTCAGGATAAGTGAGACAGTTGAGAGGCTTCCACTGTTTGGGAGGCATCCAGGCTGTGGGACCCGGACCTGTCCTTAGTGCATGAGCTGGCTGTTGGAACCTGGGGCTTACACAGGGACACTCTGCTCAGCCTGGAAGGAGGGGACTGGACCTGCCTGTACTGAATCCACCAGGTTTAAATGAATCCCCAGGGGAGTCTTGGCCCTGAAGGAGATGGGAATGGAGGGGAGGGGCTGGGGGGAAAGTGGGGGGTGCGGGAGGGAGGAGGACAGGGGAACCCATGGCTGATATGTAAAATTAAAACACAAATATAATAAAAAAAGAAATAAAATAAAAATAAACATCTGAAAAGGAAAAAAAGAAAAAGAAAGAAGGATCTGAGAGCACTATGTCACATCATCTTAAATGGCTTTTCATTTGATGCATTAATTGTCTATTGGGCCATAGCTATATGTTATATGGCATACTCATCCTTTCAGCTTGTTTTACCACAGTATACCTTGTAAAGATATTACAGAAGACATTTCTTTTTTCTTCTATTCATCTTGTCATTCATAAATTCTTACTTGATTCATGGATTTCGTTAAAATTTCTCAACTAGTTGTATTATATTTAATGAGAACTCAGACAAAGCAGCTTCAGTGTTTTTCAGATTACAGGAGTTGTTGGGATAGACAGGGAAGTACACAGAAGATAGACAAGTATAAACAAGTAGGGAGATAGATGATAGATAGATAGAAAGAGAGATTGATGATAGATAGAAAGAGAAATAGATGATAGATGACAGATAAACAGATGAATGGATAGATGATAGTTAGATTAGATAGGTGATAGGTAGATGTTAGATAGATTAGAAGGAGAGATGATAGATAAATAGAAGATAGATAGATGATAGATGAGATAGATGATAGATAGAGTTAGATAGATAGATAGATAAATAGATAGATAGATAGATAGATAGATACAGATAGGTAGATAGATAGATAGATAGATAGATAGATAGATAGATAGATAGATAGATGATAAATTATAGAAGTCAACAACAGACAGCAGAAGGTAGATAGATGTTGGTAATTATATATTAGTAGACATTGACTAAAATGATTGTGAAAACTGAGATCCCATGCTCTGCTGCTTACAGGCTTTTGCCCAAATGAAGCTAGTGGGATAAGGAGGTAGTATGTGAGGGTTTTCATTTTTCATAAGCTCTCCTATCTTTTAGGAAGAATGAAAACATAAGGGATCATGTGCTTAGAGAAATCAACCAGTAGTCTAGTGTTAAAAAAAAAATACACTCCAGCTGGGTAGTGGTGGTGCACGCTTTTAATGCCAGCATTTGGGAGTCAGAGGCAGGAGGATCTCTGTGAGTTCAAGGCCAGCCTTGGCTACAGATCAAGATTGAGGAAAGATGCAAAGCTACACAGAGAAACCCTGTCTCCAAAAAATCAAAACCAAACCAAACAAAACCACCACCACCACCACCAACAACAACAACAAAAAAAAAAACCCAAGAAATACACTCCCTCCTAGTGCTGATGAGAAGCACCAATGTGTGCAGTGACCCTGTCCTATAGAGATGATTGAAGTTACTCTTCCTAGATACCAAGTAAGTGGAATTATCAACAATAAGTCTCCTTTTGCACTTTATATTTAAAGCAGAGAGGTGTTTTCAAAGATCAGGAGTGATGTAGTTATCAGCCACAACTAACTCCTCTAAGAGTAAGATGAAAATAGGTAGAAGTAAGCAGGACCTTGCTTTAAAGAATCAACTTAAATTTGAAATATAAATGAACTTACTAGGTAACTTCAGTCTTCAATAGATGAAAATATTTCAGTGCATCCTAAAACCAAGACTTACACATGCAATTTTACAGTTGTTATCTTATTGCTCATTCCTCCATTTAACATCATACTGTAGGCTAATATTCATTTATTCACATGCAGCAGGTTAGGGAATACTGAAATAGTCACAAGAACATTAGTGGTAAGCATGAACAGTAACACAATCTTTGTGTTGAGATACTCTTTTACAGAACAAGGGTAGTATAATATACAAGTGTATTTGTATTAACAGGGAGCCTTTAAGTTTTTCCTGTTCTAAGCAACAAAATGTGTAGCAGGCTGGGAGAAATGGCTCAGAGTTGAGAACAGTGGTTGTTGTTATTCCCAGCACTCACATGGCAGCTCACAGCTGTCTACAATTTCAGTTCCAGGGGATCTGACACCCTCACACAGACATGAATGCAGGTAGAACACAAATGTACATAAACATTTACAAAATAACATGTGCATCTTGTGCACACACTTAACCAGATTTTTGAGTTCTAAATCACTCTGGCTATAATACAAAAAAAAAAAAAAAAGAATAGCTAACTCACTTTGTTTCACTATATAATGTAAGAATTGTTCTATGTTCAGGCAGCCTTGATCCTGGCTTTCAGAAATGTCATCAACACACATTACAATTTTATAGCTTTTCCCTTGATCTCTATTTTTAAATGGGCTCTCCTTTTACATTCTAAGCTTGAAAGATAGCAGATTTCCTACACTTTCTCATACTTACATCTAGTGAGAGACTTTCCACCCCTAACATAGAAAAACCATGTGCTTAAAAAAAAAAAAAAACTCTGATTGCTAGGGTATTTTAACATACTTTCATCAGAAAAAAATGATTTCTACAAATCTGTGTTGCATTTTTATCTTGAGATAACCCAGATCTAGAGATTAGGCTGAACTACCTCCTCTCACAGAAACAACATGATTAGGAAACTCCAGATACTCGAGAAAAGGGAGAGAAATTAGAAGAACAGTTTTCCTTTAAAAACTTCTTCTGGTTTTCGAGATTTAAAATTCATTTCTACCTGACAAAAACATACAGGATTTGTACATTTTAATCTAGCAGTGAATAATATTTGATACTTCACATGGTGTCTAAATTAAGGTAAAGACACACCTTCTTAAACATTTATCAATTTTTTTTTTATATTTAACACATTCCGAAAACTAGTCTTTCTTTGTCATGAAATGCCAAACCTTTTCTTTCTCCCTAACCCTAAAGTTCAAAGCCCATCTCCCATCTTTTTTTTTTTTTTTTTAAATGTTCTTCTCCAAGGTTAGAGACTCGCTCTTCCAAGGCATGGTAAGTTAGATATGCAGGACCACTCTTTCTGTGTACATGATAATAGAATGTTTTGTTTGAAAGTGAGTTTTATGAACAAAGTTAACCCAAATGGCTTAATATGTGTGCATTTATTTATTTACCTGGTTTCATACAGCATGCAGTCTGCTGGTGGGCAATTAAGAGACTGGCCTTGTTTTTGATCTAAGCTAGAATATGTGACTCCTTGTCTTACTTCTCTGGTAGTGACTAGCAAGCATCAGAGCTCTTGCTTAAGGGCTATCAGCCAAGGCAGTCAGAAGTACAAGGTGGAATGGATGGGAAAAGCAGCGTTTGTCACATCTCACTAGCCATCCTAATTTCTAAGGAATGACAGCAATGGATAATTTTGATTATTTGGTACACTGAAGCCTGATAAGGAAGACAAGAATAGGCACTGGATGCTATATGCCTCAGGTATTATCCTCAATATTAATGCATATATCAGCTATATAACAAAAAAAAGATATATCTGTTATGTACAGGGCCAAAATGGACCATCTAACAAGAAAACAGATCTACACAAACAACAGCGAGAGAATTCCAAACATAACATTGCCAGGTAGTATTAATGCATATTCTCTCTCTCTCTCTCTCTCTCTCTCTCTCTCTCTCTCTCTCTCTCTCTCTCTCTCTCACTCTTAGTCACTCTGCAGGGGAGGGGGGTAAAACTTATTTCTTTTATTTTTCTCTATCTTAAGTTTAAATACCTCTAGGATATGGGGAAAACTTGGCCACCTATCTGACCAGGGTAGCTAGCTGGAAGCGTGCCTAGAGCTTTTAATGCTTCAAGATTTTGAAAACTATGAAGAGTGAACCATTCCAGTCACCATAAAAAAACATACCACTTGGCTTGAAGCTTCCCCATACACACAGGCCTATTTGAGCCAGACACTCTACTTGTACTATTCTTTAAGATCCACTCCCGCACAGAGAGCACAGTCTGATACAAGGATAAAACTTGGTGGACTGTTGCATTTTATCAGACTTCTAGATAAAACTTATTTGTGCATTTGCTATAAAATTTTATCTGATATCATCCAACTATATTATTCAATGTCCTCTATGCAAAGAAAAACTCTACTTCGGGGTTCAAGGTCAAGGAAAACACTCCCTTTTAAGTAATTGCCAGGCTCCTCTTATCTAATAAGTTGTATAACTCCTTCTATAAGCACTGTGTGTGGGTATGGGGCCATCTAAAGCTGTCCCAGTGGCACATTCCACTTTTTATGGGGGAACACCACCAAGGCTTCCTGGCTAACCTGTGTTCATCATCATCATATAGGATGTTGAAGTCTGGGCCAGATGCCATCACTAATGTGGCAATGACTTTCCTGTATCAAATGTTTAAATAAAAGATGGCTGGTAGACCCATGTTTGTAATTTCAGCTGTGCCAGAGACTGAGACAGGAGGATCACAAGTTCAAGGCCACAGTGTCATACAGTGTTGCTCAAAACTATCCTGTGCAAATTACAGAGATTCTATCTGTACATAATAGTAAGAAGAGGACTAGGTATGCAGCTGGTAGTGTGTGGTCTATCATGAGTAAGCCCTTAAATTTAATATCACCTACCATAGGCAATAATAAAGCAAATAAAATTAAATGAAAAGATTTAAAGAATGAAGAAAGGTACAAAATGCATATTTATTAAGTCCATGTTGGTCTCTTGTGTCAGCAGTTAGGGGAAGTGTCCTTTGGGAACATAATAGCACACAGCAAAGACCTTTCAACAAACTCTTCACTTAGGTCTTCTCGCTGTATTTTAAAAAGAATCATTTCATTTAAAATCTAAAAGATTGAGGAACACACACACACACACACACACACACACACACACACACACACACGAGAAACCAAGCTTATTAGAAAAACTTTAAATTCCTTTCTCCTGTATCTCTGTTTCTGTTCTTCAAGATAATAAGATTATTCTTTCTTATTTTATTGGTGAAATGCATTGCCTGAATTTTAACCATGAAAACACATCAGTTTCTGGCATCAACAGTATTTGATGTTCCTTTGAGATTAAGTTGTATATTTGCTCTTAATTAATGACAATTTAATGAAGGTTTAGAGCTACCAGAAACAGACTTTTTCTTGCTTTGGAAGTCACTAACACCACTGATACTTTATCGACCTGTTAGTCACAGGACTTGTCATATAGATTTAACAACAGCTATGATATGACGATGCCAACTATATAAATTCATTGCAAGCAAAATGTAAATGTTCATGAATCATGATGCCAAGGTATCTCATCATCAGTGAACTGCCAGAGCAGGGTCACTCATCTGTTATGATATATTTCCAGTTTTGTTTGCTTTTCAAATAATTTCAAAAACTTACTCTATAACAACTTCTAAAATAGCTTTCAAGAGACAGTCTGCTCATTGTCTAAGGTATAGAAATATCTACCATACATTGCTGGTATAGGGCAGAATCAGAGTATAAAGGCTACCCATCTGGGCTTTGTTCATTGAGATTCACCCAAGTGGTTCCCTCTTTTACCTGTGGAGACTCCCTCTCTGCCTTATACTTGTGAACCTATACCTTAATTATCAATATATCATAGATTTTAATTCAATAAAATATTTAAAAAATGATAACAGATACCTCACAATAAGGATGAAAGACTGAATGTTATTCTAACATATTAGAGAGAAGAAAAATCTGTAAGTAAAATGTTAATAAAATTTGGGGAGCATAGCTGTGTTCTACAAATATTTAAATGTGAGGAGAATGTATAGAGAATATCATAGCTAGCTTTTGCTTTTGAATCAAGAAGCCCTCCTGGATTGTTATCAAAATTGAAACCTTGAATAGATTACTTAACCTCTGTTAGGTCATTTTTGTCTCTGTTAACTGGAAAAATTAGCTTTTGATGAAAGGTGATGGTCATGAAATTGAGATCGTATCTGTAAATTATCAAGTTCAGTAACTATTACTTATTAGAAGCAAAATTCATTAAATACAGTTGTCACCACCTAATATTTTAAAATATAAAAAACAGATATATCCTAAGTTAAAACTAAATTTAAAATATATCTCAAGATAAAATTTATTATTTTGAGTAACAAGACAAAATATGAATTCATTGATATGAACAGTTCAATTGCAAGAACTATGAGATTTATACATTATCATTAAGACACAAGGTTATAGATCTCCTGCACATATGGCTCCAGGCATAGGCTCAGATTATAAAAAATATGTACAGCAAATCATTAATTCCTCAATAAATTTAATTAATCTGATAAAATAAAACATAAATGAATTTATCAATAGACATGGAATATTTAGTTGTGAGATATATCAAATGAGTGTATGAATACTGCTTCAGTGTTGGTAACATGGAAAATTTCAATGACCAGGGTAAGAACAGAGAAAAACACAGACAATTGTAACCACAGGGCCAGTGAGATTATTCAGTGGTAAATACTCCTGTTGCCACGCAAGATGACCTGAGTTAATCCCCAAACCCACTTGGTAGAAGCAGAGAATTGACTCCTGCAAGTTATTCTCTGTGCATATGTACACACACAAACACACACACACACATACACACACACACACACACACACACACACACACACACACACACACTCACACACAGGGTGGAATGAGAATAATTATTTCCTTAAAATGAGTAAAAGAAGTTAATGTTTATAAAAGAGTATATAATTTCAATTAAACATTGACATTACCCGTTCATGCACTCATTTATGCTTTAAAAAATTATGCCTTTATAAAGAGGAGGAGGCATAAAAATAAATGAGACTTGTTGAAGAAATTAAAAGCACAATAAAAACAAAATATAGAGAATGAGTTAAACCATAATTCAGATTTTGTATTGTATTCTAAATGTTATAAAGAATCATAGCAGCCTTGACTGGAAGTTCTTCCATACATGCTGCTTCTGATTCTTCTTCTTTCTTCTTTCTTCTCCTTCTCCTTTTCCTCCTCCTCCTCTTCCTCCTCCTCTCTCCTGCTTCTCCTCCTCCCTCCTCCTCCTCCTCCTCCTCCTTCTCCTCTTCCTCCTCTACTACCACCACTGTCTCCTCCTCCTCTTCCTCTTCCTCTTCTCCTGCTACTGCTGCAGCTTCTGCTGTTTTTGAGTTATTGGGGAGGCTATAGTTACTGATGTTTTCACTTGTGTGGAACAGAGTTTACCTTTTTATCAATTTTCTTGCAATCAGCTTCATAAAGATATAATTAAAATTATGGATGCAGGATTTTACAGCATGATTGCAATTTAAGAGATGCTTTCTATCTTAAAGTAAGACGGTATGGACATTTGCTGTAGACTAGATAGATTTCCCACAGTTGTAAGCTCATTGAAATTACTCACTATTCAATATATATGATTAGTTGCATTTACTTATAATTAAGTTCAATTATTTATTGTTAGTTACTTTTCTTTTGCTGTAAATAAATACCATGACCAAGGCAACTTACAAAAGAAAGTATTTATCTTTGTGACTAAGAGTTCCAGTGGGATAGAGTCTATGTCCATCATTGTGGGGAACATAGTGACAGGCAGGCATAGCACTGAGAAATTATGTAATCAGAAGATTTTCTATGTCCTGGTCTGCCAGGGTCAGGACAAATCTCTCTGACTTGTGTCCCCCAAATAAACACACAGAGACTTATATTAATAACTGCATGGCCATGGCTCAAGCTTTTTTTCTAGCTAGTTCTTAAATCTTAAATTATCCCATAACTATTAATCTATGGTATTGCCACATGTTCCATGGCTTTACCTGCGTCCCATTATATATTGCTCCTTTACCTGCGTCCCATTATATATTGCTCCTTTACCTGTGTCCCATTATATATTGCTCCTTTACCTGCGTCCCATTATATATTGCTCCTTGGGGAGCTCGCTGTTCACTGATGTCTCTCCCAGCCTACTTCCTGTCTCTGTCTTTGAATTTCCTGTCTGCCTGTAAGCTGCCTTGTCATAGGCCAAATGGCTTTACTTATTAACCAATCAGAGAAACACATAATTGCAATGTACAAAATGAATATTCACCCATTACAGTTACAGAGAATTTACAGCTGATCCAAAAGCATAAACAAGAGACATGGAGAGCTCACTGGGAATGGAGCAGGCTTTTGAAACCTTAAAGCCCATCCCTAGTGAAATACCTCCTCCATCAAGGGCACCTAAAATGTTAAAATGCAAAGGAATGTAAACTTGGAATATTAAAAATCATCTATGGACCAGTTCATCTAAATTCAGAGCTAAACTCATTCATCTAGGATCATCTCATGAAGATTGCCATGGCTCCAGAGAACAAGCATTTATACAAGAACATAGAAAACTGATGTTTATCACAAAGAAGTAAAGGGTTAAACAGGAAGCAAAGGCAGAAAATGTCCTATTAATAATATATTACAATTTTGCTTAATAGCTTGCAAATATGTTTTAAGATCTGTTCTCATTTTGTAGGACAGGCTGTCCTTGTACCTGCAGCACCCTGTCCTGGCTTCCTGAGTGCTAGTTATGGGTATATGTCAACTTCCTGACTCAATAGTTTCCAATTTTTTTAAATTAGTGGAAACATTATTGTTATGTCTTTATTATTCTATATTTATTTATTTATTTCTGTTCTCTCTCTGCTTCCCTATACATATATTGTCAGTGCTACATGATTTACTTGTAACTTTAATCTTAACAACTCTTTTGCTACTTGGTGTTATTTTAGTATGTCTGCTTTTTATAGTCCTTATATTTTCTCCATTGCTACATATGCTATGGATGACTTATTTATGCTATTAAAACACTGAAAAATAAATCACATTTACAAATACAATACAAATGTATATACTGTCTGGGAGGTAGGGAGCCTGATCAAGTTCTGTCAAAATTCTGCTCTGCTTTGAAAGATCTATATTGATTGTGACAAAAAATAAGTAATGGATTTCCTTTCTGTTGCCAAAAAGTATCCCCTCATTTTTACTGCTTCCATTTTCATCTGGATTGATTTATCTATTCCAGAATCCCATGAAATTCCTTGTAGTCAAGGCATCCTAGTTATTCTAATACTGTCTAAATCTGCTTACTGATTCAACCAATATTTAGAGTTTATATTTTAGGCTCTTTTGAGATTGGTATACATAATTTATTCACAGGACAGTGTTATTGTGTCTGCTGAACTAATGACATTGAGTTTTTGCCCAAACATAACCATTCAACTTAAACAAACAGGAATTGGAGATGAAAACATTTACACAATTTCTTGTAAAGGTTTTAAAACACACCTGTTTGAAAATATCTACTTTGTTTCAGAGATGGTCTTTCCATAGAACAGACTGCCTCAAATTAATAGCTCACTTCTCCTTCTCCTTTATGACTGCTGGAATCACAGGCCTCCAGCATTCTGCCATATAAAGTATTAGTCATTTAGTACCAGGCTTTGCTGACTCCCCATGTGAGGTCTCACCCTTCAGGAGAAGGAGATGGGGGTGAGTCAGAGGGAGGAGGGGGAGTGGGAGGAAGGATGAGAGGGGATATGTGGTTGGTGTGTAAAATGAACAAAAAGTTTCCTTAAATAAATTAAAAGTTTGGTCATTTATATCTACTCCAATATCAACATGCATACTACAAGTTATTTCCTATAAATATTTGCACCAATGGTGCATTTGTACAAAGGGAAGGGTTCCTTTTCTCTGTCGGATCCCAAAACTTAAAACCAGGGCATGTTCTCCATAGCACAAATCAAACATAGCATTTCATTTCATGCAACATTTTGTTGCATACAATCTGTAATATGCCAACCTTTCTTTGTGCTTCAGCGTCTTTCTTGTCTGTGCAGCCGAGGGCTGTTCATTCCCTATAAAACTAGTGCCCAGTTGGATTTTTTATTTTCAAAAGTTAAACTTACATCAGATGTCAAAATTTCAGAAAGGCCAACACATTAAAAAAAGCCTCATCTCCATCCTATCCCAAGCTATCAGGGATTCTTCATACTATTAAATTTCTACTGCTTCATACTACTAAAAATTCTCCATTGTTTTACTGGTGATCAACTTATATTTCCTTGTAACTTTTCAAATTCATCTTTGTTGTTCTTTCCAAAATGCAAAAATATAAACAACAATGTCTGCCTTGTTTAAGAACAACCTGTAACTATAGGGCTTTAGAAAACCATGATAAATAGCTACAAGGTAGATATGCATACTACCTGGACCCTAAGTACATTGAGGAACTGTGCTAAAAGTCTAACTATTCTCCTTTTGTGTGTGGTTTTTCAAGACAGGGTATCTCTGTAGCTTTGTAGGCTGTCCTGGAACTCGCTTTGTAGACCAGGCTGTCCTTGAACTCACAGAGATCCACCTGCCTCTGCCTCCTGAGTGCTGGGATTAAAGGCATATGCCACCACTGCTCAGCTTAGTCTAACTATTCTTGACCATACAGAACTTCATCATCTAAACAGCAGATCCAACATATTCCACTTCACATCCTTCAATTTACTGAATAAGAACATTCAATCTTTTTCAATAATATTCATAAAGCTGATCCCAGAATCAACTTAGTGACCATCATCATAAAATTTGCCTATTAATGAAAATATGCTGGCCCAACCAGATTCAAAGGAAAAAAATAACAAGTTCGAGGGAAATGAGTATTAATCTGATTTTAAAAGCCCCTGGCGTGAATGCTAAAGTCTGAGAACACAGCTTTAATATGAAGTTATTCTTTGAATAAAGACAGCTGTTTCTAACTAGCTACTCATGGAAGTAAAATTTAGCACTATTTTTCCCATGAGGTTAAGCACTAAAGCATGAAATAAATTCCTGATCACAGCCTTCTAAACTATGTCAGTTGGGAAGGACAGAAAATTTGAGCCAAGTTTCATGAGTAGCCTATAAATACAACCACAATCTTTTAAAATTGCAACTTAACCAGTGCTAAAATTTAATGCCACCCATTTGAATATATAAATAATTGCCTCTTCCTATTACTCTTTTAAGAGTGTGTGATCAGAATATTGGAAACACCTATTATGAACTGTATAAAAGATATGGAAGTAAATTTTCTTAAACGACCTGGTTTCAATCACAGATAATGAGACTATATTTTATAAATTAGCATTTTTGACCCTTTAGTTCCTTTTAATCAATGTATCTATGAAGATGGTGGAAGATAATATGAGATAAAAGTGCTTGTGCACCTCAATTTTCTGTCTCCTCATCATCCACTTTTGCCAGTTACAATGCAATTTTACTTTCCAGGAGATGGCCACAATTTTTATAAACCAAGTAAAATGTGGAGAGTGTTATAAAGTGCTTGAACTAGAGCCCACAAGCAGGTAGAGCTGCAGAGGACAATCTAACACAACCCACAGAAGTCTGATTGACTCTGATTTGTCCCATAAAAAACACGATAGTCTTTCTTTGTCGAAGCCTGTGAAAAGGTGCCAGAGAAGTCTTCACTCCTCCCTTTCTTTACAGACTTAATAAAAGGTCAAACTCTTTCAAAATGAGAACTTATTCCTCTTAAATATAGCTGTCTGCCCTGAGGACATCCTCTGAAATCCTCTGAATTATTACCTGATTGCTATTCAGGCAAAGAAAGTCCACTTCATAGAATATGTAAGATAGAATGAAAAACATTCAATTATCAAAATGTCCCTTAATCTCCCCAGAAAATATGCACTCCACAATTTCTATCACTTTGATAAAAACCATTGCCTTAAATTGGCCAGTTGGAATTCTTATTTATAATAAGTGGAAGTACAGTTTTCTCATAGCCGGAATAATTTTACTGGTTTACTAAGAATTATTGCTTTACTTGGGGCATTGCCAACATAAATATCTTAAATATTTTACTCAGCTTCTTAGAGTGAAGAAAAGCTCATTGAAAATTTGCAAATAATCACAGTACATTCGATTCCAAGGTGTCATCTCAGGTCGTTAATTAAGTGAGAACTTATGATAGAGAGGGTGAAAGGTTTTCATACATTTTTTTTGGGGGGGGGACTTCAAGCTTCTAAAAGATACTATATTTTAAAATTTGGAAATGAACAATGTTTTCATAAGTTTAAATCAACCAATATTGTTTAGTCATATTATGTATCATGTAATTATAGTGAAGATTCAAACGGCCTTTATTATTTTTCCTCTCATTATTATTTTCCTATTATATTTTCTTTTTCTTTTCTTATTTTTTTGTTTTGTTTTGTTTGTTTTCAGTATATCTCTACTGCAGACTTCCCTCCTGGCACTCCTCCCAGCCTCGCCTAGCTCTTGATCTACTCCTCCTGTTTCCTTTCAGAAAGGTACAGGCCTCCCAGGGATATCAGCTGAAAATAGCATAATAAGACACACTAAGATTAGACACATACCCTCAGATCAAGTCTACGAAAAGCAACCATGATTAGGAAAGGGGTCCCAAGAGCAGGTAAAAGAGTCAGAAACACCCTACCTACTCCCACTGTATTTAAGATATTCAAATTTTTTATTATTGATATGTATAGGTGCTTAGTCTAAGTAAATGAGACAACTGAAAATTACTTAGGTATGCAAAGTTCTTTGAGAGGAATCTAACCAAAGAAGATTCCAAATGTATACACACTTTTCCTACTTGTCCTTACATCAACACACTCATTATTTTAAAATATAGACCTGAAATTGTACATATGCTATGGAAGCTTGAAAATATAAAATATGCCATACCTAGTTAATATATGATAGTGATTTTTAAAAGATAAAACAGTAACAACAAAAATTATTTTTAAACTGAAAAAAAAAAACACCAAAAGAACACTGAATTATGTTCAGGAATTTTAGAAAGAAGCCACATGAATAATTAGCCCACTGTTTGTGTGTGGGTGGGGGGGGGGCAGAATGACACATTAGTTATTGATTATTTTCATCCCATGTCTTGAGCCCCTACCATAAATATATTAAGTATGCACTCTACAACTACGATGTATTACTAGCCCCTGTAAAACATAATGTTGACTTATAAAAATAGGAGAAATTATATGGAGAAAAGCATGTAACTCAGAATTAAATTTAGCAAGTAACCCTTAAAATGAACTTCAGTCTGAGGAGAGTCAGAAACTTGTACAAAATAGACCTCAGAGAAAGGTGTTGTTTTGTTCTTAATGGCTAGTGAGCAAACCTGCCATATAATACTGAAGGTGGGAGCAGTGGGCTAATGATCTTCTAAGGCTTTATCCCCCTAAAAGATTAATATACGCTAAATACACAAGAGGTGAAATGTGGCAAGATAATGTGAACGATGTGTTTTCCAGGAAGGATAGGAGTCACACAAGTAAATACATAATGGTGACAGTGTCTAGGGAGAAAAAACCCTCTGTGTGTGTGTGTGTGTGTGTGTGTGTATGTGTGTGTGTGTGTGTGTGTGTGTGTCTAAAATTGATTTTTAAATTAATAAGATGATTTGTTTGAAATCCTCCAAAACAATATTTGTGCTTTCTTTCTCCCTACACCATCACCAATATGTCCTATTTAAAGGCATCAGGTAATTGCTAAAGTAACGAATGGTAGGTAGTTAGAGATGGGACAAAAATGTAGCCACTGAGTTCTAAAGCTGAGTTTTCTCTGCTAAATTGAGCCATAAACCTAAAGCCAATAATCTGTTTTTTCCCATTTAGGATGCCTCTTCTAATGTCAAACACAACATGAACATTTTGGTAGTTTAAAATGAGCTGATAAATGTGTGAACTTGATCTATCTCAAACAAACAAACAAACAAACACAAAGCTAATATAGACATTATCACTGAATTGCTATAACTTGATGAACATGTACCTGTAACTGTGTGCTTGATGATCTGTTTGACCTGTAAGATTTAGGTAAAAGTGATTGTGTGTGTGTGTGTGTGTGTGTGTGTGTGTGTGTGTGTGTGTGAGAGAGAGAGAGAGAGAGAGAGAGAGAGAGAGAGAGAGAGAGAGAGAGAGAGAGTTAGTTAATTCAGGTCAATGCCATAAAAAATCTTGAGTATTTATTTTCCCTAGTGATCAAGATGAGCACACTTTTGACATAGTCACTTTCCCAATGGGTTAAGCTGAAAAAAGTGTCTGAGAAGTAACATCCTCATTAATAAGCATGAGGATCCAAGTCTAGATACTTAGCACTCATGTAAGAAAGTGAACAATGTGTGCCTCTATTACTCTGGGACTGGTAAAGGTGAGGCAGACATATCCTAGATTCTTTCTAGCCAGTTAGTTAGTCTAGTTGAACTGATGAGTTACAGGTTCAATGACATATCCTACCTCAAAATAAAAATCAAGATAAGATGGAGAGTATTCATAGAAGAGGACACCAAACGTTGACTCTTGTCCTCCACATGCATGTATTTGAAATGAGCACATGTAGATATAGATGTGAACACAAGCATACCCCTCATCAAAATCAAACTAAACTAAGAACAAAACAAAGCAAGTTTGCCTTCTGTGAATAACAAACCTGGAGAATATCAAAGCAAATTCTGCCAATGTGTCCCCAGATCTCAAATCTATAAAGTTATCCTCATCAAAACATGTCACTTAAACTATGGGGCATTTGTTACAAAATATTAATATGACAATAAACAGCTAATATGTTTTTAAATAAAGAGTAGAAAGTAGCAAAATTTTGAAATGAGGTGTACTGATTTTAAGATGTAATAGTGAGTGATGAGTAAATTATTTTTAATAATCTGGAGAGCTAAATATTCATGCTATGTACTGCCCAGATGTAAGAGCTATAATAATGTAGTAGTATGATGGACCACTTACTATGAATTTATAATGTTATGAGTATATAAAATGTTAATAAAGATGTTTAGTATATTTCAAAACATAGTTTAATAAAAGTAGTAGCATATAACTTTAATCTCAGCACTTGGGAGGGAGTGGTAGACGGATCTCTGTGAATTTAAGGACAGCTTTGTGTGTACAGTAAATTTCAAGCCAGTCGCGCTAAAGAATGTAGAGTAAGAACTTGTCTCCATAAAAGTAAAATTTATAATTCATAAATCAGTTTAAAACAGACCAAAAAATAATCATTTTGATTTTCAGCTATCAATGGGCTGAGTCAATTTGAATCATTAGAGTGGGGAATTTTCTTCTAAACAAGATGAAGAAATAACCTGGTGTTATCTTCCTTATGTGCCAACCAATGTCTTATTCTCGTGGAATTTCTAACAGTCACAGTTCTCCATTACAATATGGGCTTCATGTTTTCACATCTCAGTTCCCTTTGCAGGGACATTGACCCTTTCAGCTATACTTTACCTGACCTGATGACTGCCAAAACTCAGATGCACCCTTTTTCTAGCAGAGGCCACACTAGCTGTCAGAGCTACAGGTAGCCCACTCTCTCAGTGCCTGCTAAGCCTACTTCTCTCCTTATCACAATATCCCATCCCACAATTCTTACCATCAAAAATCCAGTCCCCAAGACAGGTGGAGTCCCTCTGCTCAACCTCAGGTCACTTAGATCGGACAAAAGAGGAAACAGAAATCAAGGAACAAATCACCCATCCAACAAAGAAAACTCAGAAACCAGTTACTAGGCAGATAATCACACCAAATCCAAATGACTAAATGGTAGCATAAGAACCCAATCTACAAAGCCAAGACAATGAGTCACTACCAGAGTCCATCTATCCTACTACAGCAAGCCTTGAATATTCTAACACAGCTGAAGCATAAGGAAATGACCTTAAAACAACTTTATGAAGATGATATGGGTCCTTAAAGAGAAAATGAATCCCTTAAAGCAATAAATCCCTTAAAGAAATTGAAGAAAAGAGAAACCAAAAATTGGTGAAAAAGAATAATTCCCTTAAAAAAAGCCAAGATGGAAGATTAAAAAAAAAAAAAACAGAAACAAAACAGTTGAAACATATGAATAAAACTGTTCAAGATCTGAAAATGTAAATAGAAACACTTAAGAAAATATAAACTGAAAAAAAATGGAAATGGAAAATCTAGGTAAGCAAACAGGATTTACAGGAGCAAGCACCAACAACAGAATAGGTGAGATGTGAGAGAGAATCTCAAGAATTAAAGATTGTGATAGAAGAAAGATATATTGTTCAAAAAATGTTAACTCTAAAGGAATTTTTGACTAAAAACATCCAGGAAATGTGGACCCTGTGAACAGACAAAACCCAAGAATAATAGAAATAGAAGAAGGAGAAGAAACACAATTCAAAACCTAGAAAATATATTTGACAAATTTTCTAACCTAAAGATGAACATGTGTATAAAGATACAGGAAGCTTATAGAACACTAAATAGTTTGTACTAGAAAAGAAAGTTCCCTTGGCCCATAATAATCAAAACACTAAAAATACAAAACAAAGATGGAATATTAATAGCTGCAAGGGAAAAGGCCAAGTAATACATAAAGGCAGACCTATTATTATTATACTTGACTTCTCAGTGGAGAACTATGTCCTGTGTACTCTAAGGGAACACAAATGCCAGTCCAGCAAAGCTTTCAATGACAATAGATGGATAAAACAATATTTCCCACATTAAAGTCAAATTTAAACAATATCTGTCCACAAATACAGCCCCACAGTAGATGCTAGAAGGAAAACTCCAAACAAAGGAAGCTAACTAAACCCATGAAAATTCAGGAAAAATTAATCTCACATCAGCAAAACCAAAAGAAAGGAAGAAAATACACATATTAATAATGGAAAACTACAACACCCCACATTCACCAAAGGACAGGACATCCAGACAAAATCTGCACAAGGAAATACTGAAGCTAACAGATGTTCTAAATCAAATGGACCTAACCTATATATACAGAACATTTTACCCAAACACAAAAGAATACACTTTCTTCTCAGCATCTCACAGAACTTTCTTCAAAACTGACCACAACTCAGTCACAGAGCAAGTGTCAACAGATACAAAAAATCTGAAACAACTCCCTGATTCCCTTCAGACCACCACAGATTAAAGAAAGATTTCAAATAGAAATTTCAAGTAGAGGCAACAGTAAACCTATGATTATGGAAACAGAACAATTCTCTAGTGAATGAGTACTGGGTCAAGACAGAAAAAAGTAAGAAAGAATTTAAAGACTTCCTTGAGTTCAAGGACAGTGAATATAAAATATACCCACATTTATAGGACACAATGAAAGTGATACTAAAAAAAAAAAAAGTTCATAGTACTAAGTGTCTTCATAAAGAAATTGCAAACACCTCACACCAGCAACTTAACATCACACCTGAGAACTCTAGAATAAAAGACACAAACATACCCAAGAAGAAGACATGGCAGGAAATAATCAAATTGATGGCTGAAATCAATAAAACAGAAACAAAGAGAAAAAACAAAGAATTAATTAAACAAAGAGTTAGTTCTTTGAGGAAATCAACTAAGTCTTAGGGAGAGTCTGCTCCAAGACATAATCCAGGGTATGCCAAAAAAAAAAAAGAAAAAAAAATCCACAATGTTAGCAAGAACTAAACTTTTGTATCTAAGGGGTAATAGGAAAGAAATACATGCTTTCTGATATTAGCTTTCTCTTTTACTTCATCTTGCAAAAATCTCTCTCTGAAAAACTCTGTCTCCACACAGCTACACCTCTCCACATAGCTACATATCTCTCTAAAAACAGCAACACATCTCTCTATAAATATATTTCTCTTCTATACAGTTACAAATCTCTCTTCTCTACCTCTCTCTTCTACACAGCTCTCTCACAGTAAAAACTCTGGACAAATATATGAGTTCCATTTTTAGGACTGCACATTTTTTGAGTAGATAATAAGAAGCTTAGCTATTCTGACAACACATTAGAAACCCCATGGTTTCTCCTGGACTTGCAATGTCAACACTGACCACCCTGTGAGTGAATAACCATAGCAATGTTTGGCTGTAAGCCTGACTGTCAGCTAGACTATAAAGCAAGAGTAGCAGGCATGTAGCTGAGTCCTCAGCATTTCCTAACAGAGAGTGATATAGAAATGCAGGACCTAAAAAATAGTTAGTTGGCTGAATCTTGAATCTCATATCATAAAACTGATACTAGGGTTACATGCAGAGAGTCAAATGCTGAGAGAATCTGTTCAGGGAGTTATGTCTTTAACATTATCAGCCAGACTTTTGCCAGTGAAGAACTGGCACTAAAGTTGCTTCATATCTGACCTTGATTCAACAGACACCTGGGGTCTGTTCTTCTGTAATCCATATGCAGGGGCAACTAGCCTGCCTTGAATTTGTCTTGAGGTCTTAAATAAGTTAATGATGTAAAAATCTGTCTTTGTAAATGAGAATATTGTTATTTTTCTATGTCAGTCTGGGCTAAGAAAAATATCCTAGTATTATTTCTATTCATCAAAATAATACATCTTAAGAAGAAATCATCTTCCTGACCATCCACAGACATATGTGTGCTCAGTAGATGGAATATACACATGAAATAAACACACATGCAGTACTGAAAATATCCACAGATGTTTCTAGAGAATAAATGGAATGGCACATGAGAAAAATTACAGACAAAAACAGAGTATCCACAGCCAGGAAACCCATGTCTTTGCCTAGTGGGGATCCCCATCATCTATCTGGTCATTTGACCTGTTGAATATTAGTTGTCATCTGCTGTATATTCTATGGCCTCTGGCAATCAACATGATAGATAAACCCTTATCAAACCCAACTAAAATACAGAGACTATCCAAATGAACATAGAAACAAAAAGGGGGTCATAAGTACAGACAGGAAATCCAAAGAAACATTAGGTCATACTTTAAAAAAGCTGTACTCCACAAAATTGGAAAATCTAAAAGAAATGAACAAATTTCTCAATACATACTACTGACCAAAGTTAAATCAAGATCAAATAAACAACTTAAAATAGACCTATAACCCCTAAGAAAATAGAATTAGTCATCAAATTCTCCCAAACAAAACAAAACAAGCAAACAAACCAACAGAGCCAGGCTGATTTTTATTTTATTTTATTTTATTGTATTTTTGCAGAGTTCTTCCAGACTTTCAAAGAAGAGTTACCACCAATATTCCTTAAATTACCCCATAAAACACAAACAGGAAAATTGTCAAATTCATTTTATGTAGGGTATTTGCTGATATGGATCCACAGTGGTTGTGAGCACACACAAGTCCTATGCAAGCTCAAGCCAGAGAAAAATCTCATCAGGGAGCTAGGAAGTGGGAATGAAGTCTCACCCCTAGATGAATAGTTAATAATTGGGAGGGTCAGTTTTTAAAGGTTCAGCCACTATCTTTGGATCTTAAAAATCTTTCTGTACCCTCTTGTGCAATGAACCCTGAATCTAGGGAGAAGGTGTGTGATATAGACATGCTATTTAAAACTGAGCATTCCAGAGGCTCTTATTCTCTGTACATTGACTGATTTGTGTCCTTGTTAATTCCCATCTGTCACAAAATGTATCTTCTTTAATCAGCATTGAGACACATACTAACCAGTGGATATAATAATAAGCCGCTGGGAGTTTGGTTATCATTGTGACTTTTTAAACATATCTAGCAAGAAATGAGATATCACTTAGCGTATGTCTCAAATACCATTTCCATGTGCTTATTTTTAATCTTTTTAAACCTTTTGTCAACATATACTATAATATATATAAATATAACTAGAAGTTCCACAAAGCTGTATATTTTATAACTCCAAGTTCTGAAAATATCTTTTTTTTTTTTTTTTTTTTTTTTTTTGGCTTTTAGAGACAGGGTTTCTCTGTGTAGCTTTGCATCTTTCCGGGAACTCATTCGGTAGCCCAGGCTGGCTTCAAACTCATAGAAATCCACCTGGCTCTGCCTCCCGAGTGCTGGGATTAAAGGCATGAGCCACCACTCCCGGCTTCTGAAAACATCTTAAGAAGTTCTTAGCATAAAAACTTCTTGGAATTCAAATCATAGATCACAAGTCAAAATTTAAAAATCAACTTTCTTGGTTTTGCCACAAAAACTGTGCTATGTCAAGTTAGTAGTTTCTATCTCATTACTTTAACTAACTTAGAAGCATGATTTTTTTCTTTATTATTGACTTTGCTTGGTAAATTAGAATGAAATCTTCATGAGCATGAGTATCATGAGTATCACAATCACATTCATATTTTTAAAAGATTTATTTACTTATTATATATACAGTGTTCTGTCTGCACATATCCATGAAGGCCAAAAGAGGGCACCAGATCTCATTACAGATAGTTGTGAGCCACCATGTGGTTGCTGGGAATTGAACTCAGAACCCCTGGAAGAGCAAGCAGTGCTCTTAACCTCTAAGCCATCTCTCCAGCCTCCACATTCATATTTCTTCATAGTGAGTATAAGACCATCAATACAGAACTACTCAATAAATATTTTGAATGTACATTAATATCAATAGTCTTTGTTTTTCTTCAGTTCTTTCAATATTTTATTCTTAGCATTTAAAACAGAGAGATCTAGAGACTATCCTTATTACATATCCTTGAATTTTACTCATTGATCATTAATATATAACAGTAATATGCAAAAGATATTATAAAAGTAGCAGTTTAAGGATTTCTGTTGGATTTTATTACTACAGAATAAAAACAAGACTGAATATTGTGGTAGAATCTATAATGAACTGAACTGTCTTTTCTCTCCTTTGTTGGTTCAATTATGTTTGTTCTAAAGCCATTTGAGGGTTCTTTTTAAAATTATTTTCATAAATTTTTCTGAATAGATTTATAACACTCATCATTATAATTTTTATCCCACAATTTGATTATAACAATAGGAGTTACAGAGTCTCCCTTTCATCTTCCTTTAACAAGTTCAGCTATTAACTACTCAAAAATCAGTACTTCTTTGTGAAATATGTAAATATGAAATCATTTGTGCTACATTCATATAGTCCTTGAGAACAAGTAAAAACTAAATTACAAGTGGTGTTGCTTCAGCCATACTGTATCACATCCTTTCGCAGATTGAAATATTTGATTCACACAAAGAAGTGATTTCCCTGGACCTACAGGTAGCTTGCTGGCTAAAAGGAAAAATAGAAGTGGTTTCCTGAACATTCTAGAACACTTCTCAGGAGGGATACTCTTCTCTAATATCATAGGTAATATGGAGAAATATGATATATCATTGAGACTGAAGCAAAGAAAGTACCCTAATTCACAGTGACTGCACAGGAACTTGATGGTCCTGGTGTATTCTACTGCCCAGTTCAACACTACATCCAACAGGATAGTCACCTGCAGTGAACCTGCTGCTTTTAGAGATACAGGGGAAACAATCTCTAAATGGCTATTTTCCACACCCAACCTCAGCACCTATGCTAAGGCAAGGGAAAGGAAGCTACAATAAAGCACAAATCTTCAAAGAAATAATTAAAATAATAGAAAAGATACAGTGAAATAAAGACTATAAATATTGCAATATCAACAACAATGATTTCAAACATTATAAAGCACAATACTTGAAAAATTATGCTATTAGTATAAACACATGAACATTGGTGCATGCAGTAGATTAGGAAACATCTAAATGAACCTAGTTATCCATGTTCAATCAATTCAACAATGATGCCAAGCATTTACAAAGAGTCAAGTAGTCTTCTCTATTATTGATGATGAGAAAACTAGAACTACATGCATTAAATTGGAGTTAAAACCTTATCTCATACCATCTAAAAAGTCAATTAAAAAATAAATAAAAGAAGTCAAAACAGTACTTGAAACAGCTATAAAATTATTGGAAATTAATATAAAGAAAATATTAGACATTAGCTTGTTAATAACAATTTTACTCCAACATCACTTCCATTTTTATGAAAATTATTACCTATCATGATACCATCTTAATGATTTTGGACAAAGAAAAATACATATTTAATTTTAATTCAAATATAATTACATTATTCCCGCAACTCCCTTTATTACTTCCAGTACTCCCATACCTTCCCTTGCTCCATCTATAATTTCTGCACTCGTTTGTTGTTCTTGGTGTGTGTGTGTGTGTGTGTGTGTGTGTGTGTGTGTGTGTGTTTTACAACCAACTTAATTCCTTTACTATTGCTTGTATAAATACAGTTTCAGGACTGACCACTGGCTACTCGATACTAGATAACTGATTAAGGGTTTTCTCTTTGGGAGAATACTATTTATCTCTCTCAGTATCACTTAGCTGCTTGTACTTCTTTTTCTAGGGACCAAGCTTGCTGAAATTTCCCCCTTCTGTGTTAGCATAATTGTTATCATCTTTGCTTATATCAAATATAGGCAGTCATACTGGTGAACTATCATAAAAGAAGCTTCCCTGTCAATCCTGGGAGACATTGTCTTAGGGCAGGTTTGTTTGTTTCCGGGCTCTTACTATCTTTTCTGGCCCTCTTCTACAGTGCTCCCAGAGTCTTAGATTCAATATCTGTGCTGTAGATACGTCCATTGAGGCTAGTTATCCTATGCTTAATTGTATTTCAGTCACTTTTGTCAATCATAGAATTCAATGTTGGCTAGGATTATTGGTTGCTGCCCTCCCTTATAAAGTTATATAGATGCTTCTGGTACTAAGAAAAGTTAGTCCTCAGGGACAAGGTTTCAAGTCATAATCATTTCCAATTCTTTGAATCCTGTGTCTGAAGTGCATGTTGTCTTCAGCAATAGGTACTTACCTTCACCATATAGGAGACAACCAAGGTAATAGTAGTAGCCTTTATTGTCTTGGGAGTTTCTTTGACTCCATGACCAACACCTCAAACAGGCTTTCTTATGCCTGATTCTGGGATTTTTATTACATAGTCTATGGCTCTAGGGCAGAGCATTTGTCAGCCTTTAGTTAGCATTTAAAAAATTGCTTAACATTATTAAAACAATACATGTATATGTACATATTTATATGTATAATATGAAATTTACAGTAAATAAAATATAGTGTGATCTATGTTTTTGTCAAGCATCTTTCATGTTATTTTTCCTTCTTCCTTCCTTTTCTTTTTCTGTACTGCCCTTCCTCTGACTTTCCATTCAAGCTTCTCCCCAGTTTTTTTCATCTCTCCTTCTATCATACCGTACCTCTACTATGTTACCATTTTGCTTTTGTGGTCTGTGGTAACTCCAGGACATATGCTCACATCTGAATATTTGGAGGTAAGAATTACATATGAAAGAGAACTGTGGTTCCTGTCTTTCTGAGTCTGACTTGTAAAATTAAACATAGTATTTTGTACTTCCATCTATTTTACCTAAAAATTTCATGATTTACATGGATTTTCAGCTGAATAGTGCTCAATAGTGCATATGTTTGAATTTATACTATATTTTCACTGGAATATATGATTGATAGCCTTGCATAATTGCTTGCTGATTAAATGATAATGTCATTTAAATATCTGAAATGCTAAAGCATTGCTTTGTATTTTCCTAGAATTTATGTTCTACATTTTCTTCTTTGAGACTAAAAAAAGTCTTTTTTTTATTTCAAGAAGATTTAGTCTAAAGATTACATGGTTATTAATGTAATGAAATAAAAATGTTTCATCAAATGGTAATTTAGATTTATTTTGGAAATTAAAATAAAATTACATAGTTCCCTCCACCACCTCCCAACCCCAACACTTGTTTCTTCTCAAATTCATGGCTTTTTTGTCTTACATTACTCCTACATACATATATGTTCCTGAGCTTATAAATACATCTTCTACTAGTGTCTTGGAATTTGTGAACACATATTTACTCCAGTTAATTTTATAATTCATTTATCTAATTATATGCCAACTATACTGATAGTAGAATTTGGTTTCCTAGAATGGTCAACATAAAAACATATCCCTAAACCACACTTTTATAGATTAGTGAGAACCATTTAGATAATACGAGGAAGTAAACAATTTACAATAGTAGATAACACTAGTCCTTTACGGTTTTTTGAGACAGGGTTTCTCTGTGTAGCTTTGCACCTTTCCTGGATCTCACTCTGTAGATCAGGCTCGCCTCGAACTCACAGAGATCCGCCTGCCTCTGCCTCCTGAGTGCTGGAATTAAAGGCATGTGCCACCAGCACCTGGCATTCCTTTAAGAATTTAGCCAACCAAGCATAAACCTAATGAAGAAAAATATATGTAAATATTAAAAAAGACATTAATGAATGCTGACTAGAAAGATATATTATCATTTCAAAATAATTCCTCACAAATATACAATGAAAGTGTACCAAAACTTCTATTATTGTCATAGGTTCTTTTTAAAACTTTCATTGTATGAATCAATTTAATTACCAATGTGTTTCAAGGTAAGTTACAACTTTACATGATGTAATTGTCACCTTGTACATTGCTTAGTTTTCCATTGAGGTGTGAATGAGCTAAATGTGTTGTATCTCCTGAGGCCACCATTATGAAGAAAGCATTTTAGTGAAGAAAAATACATTCTGAGGCCAATTTTACAAAGAAACATAAAACATATTCTCTACACTTACTGTTGATGAAAGTGCAACGATTTTTCTTTTTTTACTCTTTGAGTAAAATAGGAAGTAAAGAGTTACTGAAATGCTCTTTGCTGATGATTCTGGTTAACAAAACTGAGATAAAAGCTCATCTTAGAGAGAAGACACTTTAGTAAGAGGCTATAAGGCTTCTGCAGCTATCCCAGCAAGACAAACAAATGAAGAAGAAAAATTTATAGACTTTTGGCATATCACTGTCAAAATAAGATACAGCAATGGCTCTCAGACATAGCTGTTCTCTCTAAATATCAATATATCTTCACATCTTTTGACAGAAAACAATTCTAAAATTAAACATTTTTGTTATTTTGTATTGTAATCGTAGATGGGCCCTTCTTAAGCAAGAAACAACTGAATAAAGTCAATTGAGAAAATGTTAGAGGTGTCAGATTTCTGTACTAAAGTTCTCAAATATATTGGAGCTCTAACTTAGAGTAGAGTCATAAGAGTCTGTTTTTAAGTGTTCTCCACACACTATTTTGGGTTCCAAACCAAGCCCACTGATTAATTTTCCAATGTTTTTTTTTTAATTGTTAAATTGTTCATCATATTATTTCATGACAAAAGATATCAAAACTCAGTCACTTGTGTGGGACCATCTGTCTGGTGTCTGTGACAAAGCACACAAGATACTCAACAACAGCACAAAATCACTTTTATTAGCCAGGAAGTTGAACCTTGCAAGAAGTCAAACCCTTTAATATCTCTGAACTCTCCAGGCAATCTTCCTGTCACTTAATCGTTTTGTGTCTGGAAGCACTTCCCGAAAAGGAGACACAGCTCTACACTCACATGATTACACTGTAAAAGAACTATTTCTTCCTGAAATTCCAAGCCGGATAATTCCAAGGAAATGTGTATGTGGTGACCGAATTGGTATTGTATGGGTACTGAGCACACTCTTACAGAATACTGTTAAATCCTTTAAGCTCATCTTTAAGTGCTACAGAGAGGAGGCTGAAGGGGTAGAAAAAGGGTTGCAAGTGAACGTTTGAACACTTTTCATATCTTTGTTCTCCAAAACACTTGTGTTGCTTCATCCTTATCTACTAGCAACCCAATTTTGATATCATTTTTTAAAAAGTTTGAAATTATATTCTCCACCAAAAAAACGTAAATGAGCCCAGCCAGCACTGTGCTCCTTTAAACTCTGTTCCATTTGTAGTTTCAGAATTTTGTCCACTCACAGCACAAGACACTAAATCTGTCACTGTGTAGCCTGTTTTATTGAACAGTTAAGTGATCCCAAGCAGCTTAACCTGCTTAGTCATGGTTCTCCTTGCAAATAAATATCTGCTGAGAAATGTACAAAGTATAAAACTCTCTCCTTAGGAAATGGGTGGCAGCTAATTAATGTAATTTCTCAAAGATTGCAATTACCTAATTTGTCAGAAAGCCATTCTGCTGTTGGTAGCCACTGCATTTAAGATGTTACAATCATGTAGCATTTTAAAAATAAAGATATCTTGCAAATTTTCCTATTTGTCTAACCAGTGATGACAAGCAGATTAGGAGCCCATACCAGTTTGTAATGTTTATTAATGACATGCGCAGCTTTATTTGTATCTATTTTGGTGACTTTCTAAATTGGCCAGATGAACAGGTGCAGTTATCAGTATGAGAGAAATCAACCTAATGGATTTGATCTAATCTTCATATGAACTTTGAGACCAAGTTTTTTAAAAAAGGGTCATAATGAACTGGACTAAGGTATTTTTATTACATTTCCATTTTAATTTTTTACTAATTCCTTTAGCATGGTGGCATTCATGAGTATTTCATAAAGTCTCAGGACTTTAGAAGCATGTGAGAACTTAGAGGTAGTCTGCATCAATAATATGGTGATGAGGATTATCATCATACATGCTAAGCAATGCTCTACCAATCTCTCAGCTATGTCCACAATCCAATACCCTTATTATTAGAAATAGGATAACAGATGTGAAGCTGGTAAAATTAGGTCAGAGAGTCGATATCTTAGCTCTTTATGTACCTTCAAAGTTTGGGGGTTTTATCAATACATCTGATATTAATCAAAGTGTGAATACTTGTATGTCATAAATTTATTTTCTCAGTATGAGGAAAAGTAAATTATAGTGTACCAGGCTTTCAGCTTTAATTGTGAATAGAAGGATTTGAAATATTAGCCCCAGAATTTCCTACTAGAAATTCCTTTCTGATACCATATTAAATCTTTCCTATCCTTCCTTCTTTCCTCTTCTCATACTCTCAGTTTCCTTGGTGAAATATGTTCATTTGGGAGGCATCCAGGCTGTGGGACCAGGACCTGTCCTTAGTGCATGAGCTGGCTGTTTGGAACCTTGGGCTTACACAGGGACACTTTGCTCAGACTGGAAGGAGGGGACTGGACCTGCCTGTACTGAATCCTCCAGGTTTAAATGAATCCCCAGGGGTGTCTTGGTCCTGGAGGAACATGGAAATGGAGGGGAGGGGCTGGGGGGAAGGTGGGATGGGGACGGGAGGGGGGAGGACAGGGGAACCCATGGCTGATGTAAAAAATTAAAACACATAATAATAATAATAATAATAATAATAATAATAATATTCTTTAATTCAGGAAAAACAAGTTCATGTGTGGAGACTCTTGGCGATGAATGAACATCAGAGACTCTAACATGGTCATTTCTCGAATTAGTTATCCCTTTCAAAGTTGTAGCTGCCTACAGTTACATAGAGCCTCTCATATAAGGCAAACCACTCAAATACGTATTGAATTGAATACAAGTTTAATTTCAGATATATAACAATTATTTCTCATCTTTAAGTATGTTTTAAATACTAAGACAAATATAAATGTATATTCTTAAAATTAATATTTTAAATAGATTTTTGTTATTTGCAAATTTCATATAATGCATTTTTTTATATTTTTCATACAATATATTTTGATAATTTCTTATGCCTTGCACTTTCCTCCCTCCCTAATACTCACCCTATCTTCCTACCCAACTTCACACTATTTCTTTCTCTTAAAAATTAAAAGCAAAACAATCAAACTAGAAGCCTGTGCATTCGCAGGTTCACACACACACACACACACACACACACACACACACACACACACACACACACGGTCTGCGTTGTGTTGGTCGACTTCTCCTAAGCATGAGGTCTGCCCTGGTGTAAGGATGTTATACACATTGTCACTCTACTGAAGAAGACTAGCGTTTCCTATCACAGCAGCTAGCAATTGCAATTAGCTTCATCATTAGAAGTGGGACTCCATGCTCATGTCTCCTTCTCCACAATGGCGGCATTTTTGTCTATGTGGAACCTGTTCAGGTCTTATGCATGCTGTAACAGTCTCTGGGAATTCGTATGCGCATAAGCTCTGTTGTGCATGGAATACACTACTAATTTGGAGTCTTCTGCCACCACTGACTCTTACAATCTTTCTTCCTTGTCTTCTATATGGACCCCAGAGCACTAAGGGAAAGGGATGTCATAAAGACATTCCATTTAGGATTGAGTGCTCCAAAGTTTCTCGTTTTCTGTACATTTTTCAGTTGTATGTATTTAGGCAGCTTCTATGGCAGCAGATTTCCATATGGCTTTTAAAAGGTAGTGTTGGTTTGTGGTCTCATCTCTACCTTGCCCTTTCATGCCCTCACCCCATCATTTAATCCTCTTATTCTTTTTTTCTTTTTTTTATAATTTAATTTAATTTTACATATCAGCCATGAGTTCCCCTGTCCTCCCCCCTCCCGCCCCTGCCCATGCCTTCCCCTCAGCCCACCCCTCATTTCCATCTCCTCCAGGGCAAAGACACCCCTGGGGATTGAGCTCAACCTGATAGATTCAGTCCAGGCAGGTCCAGTCCTGTACTTCCAGGCTGAGCAAAGTATCCCTGTGTAAGCCCTAGGTTCCAAACAGCCAGCTCATGCACTAAGGACAGGTCCTGGTCCCACAGCCTGGATGCCTCCCAAACAGTTCAAGCTATTCAATTGTCTCACTTATCCAGAGGGCCTGATCCAGTTGGGGGCTCTACAGCCTTTGGTTCATAATTCATGTGCTTCCATTAGTTTGGCTATTTGTCCCTGTGCTTTTTCCAATCTTGGTCTCAACAATTCATGTTCTTACAATCCTTCCTCTTTCTTGCTAATTGGACTCCCATATCTCCAACTGGGCCTGGCTAAGGATCTCTGCATCTGCTTCCATCAGTTATTGGATGAGAGTTCTAGCATGACAGTTAGGGTGTCTGGTCATCTGATCACCAGACTAGGTAGGTTTGGGCTTTCTCTAGACCATTGCCAGTAGTCTATAGTGGAGGTATCATTGTGGATTTCTGGGGACCTCTCTAGCACTTTGCTTCTTCCTATTCTCATGTGGTCATCGTTTATCATGGTCTGTTATTCCTTGTTCTCCCTTTCTGTTCTTGATCCAGCTAGGATCTCCTGCTCCCCTAAGCTCTCTTTCCCTTGAAACTTGCCCTTCATTATCCCCACTCACGTCCAGGTTGTTCATGTAGATCTCATCCATTTCTCTGTCATTGGGCGATTCCTGTGTCTTTCTTGGGGTCCTGTTTTCTAGGTAACCTCCCTGGACTTGTGAGTAGCAGTCTAGTCATCTTTGTTTTACATCTATGTTCATATCGGCATTGTTTGTAATAGCCCAGAACCTGGAAACAACCTAGATGCCCTTCAACTGAAGAACGGGTAAAGAAAACATGGTGCATATACACAATGGAGTACTACTCAGCAGAGAAAAACAATGACATCATGAGGTTTGCAGGCAAATGGATGGATCTAGAACAAAACATCCTGAGTGAGGTAACCCAGACTCAGAAGGACAAACACGGCATGTACTCACTCATAGAAGGACACTAGATGTAATCCTCTTATTCTATCTTTTCCTTCCCCTTTACTGTAACCTATTTCACATTACTTGGAAGATTTCCTTCTTCTCCAATATTTCCTTAATAGCTACCAAACCTCCATAGAGTTTCTGAATGAAACACAGATCTAAAGTTTAAAAGCTAATACCCGCCTATAAGATAAAACATGTAATATTTGACTTTCTGAGTCTGGGTTACCACATTCAGGATGATTTTTTTTTCTAGTTCTATTCACAAACCTGAAAATTTCACAATTTTATTTTCTTGACATCTGAATAATATATTTTTCTTGTAAATTATTTTCTTCTCTTCTCCTCCATTCTTTTTTTTTTTTTCCTTAAATAGATGAATTGCAATGGTTGAGTTACCTGAATATTTTTTTTTCTTTAACTGGTACTTTTGTTTTTGAAATTATACTGTAATTAAATCATTTATCCCTTCTCTTTCATCCCTCCCTCTAAAACCTCCCATTTAACACTCTTTCCTCTTTCAAAGCCATGGATCCACTTTTCATTACTTGTCATTGCATGCATGTATGTATAATACACATTTCTTTACCTATTCAGTTTGCATAATTTTACTTGCATTTATGTTTCCTGGCTGACCATTTGGTATTGGTTATCCAATTGGTGTCTTCCTCCCTTGGGGAGGATTATTTCTCTCACTTCCAGCATTCTTTAGTGGCCTGTAATTCTTCCTTTAGGATTGAGACCTCCTGGGCGGTCCCCTCTTCACTTTAGAGAGTCTATTGTTGTCCTTTTCCAGCTTATGTTTAGGCAGTCATATTTGTGAGACTTTATGTATGTATCTTGTGACATTACCAGGAGATACAATCTCACAGCAAAATCCCTGATCCTCTGGCTCCTACAATCTTTTCAACTCACCTTCCATAATGTTCCTTGAGTCTTAGGTTTATATTATGTAGATGTATTCACTAGGAATGGGCCCCACAACACTTCATTTTTATTGGTTGTGGTTTTCTGTAATGGTCTCTGTCTGTTGCATAATGAAGTTTCCCAGTTAAGGGGTGAAGACTACACTAGTCTGTGGTCTCAAGGAGAAGAATTTAGAATGCTGGAAGGGGTTATGCTGGTTTTCCCCCAATCTTTTAAAAGGCAAATGAAAGAAGCAGAGCCCTATCTTACACCCTTCCTCCCTCCCTCCCTCCCTTCTTTCCTTCCTTCCTTTTTTGGTTCTTTATTTTGTGTCATGATACAATTTTTCTTTATAAACACATGTACAAGGCCTGGAAGATTCAAAAGGGACCAAATGAAGGTGACCTATTCTTCACTTCAGAAGCATTTTCTTTGAAAATGTAAGCCAGTCAATGAATCAGGAAATTGCTTTTGATACAATTTTCATAAACAAATATATTACTAAATTAAATGCAGACCTTAGTGGGTCTCCTCTCTGTGTTTTAAGCATGCTTGCTATTTTTCTTATCAGAGAGAATGCTACAGAAGACTAAACACTCTTTAGGATTATGATTTTTCTAAAGTCATTGACAACTTCTCCTTTCAGGCTTAATAGAAATAGCTGAAAATATACTTTATTTTCAGAAATAAATAATCAATTATTTTAGATATATTAAAAAATAAATATGGTTTCTATAAATAGCTTATTGCCAGAAATGTTTGAACAAATGTAAATAGCAATTTTGGGACTATAACTGAGATAAGGAAAAATTGTGAATTCAAATACATAATGGAGAAGTTTTAATGTTTCACCATTTCAAGTATGCATATGATATATTCAGATCAAATCCATCTCCCATTCTCCACTCTCCTATTTCTCACATGCCTCCTATTCCAAGCACCCTCCCAAGTTCATGGATTTATCTTTTATAATCCACCAATACACTTAGTACTTCCCATATGTGTGTGAGGGAATGACAGAAGTATATGGAGTTTCTTAGGCACTGCATCATGGTAGAGAACCAGCTCTTCCACTGTACTCGGGCATCGGTTCCCAGCTGAGTCTGGGTTACCACATTCAGGATGATTTTTTTTTCTAGTTCTATTCACAAACCTTCGATTTTGACAATTTTATTTTCTTGACATCTGAATAATACATTTTACTTCTTGTAAATTATTTTCTTCTCTTCTCCTTACCTCCATTCTTTTTCTTCCCTTAAACAGATGAATTGCAATGGTTACGAGTTGCTTGAATCTTTTTTTTTTCTTTAACTGGTACTTTTATTTTTGAAATTATACTGTAATTAAATCATTTATCCCTTCCCTTTCAACCCTCCCTCCAAACTGTGCAGTCTCTTACTCATCTGTGGGATTTTGACTGCCTTTTCTCGCTCATGTATAGTGAAAATATTTGGGTTATTAATCTCATTTTCCTTGTTGCTTTGGACATAATTATTTTAAAGAAGAAAATGGAATCTCACAGAAGCCATTGCCATGCATCTATTATTTTAAAAAGGGACTTGACAACCTTTAATTGTTACACATATACTTATTTTTGTTAATCAGAGCATGTTTTGGTGGATCATATATAAAATTTATCACTATTACATGTATGACCCAAGTGTCATCTGACGTTTATTGTCCCCTTGAATATACTGAAGCACTAAGTAGAAGATTCACTGTCTGCTGTGGGATATTATTTTAAGGTGTGTTACATTTGTTTTTACTGTGGAACCTTTGTTTAATGATACAAAGATGCATTGCATTCTTTTTTTTTTTTTAACGTGAGTGCTAGAGATTTGAACTCAGGTCCTCGTGCTGGTGGAGCAAGGACTTTACCTACTGAACCATCTTCCCAGCCCCTGAATGTTGCATTCTTTATGTTGTATTTGTTTAACTCTGTGAAGCAATGTTACTTTGCCTGTCTTAAACACCTGACTGGTCTAATAAAGAGCTGAACAGCCAATAGCAAGGCAGGAGAAAAGATATACAGAGCTGGCAGGCAGAGAGAATAAATAGAAGAAAAAATTCTGGGAAAAAAAATAACAAGAGACTAACAAGAGGAGGATGCTAGGGGCCAGCCATCCAGCTACACAACAATACACAGAGTAAGAAGCAAAGAAATGTACACAAGAATAGAGAAAGATGAGAGCCCAGAGGCAAAATGTAGATGGGATAATTTAAGTTAAAAGCTGGCTAGCAACAAACCTAGACAAGGCTGCATATTTATAATTAAAAATAAGCCTATATGTGTGATATACTTGAGGGCAGGGTGATAGATTCCCCCAAAAGAGCAAAAACAACCAACAATTGTCAGTTTTCAATTATAGGAGAAGATTAATTATTTTTTAACCACTGTATACTTAGAATTTTTCTAAAGGGTAAAAAATTATGCCAAGATTTTAAGTAAATAAGAATGTTGGGATGTTTGGGTGTGAGAATTAGACTACTCCTAAAGGTAATATTTCTCAAAGTATAAGCATCCTACAGTCACTGGAAAGAAATTGGAAATATACATGAATATCATGGATCAATAATTAAGAATATTCATTACTCATTATAAACATGAGACATAAAATCACTACCAGTAATGTATTTAGATGAGAAAGAAATACCAGTACACACACATAAACTAGTGTCTCTAGCTCTAATTTAAATATAAATGTTTAAAATTATATATATAATTGGATCAGTTTGCACTTATACTTTAGTGTTTGTTTTTAAGTCTTATATGTCACATCTTACTAAAAATTGACAAAAATATTTCATGAACTATGTCAGTTACTACACTCACACACACACATTATAAAATGAGGTGTTATGAATAAACCCCTCCTTTATTATAAACAATTGCCCTAAGGTCTCACCGTGATGATCTGTATAATGCTTCATATAACAGAAAGATGAAAAAAATACAAAGAAAAACAGAGGGACATATAGATACGGACAGGACAAAGGAAAGGGAGGAAAGAGGAAAAGACAGAAGGAGATTAAAGCAGGGAAGGGTAAAGGGAGAAAGGAGATATGTAGGGGGAGGGAGGTATGTAGTGAGTGTTCCACCTTTGACCTTGAAGCACTGCCCCTAATGAGGCAGAAAGTAACTGACAAACCTGCCTACAACCTGCCCCTGGGCCATGGCCTCTTTGGACCATTAAGACCTGAGATGCATATGGGCTAGCTCTCTTGGCTACCTCATGATCATGGATGCTGAATTGTAGACCATGTCAGAGTTCTCCAGAGAGCCATATTAGACTGCAGCTCACCTCTCCTGGATCCTGTAACCCATCCCTTCACTGGTTGTAAGTCACCCCGAAATAAACCCTTTTTGACTCTCAGATAAACTACGTGGAATTGCCTCATTAATTGCCACTTTATCTGGCACTAAATGTGGGGTATGAACATACTACCCTGATATTAAGAGTCCCATGCTCTACTCACTGACCAGATTTGTATCTTTACAGGATAATAGAAATATCCATCTTCCAGAAATCATAAGGCCTTGGATATCCAGACATCTATAGCAGAAGGAAAGAATCTATTGGTACCAATATACACAGGGTAATGTCTTATTGCCTAAAATCTATATCTCTTTAACTGTAGAAAAGTTGTGGTTCTGATTCAGTTATAAATCAAGTTGGCTTTGGAGTTGTCATTTGGCTCCCTCCTTTTCTAAACCCAAGCATATTGCTAAAAGAAAAAGTTAAGAGTATGAATTATGAACCAAAGGCTGTGGAGCCCTCAGCTGGATCAGGCCCTCTAGATAAGTGAGACAGTTGAATAGCTTGAACTGTTTGGGAGGCATCCAGGTTGTTTGACCTGGACCTGTTCTTAGTGCATGAGCTAGCTGTTTGGAACCTTGGGCTTACACAGGGACACTTTACTCAGCCTGGAAGGAGGGGACTGGACCTGCCTGTACTGAATCCACCAGGTTTAAATGATTCCCCAGTGGAGTCTTGGCCCTGGAGGAGATGGGAATGGAGAGGAGGGGATGGGGGAAAGGTGGGGGTGAGGGCGGGAGGGGGGAAGACAGGGGAACCCATGGCTGATATGTAAAATTAAAACACAAATATAATAAGAAGAAGAAAAGAAAAGAAAAAGAGTTTCTGTCTCATATCAGAAGAGCCACCTGGCATAAGACAGAAGAAAGCCAATAGAAAGGGACCATTGCCTTCAAGATTCTATTTCTCTCCATTCTTATTCTTGACTTCTCAGAATTCTTTCTTACATGCCATGTCATCTTTAAATCCAAACTTTCCATTTTAATATTAATAATGTTCAAGTTTTTCATGGTAAAAAATAAGAATTTTCTAATAGAAATCACTGAAGTCTGCAGAAGGAAGATGGAGCCTCACAACAACTCTACCCAATCCAGAATGATGCCATGATGTTCACAAACATTACTCAATGATCAAACTTGGATTGAAAACTCTCTAAGATAATTCCATAGTAAGATGGTTCATCATGCTACACTTCCAGCCAGAATCTCAGACAATCTTACCCATTACTCTGAGGCTGGCTGCAGAATCTTCAGTTAGTCCAACTGAGACCTAACTATCTGAGCTTTCTTACAGAACCCCACCGAGGTACTCTTGCCCCTGAACAGCAGGAAGCAATTCTAAGAACATGACACTCCCTTTTCCCCAAATGTTTCATGTTTCTCAGGTTTATGGGTAATGGTTATAGGGTAGGAGGTAGAAGAAAATATTAGACTTAGTACTCTCCTTAAGAAAAGAAAAAGGAGAATGGATAGGTATAGGATATTAAGGTAGACTATTGTATATACTAATAAAGTGATTTAGTAAAATATCACCCTTAGATAAATTTCACTGTTATGGATTCTTGTATACTGATACAAGTGTAAAATTGTATCTGTCATATTTGTATGTTCTACCTCTGTTTATGATTTTTTGTATATTGATACATATTGTCATATTGCATATTGCACTACACATTGCTACCTCTGCTTTAACTATTTTGTGTATTCTCACAATTTTTGAGGTAATTGAACTTTTACTGTATGTTTGCTTACAGACAGTTTACCTTGTTTACATGAAGCCTTAGTCCTTAGGTTATTTAGGTAGATAAAAGACTTATAGATTTATAGTCACCTATGCTTGTCATCTCTATTGTTAGGTTGTCCATACTTACAGAAACATGTCAGATGGATAAGTAATCTTGAAAACAATTTATAGAACTAGAAAATATAGCATTTAAATGTTTTGATAACTTAGACTTCTGTTGACATGAGACATGATTGCTCCTGACAGCACCCATTTGATCCCTAGAGAACATTGGGCTTCTGAAACATACTGTTTGGAAGTTTGTCTTCTTCTTGACACAAAATGGCCTACTGGGCAAAGAACTGGCTCTTGCCTTAACTGCTGACAGTACAAATACTATCCCTTCTGAATGATTGGGACACAAGAAAAAATGACTACTGAGCTCTGCCAAGACAGGATAAGATAGTCTTTAAAAACACCTGCTTCTGAAAATGGTCTGTCAGATACTCTAGGCCTGTGGCCAATTTGGATGCACCAATTAATGCTGAGAAACATTAGGTTTCTCAGGATGCTAGCTGTCTCTGTCTACTCTTACAAGGCTCCTGAAAGTTGCTTGCCTCCTTCTCCTATTTCTCAGATATTATTATATTGTTTCTCAGGTCTCTGATGGGATTGAAGACTAACAGTTATAGTTACAATCTTCTTGTATCTTAGCTAGAACATATTATTATTATAGATTACTATTAGATTCAGGTTCTTCAGAATAGGACACGTTTTGGAATAATCTCAATAACATGCCCTTTACCTATATTCTAGATATCACTGGATTTTAGTATGTGTCTCTTGTGTGATGGTGTTCTTGTTGGTTGTAGTTCCATTTTATTTAGGACATTATCCTTTATTTCTCCTGGACAATATTTGATAATCCTTTCTATTGTATAGTTTTGTATTAGGTTAGAAATTTCTTATTTAGACAAAATGGGGGAGATGTAGTGGATAGCTATTCAAGTTTTGACCTTTAAGCACTGCCCCTAGTGAGGCAGCAGGTAACTGCTATGCATGCCTATGACCTACCCCTGAGGTATGTTCTCTTTGGACCTTTAATACCTGAGATGTGTACATGCTAGCTCTCTTGGCTTCCTCCTGATCCTGGATGCTAGATTGCAGACCAAGTCAGAATTCTCCAGAGAATGCATGCTGGCCTGCACCTCACCTCTCCTGGATCCTGTAACTGATCCCTTTGCTGGTTGTAAGTCACCCCAAAATAAACCTCTTTTGACTATCAGATAAACTACATGGAATTGCCTCATTAATTGCCACTTCAGAGAAAGAGAAAGAGGAGAGAGAGAGAGAGAGAGAGGCGGGGGGGGGGGGAGAAGAGATCTTTGTCTCTTTGATCAACTCCAATGTGGACAGTCTACTCCAAAACTTACTTTTTCCTTTATTCAGTAGACAAATATTAGGGTGTCTATTTCCTTCCAACTTTATCCTTTTTCGTTGCTGTTGTGGAGTCCATTTTCCATCTGAATGACTAGTTCTTTTTTTTAAGTTTATGAGAGATCTAGTCATGTAGATTAGCCTGCCATCTATTAGGCTTTGAATGTAAAATGTAGATATATAAATTAGCTTCATCCTCAAAGTTTTTGCCCTAGTGTATAATTACAGTCACCAGATCACCTTGTATGTTTACTAAGCACTCTAGCTAAGTATTAAAAAAACAAGCATGTCTGAATACTTCCCAACCATTTTTCTTCATGTTTAAGAAGTTATGCAATGATTCGCCTAGTTAATCTAAAAAGTGTTTTCCTTGCTTCTTTTCTCTCATAGCACACATGTAATATATTAACAGATTCTATATCCTTACATATATACCATACCTATCCACATTTTATTTTTCTTTTTTTCTAATATAAGCTTTAATTTGAATCATTTCAATTATATCCTGGTAATCAGTAAATTGCTAGGCTTGGTGACAACACATGCATATGGAAAGGTATTAAATTATTTTGATGAAGACTATTAAAAAGGCTTCAAAAGAGAAAAAGTAACTACAATTACTTCCAGCCTTATAGTAATCATAAATGTATCAAACTCTGTTCTGTAATATTTAAAGAATTACTGATGATGAGTGTCTCTGAAATATCAAGCTGGACTAGAACTGCATACAAATACTGTAAAAGTGAATTAAAATGTGATTTATTTTTGAATCCTGATTTTGTTATAAGAATAAACTCTAAGTATTATTTAAGCCTCCAGTTTTACTTTCTAATTTATTCAATGATTATTAATGCTAATAATGTTAGTAGATTCTAAGGTGTGGCTTCAGTATGATGGTATTTATAGTCTTCAAGAAAAATTATATAGATTCATGAAATTCTACAAACTTGAAAGATATTTATTCCTTAGGTGTTCTGAAACTGGAAGAAATACAAAAATATTTTAAATTGCAGATAATATTTAAACAAAATAAGATTGATAATTAAGAAGTGAAATATGTTGTTTTTCTTTATGATGAAAAACAGAAAAGAACTAAAGTTTCTCCAATTCATTTTAATGACTCCAGTAATAGCAATGAACTTTTGATGGTCTGAGACAGATATAACCACATTTTATTTTTCTTGGGGGCGGTATTTTATCTGACAGCTTATAATACATCACGAAGGGAAATCAGGACAAGAACTCAAGGTAAGAATCTGGAGGCAGGAACTGAAGAGGCCATGAAGGAGTGCTGTTTATTGCTTTAAATTCTGCTTTGTTCACTCTGCTTTCCGGTCTTCACCCCTTCTTACCTCTGTTGTATTGACAAGCAGTTTGTTTTTCTAGCTACGGGTAATTCTTGCTAAGGATCTTGCTCTGGTTGTTGTCACTGCCTAAGACACTCTTCTTCCAAACATGTGTATGTTGCCAGCTCACTTTATTCACAGTCCTATCAGAATTTGCTTTTCTAGAAATAAAATAATGCTACTGTTTTCACTTTCACTCATTTTATTTTTTCTTCAAAACATTTTGGTACGTAGTATTTCACTATGTTTTTGCTTGGTACTTATGCTGTCCCATTCAGACTGTAACTTCTAAACTCAGAATTTTTCACTCATTTTTTTGTCCACTATATAATTCTTTCTGCATAAATCCTGACACTCAATAAATACTTGCTAAATAAAAATGGATTTTATGTGGGAAAACCAGAGAATAAACCGGCTTTGTGGTTATAATTCTTAAAATGAAGAATGTTCTTTATGATGCAAGTGTGTCTATGGGGATAGAGAAAATTAGTGTCCCAAATCTGAGGATTTTAGAGGTCATACACTAGAGAATTAAATGGGACTTAAGAAAAACACAAATGTGTCAGGAGTATTTTTTAAGATGTACTTTATAAAGTATAGTGATAAATAGGTATTTGCATGTGCAGGAGAGGCATTGTCAATGATTATTCCTGCATTCCTCAGTACCAGAGCCAAACAGATCATAACTATTTCTGTTGTAGGAACAAATGGGGATTTCTATCTCTGTCTCTCTGTCTCTCTGTCTCTGTCTCTGTATCTCTCTGTTTCTCTGTCTCTCTCTATCTCTCTGTTTCTGAGTTTATGTATGCAACAAGATAACAATCATAAGAAAATCAGATAAGTTTGAGTTAATGTTGAAAAATCAAGTGGAAAATGTAAGAGAATATGTAAAGGTCTGAAACTGGCATCTGAGATAGACACAAGTCTGTTTCACCTACATATTAAGTAGGAATTGAGGCTGTGATTTTTCATAGAGGGGTATATACATAGATATATCTGTATACACACATAATATATGAATATACATAAAATATTGGCATACTTAAATAATGCAATATTATTTTAAATAAATTTAAATATCATTTTAATAACGAAGCAAATATTTATTCATGAGTGATATTTTTGCATGGCATACAATTTTCTTAATAAAATATTCATCACTGCATTTAAGAAAAGGATATTTTCCAATGCCTACCTTTGTTTTTACCATGAATGCATTACTTTTTATTAACAAAACCAATAAAAACAAATGGCAAGAAAAACTTATGGAATCTTGTTTAGTGAAGGACAGCAGACAAGGTCCACAAGGTTTGGCATTTTGTGGCAATCCTTAGGAACCCAGAGACTACTAAAATGGCAATAAGCCTGAAGGTTTTAACAGGTTGTATATTCCACAGAAACCCACAGACAGAATAGTTTCCTCTTTTATGTCTGTCCCCACTATAGAGAGTAGAGTGCAGAAGAGACCTCAGAACTGCAAGAACTCACTCACCAGACCTCCCAAAGATGGTACTAGTTATCCTTTCCTGTCCCTCTTGACATATTAAAATGTACAATAAATGTATCTTTTAACATCAAACATTATTTTGGCTTCAAATAAATTTTATGTACAGTAATGATGTCTGCCTCAATGTCTCTTAATACAGGTTACTTTAAGCAGGCAAATTTTAATTAATAGTAGTTTCTACTTGCCAACAAGATATTTACCTGTTGCTTACTGCATCTCTGCTTTGTAATTAAAAAATAGAATTAAGCCAGGTGCATAAAATTATTCTTTTTGTGATTTTTCAAATATTTTAATTTGGTATGTAAGATTAAAGAACCATAAAAATACATTTTTAAAATTAGAACTAGAAAAATATCAAATTAAATTTCAATTGAATTAAACTGAATATTTTACACTGTGTTGGATACTAAAAGTTATTTCTACAGCTAGAATTAAACTCTACTGTTAGAATTGAACAATTCTTGGATTCATGATCATTAAATAATTTTAATTCTTTTGTATTTTTATCCAGATGTAATTTACTCAATAAAATCATGTATTATTTAATCATGAAACAGCGTATCAAATTAAAAATACATTTTAAGTCTAATGTTGTGTTTTCCCATGGAGCATCCGTTCCTCACCATCATTTGCCATTTTAGAGCCTACATCAATTCCCTATCTCTACAGCATAGACAATTTACAGTTTATGTTACAAATAAAATGTTAACAAACTCCTGAGAATAAGGCATTCTCTTTAGTGTAATTGCTTTCTTATATCAGATTTCACAAAATGAACTTGGCTGTCTTGAGGCTGTGATAATATATTTTGATTTGACATCATACACCAAGCTCTTTTTGACAGATCTTCCCATGCATAATTCCAGGTGTCAGACCAGGAAAAGTCATTTTCCCATACCAAATCAGTCTTAGGAAAGTAACTATAAACTAAATAATATTCCATTTCTTGAGATATTCTTGTGTATTCCTCACTCCTATCTCTATTATCTATCAAACTCCTATCTCTATTATCTATCTATCTTCTTCCCTCTATCTGGGATCATAAATAAAGACGTTCTGCTGATAACATGACAAAAAAGGAATACTCACACACTTGTTATCCTCAGAGTTTGAATAAAACATGCCAGTGTGTAAAATTCTTCCAAAGGTGAAATTTAAAGCCAATTATAAAGCTCACAAATGTCTCTACATACTTTCCCTGCAGGGGAGTTTAAGGATCATTACTCTGGAGCAGTGAAGAAATATAAGTACACTATGTTTTACAAAATCAACAAGTATATGAAAAACAAACAACCCATCTTTTGAAATACTATTCTGGTAGGGTTTTTGAAAGGATATACTTCTAGTTCTAATGTGACAACCTGTAGTAAAGATCATGAAAATATTGAATGTAAGGCTGGAGTTACAGCTCAGCGTTTAAGAGTACTTATTATGTTAAAGGCCCCCTGTACTCACATGGCAGTTCAATACATTTGCTAGTAACTTCAATTCCGAGGGATCCAGGGCCGTTCTCTGACTTCTGCTGGCAGTATGTGCATATACATATACTTCAAGACACACACACACACACACACACACACACACACACACACACACACCAAACTAACTAAATAAATGAATAGATAAATAAATAAGCAAACAGCAAACAAACAAATAAATAAGTAAATGCCTAAAAATATATTCAGGAAGACTTTCTTCTTCATATGCATTGACAAGTATTTATGGCTTTGCTTTTCAAAGCCCCTTGGATATTGCTGGACTAAGGAGGCCATCTAGAAGACTTAGCTAAGGCTTCTAAAAAGCCAGCCTTTCAACAACACAAAGACAGTGTTTTAAAATAACAACAAATGTTTTGATCAAGAGAGGACAGGAACTAATTCCCCAGTTATGGGGGAGAGAATTAATTTCAACAATGCAATGTTAGCAGGCAGAGGTCAAACACCAACTAACCTTCTAGCGAAATTCCACATTGATTCCTTTCCAATACTCTGTGAAAATGTAGCCAGGGAATCTGTCTTCTGTGTCCTGTCCCCCTCTTCAGAAGAATCAAGAGCAACCACTGATAGCTACAAGAGCTGAGAGAGCTGAACTTCTAGGTAGCGGGGCAACAGGAAAAAGGAAATGAATGAGAATCCTTGAAATCCTGGGGCCTCGAGCCAACGCTGTTCTTTCTTCTGCTTTATTCCAGTGTCAAGATGCTCTTTCCCTCTGCCTCTCCCTCTCCCTCTCTCCATTACACCAGTGTCCTTTACGCTTCATTCCTAAAGTACGCTCAGCAAGTGCATGCTAGAATCTTCCAGTTTACCTCTTAGGTCAATGCTTCCTCTAAATATTTATATTTCATTTCTATGTCTGATGAGAAAGAGAATGAAAGGAATTTAAAGTTCCAATGAAATGCCGGCAGGTATAAAGGAGAACACACAGGAAACACACAGGTTAATACTCATAGATTTAACCCTGCTACCTGTCTTATTGCTTACAAGATAGCTCCCAATCCCAGCTTCCCTGTGTAATAGAGATTGAAGCTCTGGGAATATGAATTGAATTTACATAAAGTGCAGGCAAGAGGTGAATCGGATGTTCATTGTTCCTTTCAATTTTTCCCTGTAAGTACAACCGAGGTCATCGATTATTTCCACTACTAACAGGACAGACACAGTTCCTAATTCCCATGCTAATACCTACAAATGCTATTATGCTTTTATGTTGTTTTTTTTTTTTTTATCCAAGAAAATCTCAGTGTAATTTTCTAGAGCCATGTTTAAACAAATACATGAAAGTCCTTCGATTTGAAATACTCTCATTTGAATCACAGATATAGAACTCTGGATTCATAAAATAGTTATGTCTTACAGTGTTTCATAACAAAAAGGAGTTTGATACTTTTCTGCTTCTAAATTTTAATAGAACATTCCTCATTTTTTTTTTCATGGAAAATGCATAGCCTGTTTCCAATTTAAGCACAAAAATCATAGGTTTATTGCAACACATTTTACAGATCCTGTATTTCACTATTTCAGTGGCTTCAGTTGGATCACTTGGTAATATACACATGGAGCCTCAGCCTGTGATATGTTACAGATTGTCTTCCTTTATGACGTCATTTATAACCATATAATCTTCTCCATAGCACATGGAGTTTTAGATATATTGCTTTGGCAGAGAATCCATAGGATGGTAGATAATGGTCCCAGTATAAGGGAAATTGGATAATGTCTTTAAGGATGAGGAAAGCCTATGTTATTGAATGTTCATGAGTAGATTAGTTGGTTTGCTTGTTTCATGACTGATCATCTTGAAATGCCCCTGTTTAGTAGCATACAAATGTGTAAAGAGAACAGGAATGTAAACCACAGCAGTGACTTTATTTCTATGCTTTTAGTGTCCTTTCCTTTCTACACAGACATTCTCTACCTTACTCCTAGAAGACACCTAACTTTCTCATACTCAGTATTATCAGATGTGCTGACATTTTATTCTGATTTGCTTTTACCTGATTTTCAAGCCTACCTCCTTTGATTCTGTCCCAAGAACCAAAACTTTCTGTTCATTGCTTCCATTACAGTTTTTTCAGTAGTTTCTTGATATCTTTTTATATATACTTATTTCTCCCACAATATTATCCACTGGATATAAATTCTAATAAATGCATTCTTAAGTTGAAAGAAGGACTGAACAATGTTTTAGATTCTATCAGGAAGTAATTTTGGTCACATCACACTTTTCACTTTTTTATTTCAATTATATTCTATTTGATGTAATGGGATTACAGCTTATTTACTTTCTTTTGCTCCTTGTGTAAAATGCACTAGATTAGCATTTTAGAGCATACTCCTTCCTTTGTGTGCACTTTTTGCTTCTTTTGAACTGGGGTATTATGCCATTGGAAAAGTTCTTCGCATAGCACTGAAATGTCACTCAAACGGCAGTGATCCTTCATCTATTATACTTAATTCCTTTCAAGATATTGCCATCCCTTATTCCCAAGAAACGTAATTATTTGGAAATAGATTTTTACTTTCCTATTAGAGTGCTTTAACCTGTTTGAAGCAAGAGGTCAACAGATATTTGAATTATGATAGGATTGTCTTCTTATTCAGACCGCTCAAAATTTTAAATGAATATTTCAATTAAATAAGCATTCCAAAGCTTTAAAAATATTGGATATATCAGTGGGGTTAATATATGTTAAATCGTAACATTATCATCTGCCAGTTTATCAAAGACCTCTCAGAGCTTGTGTCCTGAGCTGGACAAGCACACCTGACTCTTGTCTTTCAGACTGTGAGACTGACAGTTCTTCCTATTATATGTGGACAGAAAGAAAGCCTCATTTTCAAAACTTATCAAAGTCTTTGTAAAGAAAGGAGGCAGAAAGCAAAAGTGGAGGGATGCTTGGTAGGTAACGATCTTTACAGACCTGTACATCTGTGTAACAATTTTGGTCAACAGTGTTACCTAACACAATGAACATGAGGAAACTATGCTACTTATATTGACAGACATAAAAGCACAAGAGAAGCTGAAGAGGCCAGTGTCTTTCTGTTTGGATGGAAGAACAAGCAAGTACTTTTAGAGCCCATGCTAGTCTGCTAATCTCCTTTGTATTGTTTTAATTTTATCCATGCTGCAAGAAAAATCACAGAATCAACTAACCTAGGCACACAGGGGCTCACAGAGATGGAACTAACAACCAGGGAGCCTGCATGGGACTGACCTAGAAACTCTGTATACATGTTACAGTTGTGTAGCTTGGTCCACTTGTGGGAATCCTAACAGCAAGAACAGGGGCTGGCTCTGACTCTTTTACTGGCTTTTGGGTTGCCTTGCCTAGCCTTAGTATATGGGGAGGTGTTTAGTTTTACTTTTACTGTAACTTGAGATGCCATGAAATGTTGATACTCATGGGAGACCTGCCCTTTCCTAACCAGAAATGGAGGAAGTGTGGATTGGGGAAGTGGAAACAGAGTCGGGGAGTTGGAGAGTGGGACTGAGAGGAGAAGAGTGAAGAGAAACTGCGGGATGTAAAATAAATAAACAAATAAATAAATATACTGAGAATGTAAAAAAAAAAAAAAAAGATTCTAAGTAATGTCAGCAAATTGTTGAGAAATGAGATTCTCCTCGGATATTTATGGGCTAGTACACTGTTATTAGTATCAAAGACAACAGAAACTTGTTGAGCATCTCACCCCAGACCTGCCTGGTTTATCGTAAAAATATACATTGCTAGATGTCTGATCCTCTATTATCTACTACATTATTTATGAGATAAAACTTGGCGGTATAGCTTTAGAAATATTCAAAACACTCAATCTTTTGAAGTATATACTATGAAGAAGAGGCACAAAAAATGAGCAGAAAAATAAATCAAAATCGAGTTTGTGGAGCTTAGAAATAGACACTATTAGCTATGAACAAATGTTCCTGCCTAGTTTCATATGCATTAAATATTAGAAAGGATATTGCATTTTCTAAATGGAATTATTAATTTTATCATGTTTTAAGTAGTGGGCAGTTATTGCCATGTTTCCATATTTAATCTGCCATTGTAGATACTCTTTCTAATAGATTCTCTGCTTTTTCTTTTGTTTCTTTCATTTTTAGCATTTGCATTATGTCATTGCAAAAAAAAAAATTGGAGCCAAATTTGAGAGGTGATGTCTGGCAAATGCATATTATAGGTTACCCCAAATTCTATGTATGAGTAGAAAGTCAGTCAGTTTCATAAAGGGTTCATTTTAACAGAACAAAGAAAGTGATGAATGTAGACAATTACAACAATGTGGTGAAATCAGTGTTGATGGGTCTTTGCCTTTTGGTTAATGGAAGACAAAGGGTGGCATGAACTGAATTCAAGAAGATTGTTTCAGTAGTAAGGACCTTAGGTCTGACATAGAGAGAGGGCAAGGCATGGCTAGTGAGTGGACCATCAATAGTCCAAATGAAACTGTAATTAGTCTCTGGACCAGAAACATTCCAACTCTCTACATCCATCAAATTTTTAAAAAGTCAATTAGCCTTTGTAGACACAGCCTCTTTTCAAGAATAATCTTTTGAAATGATAACATTCCATTTTATGGATCTAAACAAATGACTTTTTACATTTTCCCAAGAAAGATATTTTACATTTTTAATATTTGTAATTTGAGGCTAGAGACCTACCTCATTGTATGAATTACTTGAAACGATACAATTTTGGAGACAATATTGCTGATTCAGAGTCTATTTGAAACTTAATTATCCTGATTAAATGTTCCACTATGAAAAATAATTATACCAATATACACACAAATAGTAATGTGAGAATATACCTGTCAATTTTCAGTCATCCCTTTGTTAATCCATCCAATCATCTGTTAATCAGACAGGTCCTGACAGCTCACAATATAAAGACATGACTGTAAATAATATGGTATCAAACATAACGATTTAAGAATGTCTACTTCCATACAAGAAGCTTATTATATTTTTTGTTTTCATTTTGTTTTATTTTGTGCTTTTTCTTTTGAATATTTATTTTTATTTTATTAAATTTTATAATTTAAAACTCTTTTTAAATTTATGTATTTAGATTATTTTCATCCCCTCCTCTAAGTACTTCTATATCCTTTCCTCCTATCTGTATGCCCAACTTAAGTTGTTTCCCAAAAAGTAAACAAAAATCCAATACTACAACAAAACTTTCCCAAACCAAGAAACAAAATAAAACCACAGTCATGGGCACACACACACACACACACACACACACACACACACACACACACACAAATAAGTTAAAAAAAAACAACAACATAAAAGCCTATCAAACTGTAACCAAATAAAAGCAAGCAAACAACAAAAACTGTGGAGTCCATTATATGTTGGTCAACTACCCCTGAACATGAGGCCTGACCTGGAGTGGTTGTTATATGAATCATCACTCTATTGGAGAAAAATTATATTTCCTCTCCCAGCAGCTATAAGCAAAAATTCAGTTACTAACCTTTATCCTAGTAGCTAGGCTTTCATTCACTCATTTAAGAAATTATATCAAAATAAAATAGAAAAGATGAAACAAAAACTACCACATCAAAGTTGAAGAAGAAAAAACAACAGAAGGAAAAGGGCCCCAAGAGAAGACACAAGAAACAAAGACCCCATGACTCCTTTACACACTCAGAAATTCCATAAAATCACTAAACTGGAAGCCATAATATACATTCAGAGGATCTGGTGCAGACCCACACAGGCCTTGTGCATGTGGTTTCAGCCTGAGAGTTCATATGAGCTTTTGTCATGTTGATTGGAAGGTCTTGTTTTCTTGGTGTCCTCCATCCCCTCTGGCTCCTACACTCTTTCTGCCTCCTGTACTGTATGGTTCCTAAAGCACTTATGATTTAATAACAAAACATTAGTGACTTTTATCTGATAGTACTTGATGTTGTAGTAGCTCTCTGGTCTGAAGGGAAAGTAATGGATTAGATTTGATGAAAAAAAAGTATTCTGAGCCTTGCACAGCAATACAAATTAATAATATAGCCTGGTGAATACTGAAAATGAATGATTACAAATTATGTATCTAATAACTGAAAGTCATTGTAAGTATCATATATATATATATATATCTGTAAAGCCTCAAGAGGTCAGAAAATTCTGTGTGTGCTTTGGTACACTTTATCATTGTGACCACAGAAAATCAAATACGGGTCATTATACCTATAAAAATATACCCTAAGCATGATTTCATTTCCTCCTCTTTTGTTCTTGTTGTTTTTCAAAACATAGTTTCTCTGTGTAACAGCCCTGGCTGTCCTGGAACTCATTTCGTAGATCAGGCTGGCCTTGAACTCACAGAGATCCCCTGCTTCTGCCTACTGAATGCTGGAATTAAAAGGTATGCACTGCTACTGTTGCACGATATTTTGTTTGTGTTCTGACAATCAAGCTTGCCTGAAGATCAGAGGGCAGAGTTAGTTACTAGCTAACCATAGAGGCCAGGCAGTGGTGGCACACACCTTTAATCCCAGCACTTGGAAGGAGGAAGCAGGAAGATCAGGAGTTCAAGGCTATCCTGGGCTACACGAGATTGATCCACTCTAAAACAGAATCAGAGCCCTGTGGTGGTGGTGGTGCATGCCTTTAATCCCAGCACTAGGCAGGTGGAGACAGTAATATAAAATGGACAAGACATGTTCTCAGCAGCATTCAGTCTGAGGATTCCTAGAGACAGTATCTCTCTTGTTCGGTCTGAGGATTCCTAGAGGTCAGAGGTTTTTGGTGGCTGGCTTCTCTGATTTTTCAGCTTTAATCCTCAATATCTGACTCTAGGTTTTTATTGTTAATACACATTATGTTCAGACTTCAGGCTGGCACCCAGCTTCTATTTCCTTTTTTTTACATCACTCCACACGAAAAGATTTCCTTATTCTATATTAGTTATTATTTATGTATTTCACAATATTCATTTTTCATTATATGATACTTTACTGAAGCTTCAATAATTAACTTAGTATATAATTTTATACTAATTTGCATTAACAATTCAAATTCATTGTTCATAATTCTCATTCCATAAAAATATACAGTGTATATTAAGGAGCATCCTCTCTCTAGAGCTCAGAATTTCTGAAGACTAACATGTATTTTTTTTTTTTTTACAAACATCCAAGTGTATTATTGGTCAATGTCCCTGAAATGTGTCATTCTGGTGAATAAATCGTATCGAACTAAGATATTGTGGTATAGTATTATCTTCCTGGCCAAACTCTCATGATCTTCAAGTATTAGGCTAACTCTTTTGTTGCAGGACTCTTAAAAGGTCTTATTAATGAAATCAAACCCGAGGCCAATTATTGGGGTGAATGCTGGAAGATCAGAGAAGCAGAACAAGCCACAGCTACCTCACCTCGCCAGTTCCTCAGCTGGTCTTGTTTCTTCAGACTGCAGCTCCTGAGTCCTCCTCCACATGAATCTCAGCTGAATTGTGTTGCTCCAAAGCCTGAATGCTTCTCCAGCCAAAATGCTTAACCAAATGCTTAACTAACTTAGTTCCTAGACCTCACACCTTACATTCCTTTCTCTTTCTGTCCCCACTCCCCGGGATTAAAGGTTGGGTTTCTGGGATTAAAGGCATGGGTCACCATGTTTAGCTGTTTCTAAAGTGTAAAGTGGCCTTGAACACACAGAGATCCACCTGCTCTGTCTCCCAAATGCTGGGATTAAAGGAGTACACCACGACTGCCCAACTTCTGTTATGGCTTACTCTTCCCATTTTCTAGCCACCATTTTTAGCTTTGTTCTAGTGGCTGTCTGTTCTCTGACACCAGATATGTTTATTTCAGGGAACACACAATATTTCAGGGAACACAATACCCACCACATTCTTTTGCCAAAGTTCACCACAGCATGGGATAACTGACAATGGACCTTCCTTCTTGGAAGTAGGGGGCAGGCTTGGCCATGGACCGCTGCTGGATATCTAGTCGCCATTTCCAACCAGCTGTTTGTAGTTTGGCTGTACTTGCACAGGCCTCAGCTTCTCTGGGAAGGCCTTGAGAATATCGACAGGTAAGGATGACAGGAGTGAACACCACCTACACACTTGGGAGCAGTCATCTGCATGCTGTGAAGCCTTTCTAGTGTGGCTATTTTAAGGTCACCCATGTACCTGTCCGTAACCCTTCACCCACTGCTTTGTAAGTAAGCACAATAAAGTCACTGTATCTACAGAATGAACTTTGGTAGAATTGTCATTGGTGTGTCACGGAGACTGGGAGAGGGGTAGATATAGTTTACATCTCCCCTAGAGATGAAATTTTAGCAACAGTTTAGGAAGAAAAGGTATGTAGATAGCTCTTGCCTTGGAAAACTTGTGGAAACCTGAATTATAAGGGAAAACTGAAATATAAAACTGGAATAACTATCAAATATGTTTAAAATGATCCATAAAGCAATATAGTTGGCATTCCTCTATTCATCATTTATTATATAACAAGTGCATTTTGGATACATTTTTAGAAGATTATATTCAAAATTACTGAACATTTATATAACTGTACAACTATATTATTATTGGTTCATATATGATTTTCCTTCAAAATTATTAATATTAAAATTTTGTTATGTGTAGGCAATTGTGTTTCTATAACAGTACACATTTATGTACAATATTGGATTGATAATTATTGAATTAAAAGAATTTAGATTCTAATTTTTTTGTTGGACATTTCCAAAATGCCATAGTAGTAAGTACTTTCAGAAATTCTGTAATATGTTAACAATTTCAATGACAGCAGGTACACAGCAAAATCAAAATTATTATATATGTTAATTCTTATATATATATATATATTTAATATTTTGTATTTTTAGATTTAATTTACATTCTTAGGCAACTTTAACCTTAGTCATTTGAAGTTTTCTGTGTGTATTGCTTTCTATGAATTTTTTTTTACCTTGATTTTGTTAATATAGAAGAGTTACTATATTATTTATTTTCTATGGATGTATTTTCCACTCAGACATATGAACACCCATTATTAAGATTTCAAATGTCTTCTAAATTATCTAGGGACAAGAAAGTATATTGTAGTTCATTCCAAAAAAACATTCAATAATTAATAACTAACCAACTTAATGTTTCCCCTCATAAAAATTACTTTTAAGAACCTTTATTGGACACATAATGTGGAATTATTAGTAAACTAAAAAGAATGATAGCACTGAAGTGGTTATTAGCTATTATTGTTACAATTTGGAAATAAACCGAAGACGTCAATGCAAACACACATAGCTGATTCCTTTCTCCTAGTCCACTAAAACTGTTGTGATTCAAAGTCACCTGTGACTCCACTCTACCTTCATTTATGTATGTGTGTATATTTTCCAGTCTTGTGAACAATATGTGTGTGAAGTATAATATTCTCCTAGTGAATAAACAGAGGCAAGTATTGAACTACAATCTCAAAATATCTTTTTAGTTTTTTTTGTGCTTAATAATTTTGCATATATCCTATTAAAGAGAGCAAGAAAGCATATAGAACCAAGAATGGGATGGGTAGCCACCTTTCCTTAGGAATTTATTGCACAATCTACAGTGCTAGGCATGAGTATATTGTATTATGTGACATTATTTCTAGGGAGAATTGAAGAAATGTCTACTCACCCCAGGTAAGGAACCACTGACAGACCAAAGTAAGGATATAATTGAAATCCAGTTCGTTGAACCAATGAGTTTTATTGGGGTTAGTTAGCTTCATTACTACGGTGTGGGTGGGGAATTATTTACAGGAGCATATAGACTCAAAGACTGTGCATCAGCCAAAGTGCTCCTCGACAGAGAAGATGGTTCACAAATTCTAAGCACCTGGAACTCACTGTGCAACCTGCAGGTGGCTGAACAATTTGGAAGGTGTCTCTTCCAGACAGTTCACTTAACATGAACTCCTTCCAGGCTGCTTGGTTTGGTCTGCCTCTTTTAGGTGGCTTGTCTGGTTTGAGCCTCTTCTAGGCAGCACAGTTTATCTGAGAGTGTTGTCCAGCAATCTTTACAGTTTATGTGTGCTGCAGAAAGGGAGGGCTGAGTATATTTGGCCTGTTTCAAGAACTTCTTGAAGGTTTTGAATGGATTGCTTCCTGAGCTGAGGAACCTCTTTGCAGAATGGCAAGTGAAACCTTCATTTTGGAACATTATGGTGTTAATGAGCATCCTTCAATGATGGAAGGTTTTGTCTCACAGGGAATTGAGATGCAGCAATTTCCTAGTTTCATTTCTCTTGTGATTAAAATACCTAAAAAATATTATAGAAGAAAATGAAGTTTTTTATTTCAGCTTACAATTCCAGGTTGCCATGTGGGGGTCTAAGACAGGAACTTTAAACTGCTAGTCATATCTTATCCATAGTCAAGAGCAGAGAATACATTCCTAGATATTCCATTATTCTCTTGAACATAGCTTAAAACATTATTGAGGATTATTTTCTTCTCTACTTTTCCTTTTTTACAACATTGGGAAATGTGGCATTAGTCCAGGTTTGCCACTTTCTCTTTTGACCAAAGGTAGTGCTACCTAGATAATACAGTCATCTCTCTCTCTCTCTCTCTCTCTCTCTCTCTCTCTCTCTCTCTCTCTCTCTCTCCATATATATATATGGATATATATACGCATACACACACACACACATATATATATCTTTCCCTTCCATTACTTACTTACTTAGAGACATGGTTTTATTATGTAGCCTCAGCTTACCTTTAATTCACTCTTTATCCCAGGCTAGTACTAAGGGCACAGATATCCTCCTGAATTTCCTTCCCCAGAGCTGGGATTAAAAGCAAATCCTGTGCAAATATGATCAGTACTAATTAATTTAGTCTTGATGAGTAGTTATATTGTCTACATGCTAACTCTCACAAGGGTGGGGGTGTGAGCTAGAGTAATTGGGCAGTCATGGAGGAAGAAAACTGGGTAGAAACATAATTTTGGTAATTTGTTGGTTGTTGCAAAAAGATGCACCTACTGTTTAGATATCTATAATAAGTGAATTGCAAATTTGAATTTTTAATTAATACATTTATTAGATGATGCCATACATGTATATAATGCATACTAATAACTTTCCCACATACACATAGCCTCTCATTTTTCCCAACCTGTGCCAGCTTCCTTCTTCCTTATAAATATCTTTCCTATATACATTAATTTTTCTATTGCTTTGTGTTTCAGAGTTTAACTAATAAAGTCCCTGTGAATCTGAGATTGGTGCAATCTATTAGAAACTGCTGTGTTCACATGAGGATATACAATTTGTACAATAAGCCCAATTCTTTCTCAGAATCAATGTAGTGTCTGACAATCAGTAGATGCTAGACCTTGATAACTTTTGGGAATGCCTGGCTTATGTAGGACCAGTGCCAGAAGGCAGAACTGCCATGGGTTTGTGATTGCCAAGGTCACATCATGCTTAGAAGATGGCATTTCACAGGTCTTCTCTCTACTTTCTGGTTCTTACATTATTTTTGCCTTGCCATCTTATGGATATTCTCCAAGGTTTAAGGGTGTGTCTTAAGGGTTACTATTGCTCTGATGAACCACCATGGCTAAATTTGGGAAGAAAAGGGTTTATTTGGCTTATGCTTACACATCACTATTTATCATTGAAGGAAGTCAGGACAGGAATTCTAACCCATGTGGTGGCTCAAAAGCATTTGTAATGAAAATTAAAGAACCAGGCATCTTCTGGCCTCCACATTCACCAGGCAACCAGGCACATGTATGATTCACTAGCATACATATACATGAACACCCATGTAATTAAAGAGAAACAGGGAGAAATGGAGACAGAAAGAGAGAAAACGAGAGGAAGGCAAAAAAACAGATTTTCAAGGGAAAAAGTAAGCAGGTAGAAACCCAGTGGAAACTACACCAATATGAGCATGAGAACTAAGTGCAACGCTAACTCTCTGAAATATTCCGAGCCCATTTTTCAGCTAGATGCATCCATCTAAGGACTAAACTGAAAAATCCTCTGAAATATACTGAGAAATTCAGATTTAATTATTTACCAGGTGAAATACATTGATGAGCCCATGAGCAAAAAGTAATATGATCATATAAGAGATTTAAAACAATAAATCTGGCAGAATTGGAAATGGGTTGGCATAGAAACATGTTGCTACACAGAGACACACTATATAGTAGGGTAGAAAAAATGTACACACACACACACACACACACACATATACACTCTAGGAAACAGATGGTGATAGCAGCTAATTTATATTTAGGAAGCATGGTGCTGACAAGGACACCCCAGATAGATAATGTTGGAAATCCAAGGGACTAGAGTCAGTACAAAATTGCTGTCACGTATATAACAGGAATTCTAAAGTGAACAGTGAGGTAATCTGTTACATAAATCTCTTTGGAAAATTGGTACGTTTTACAGGTTTTGTGTACTATGGCCTTAAGGACATAGTCATGTCCCTTACCCTTTGCTAGCATGCCTCTGCCTGTAGGCTTGTGTGCCTACCTCTGTGCAGCGTATGTGCTGCTCTATGTGTGTGCCTGTGCCTGCCTGCGTGCAGCACATGTATGACAGCATGCACCTAGGTGTCTGTCAGCCTCTCAGCCTTTGCTCAGATTGAAAGTAATTTTGCCCTACCTGCCTGTGAATCCTCAGATTCTCTTTAAATTTCTGGCCTCCCCTGACCCTCATCCTTCCTGGCATCTGTACTGGAACCTTGCACAAATTCAAGATATAGCAAAAAAACAAAATTTCACAATTTATTTTCTCACATTTTATTTTTTAAATAATGTATTTTTCTTCTTGATATTTTGTTAAAAATATCAAAATATAACTTCTCATGTCATTTGCAGAGAAATGGTTTAATTGGAGAATATAACATCAAATAAAATAAACCAGAATCAGAACATGTTTTCCTTTTGTGTGTTTAATGCAAATTTACCTGTCCATATTTCTTATTATAAATATGCAGATATAGAAAAATCATCTGCACATAATTTGTTCATTGATTTATACACATTCATAAAGTCATGAGAGTAGGCAGGCCATGTGACAGAGGGATGTCTAAAAGGAGGCCAAGGGTCAACAAAAGTGCAATTCATGGAAAAAAAAGACAAACATGTCTTACTTCATATAGAGAGTCTAGATTTCAACACGGGTGGAGAAAGGAGAAGATTTGATGTAAGTCAGAATGCAGTCCGAGAGCGGAAGAGCAGACTAGAGGGGGTAGGAAAGGGGCTAAGCTGAGATAACACCATTATAAAAGCATAATTTATGTCATAATGGAGACCACTATTTCATATACCAACTCAACACACACATACACACATCTTACCTCACATCTCTTTTTGCTAACCCAAAGAACAAAAATAAAGATGAAATGTCTTTTTATTAAAAATATACCATAAACAGATTTATAACCACTTAAATACAATATCATTGAAAACACAAATATACAGATTATTTAAACTGGTTGTATAAGAAACATAGTGTATTCTCTTAAGTTAAAACAGGTGAATATTAAAGCATAACAGGAGACTGTCCAACTTATAATTTATGTTTTAAATCCATAGTCTTTTTCCTATTTTAGGACACAATTAATATGGAGAAAACTTTCTTTAAAAATATTCATTTACGCAAGGAACCTTATCCCATGATTTTATTCTCCTAATAAATATGATATCACGTAACTGCTGTCACTAAATCCTGTACTCTGCAGCAAATTTGAGCCAAACTAATTAGCAGTAAATCTGCCAGAACCCACTCAAAATATTCTGCTAATTAATCAGAATAGGAATAGATGAATTGAAAAATGTTATTATACCACGAAAGAAATCTTATCATCTATTTCTAGAGTTACTTAACTAATTTAACTGTCTTTATCCTGGCATATCCATTAGTCTTTGCTTTTCAAGTCTGTTAAAATTTTTCTGATCACCTGGGATGAAAAGATTACAAAAAGCTTCTAATAATTGTGATTTGGATTGGCTTCCATTTATTTGTTAAAGCATGCTTGATTCCAGTAATAAACAATCTTTTCTCTATTCACACAATAAAGTAGTTACCTTTGCAGCTCTTTAATCTTTTTTTTTTAATTTTTTTATTATGTGTTTTAATTTTATACATCAGCCATGGGTTCCCCTGTCTTCCCCCCTCCCGCCTCCACCCCCGCCTTCCCCCCAGCCCCTCCCCTCCATTCCCATGTCCTCCAGGACCGAGGCACCCCTGGGGATTCATTTAAACCTGGTGGATTCAGTACAGGCAGGTCCAGTCCCCTCCTTCCAGCCTGAGCATGTGTCCCTGTGTAAGCTCAAGGTTCCAAACAGCCAGCTCATGCACTAAGGACAGGTCCTTGTCCCACAGCCTGGGTGCCTCCCAAACAGATAAAGCTATTCAGTGGTCTCACTTATCCAGAGGGCCTGATCTAGCTAGGGGTTCCACAGCCATTGGTTCATAATTCATGTGCTTTCTTTCGTTTGGCTATTTGTCCCTGTGCTTTTTGCAATCTTGGATTCAACAATTCATGTTCTTACAGTCCCTCCTCTTTCTCGACAGTTGGACACCTGGAGCTCCACCTGGGTCCTGGCTGAGGATCTCTGCATCTACTTCCATCAGTTATTGGATGAGAGTTCCAAGATGACTGTTAGGGTGTTTACTCATCTGATCACCAGACTAAGTCAGATCAGGCTTTCTCTCAACCATTGCCAGCAATCTACAGAGGATATATCATTGTGGATTTCTGGGGACCTCTCGAGCACTCTGCCTATTCCTGTTCTCATGTGGTCTTCATTTATCTTGGTCTGTTATTCCTCGTTCTCCCTTTTTTTTCTTGATACAGCTAGGATCTCCTGCTCCCCTAAGCTTTCTTTCCCTCAAATCTTGCCCTTCATTACTCCCACTGTTGTCCAGGTTGTTCAGACCTTCAACTGAAGAATGGATAAAGAAAATATGGTACATATACACAATGGAGTACTACTCAGCAAAGAAAAACAATGACATCATGAGGTTTTCAGGCAAATGGATGGATCTAGAAAAAATCATCCTGAGTAAGGTAACCCAGACTGAGAAGGACAAACATGGTATGTACTCACTCATAGGAGGATACTAGATGTAAAACAAAGATGACTAGACTGATACACAACTCCAGGGAGGCTACCTAGAAAACGGGACCCTAGGAAAGACCCAGGGATCACCCAATGACAGAGAAATGGATGAGATCTGCAGCTCTTTAATCTTGAAATGATTTCTGTTCTTTTAGAACTTGTTGCTATTTTGGTTCTTCTGTTTAAGAGTTTCTTTTCATAGTTTTCTCAATAGTATTCAGGGAATGTTTTCAGAATATCCTTAAGTGTGGCTAGTGGAGCTCCAATATAGAAAGATAATCTAAATCTTACAGCAATAATCAGCTCTTACTGAGACAAAGATAGCATGCCTTTTGGAGAACTGTACATTGGTGATATATTTTGAAGCAGAATTACCCAGAGTTGCCTTGGGATTGCAGCTTAATTTTAATTTGCATTTCCCTGATTCTGGGGATTTTGAATATTTTATTCATGTTTTAAATTAGCCATTTGTAATTCACTTTTTAAAATCTCTCTTCCCCTTCTTTTCCCTCCCCCATGTGTGTGTGTGTGTGTGTGTGTGTGTGTGTGTGTGTGTGTGTGTGTGTAACAAATGACAATCGAGTGTTGGTCCTTGCCTTCCACCTTAACTGTGATAGGGAATGGTGTCTCTTGTGTTACTGATGGATGTAATTGGCTCCTGAGTTTCCTGAAATTCTCCTGTCTTCTGCCCACATCTTTCCACAATTGTGCTTTGATTTCAGATGCACACTAGCCAGCATGGGTTCCAGAGACATGAATGCAACTTCTCATTTTTTTTTTCATGGCAATCAACTGTATTATCTGTTCATCTCTGTGCTTCATCTTTCAAACTTTTGAGAACTATCTTCTCATGCCTTTAGCCCATTATTGTTGGATTGTTCAGATTTTAAATATTTAGTGGGATTTTTTTGTCTATGAATTTTGATACCAATGCTTTCATAGATTTACATCTACTAAAGATTATTTTCCGTTCTGTAGGATGCTCTTAAAACCTAGTATTGCCTTTGATGTGCAGAAGTGTTTCAATTTTGTGCAATCCTATTCATGGATTCTTTGAATTATTCCATGAACAATTCTAGTCATTTTAATCATGTTTTTGCCTATGATTACAACTTGATATTATAACCATGTTTTACTTTAGCAATTACAGATTTTCAGATATTCAGATACTGACCCATTCTGAATCTTGTGAAGATAGAAGATGAGCATGTAGCAGTATTTTTTTTTTTTTTATGTCTGGACGATGAGCATGTAGCAGTATTTTTTTTTTTTTATGTCTGGACATCCAATTTTCAAGCAATATTTGTTGAAGAGACTGTTTTGTTCTCTAATGCATGCTTTTGTCTTCTTTGTAAAAAGTTAGATGTCCTACCTGTGTGTACTAATTCTAGGCCCTTTATTCTATTGATCTATACATGTAGGGGATTGGGTTTTTAAATTATTTTTGTTGTTGTTTTGTGTGTATGCCTGTACCATGCTATTTTTATTAGTATGGCTATGCAGCATAATTTGAAATGGATCTGGTGAGATCTATTACATTTCTGGTTTTGCTCAGAATTTTGTTCACTCTCCACCAAGTTCTTTTATGCTTGCTCATTAGTTGTATGTTCCTATGAAGACTGTCACTAGAACTTTGATTACAATTGAATTGGATTTTTAGTTTCAGTTCTGAATTTGGACAGATACAATTTATTAATTTTGCCAATTCACGATAATGGAAAGATTTCTAAAAGTTCTGCAAATTCATTGGTGTTTTAAAATTTTCATTGTAGAAGTCTTAGACTTCTTTAGTTAGGCTTATTTCTAATTATTACATTAAAAAACTATTGCATGTTAAATCATTGACTATTCTTTTACTATCCCTATTTGTGGTGAAAAGAAAAGTTACAGTTTTTTTTTTAAAAAAAACTTCATATCCTGAAATTTGCTGAAAGTGATCTCCAGATCTTGGAGGTTTCCACTGGAGTCTTTAGGATATGTCATAATATGGTCATGTCATTTTCAATAAATAATGAGGGGAATTTTTCTTTTTGTTTGTTTTCTTTTTATTTCTCTCTGTTGCTTGAGTTTTGTTGCTTGTATTTCAAACACTATAATGCATAAAAGTTGAGAAATTGGATATCTTTTACTTTTTCTCAATCTTAGTAGAAAGTTCTTGTTTCTGCACTGAAAGAATATTATCCCTAGGTCTGATATATGTGTTGACTTTATGATGCTGAAGTATGTTTCTTCTATTCATCAAATCTTCAGATTTATTTATTTATTTATTTTTCCAGAGCTGAGGACCGAACCCAGGGTCTTGCGCTTGCTAGGCAAGTGCTCTACCACTGAGCTAAATCCCCAACCCCCAGTTTTATTTTTGATCATGTTAGATTTTGTCAAATTTATTGAATCTACAGAAATAATATGTTATTTATATCCTTTGGTTTGTAAATATGATGAGTTACATTTTATAATGTGCCTACATTAAACCTTTATTGCATTCATAGAATGAAGCCCACTTGGTCATGGAAAATGACTTTTTAATGTGTAATTAAATTTTGTTTGCAAGTATTTTGTTATGAACTTCTGCATCGGCGTGTACTAAGGAGACTTACATTTAATTATATATTGTTCTGTCTATATCCATTTTTAGTGTTAGGATAATATTGACTTCATAAAATTAATTTCATAGCAAACCTGGCTTTTATATATAAAAGAATAGTTTGAAAAAAGCTTTGATGTGGGTTCTGATTTACATTTCTTATAGAATTAAGGAGTTAATGCACTTGTGCTTTTTTTGTTGTTTTGTTTTGCTTTGTTTTGTTTTTTTGTAGTTGAGTTATCATGTCTCCTGGTAGGAACATTCTTCCTTCTGAATCCAAAACTTTTAAACAAGCAGAACTTAAAAGAGGTGGAAACAGGAAGGAAAACTTTCCTATTGGGTCACCATGGGTGATGATGACTGGAACTTGATTCCTAGACTGATGAATCTTGACTGTGAGAGAAAACATAGCATACATTGGATAAGGATTCAAAGAAGACATAGTCCAATGAGGTCAATCTGCCACCAAATCACTGGCTGGAAAACTGGGAAATGGTGTCATGTAGGGAGATGGGTTAAGTATTGATCTCTGGTGATGATTGATCTGGCACTCAGCAGCAAATGTAGCCAGGGCAGATGGGATGACCCATTCTATGGACAGTGACTGAGGAAATCTGGGAGCTGGGGCAGTGGTCTTCTTCAGGGAAGAAGACATCAGCTGGTTGTCTGGTGCCAGAGTCAGCCCTGAAAGCATACATGAAAGTAACTTTATATGAATGCTGAGCAGTTAATATTTAGTTTTATATATGTGCACATAAGTATATTTTGTATACATATATGCATGCAATAATAATGAAATAAGATGCCATGCATTTGAAGAAGAGCAGGGTAGGGTATGGACAGAGTAAACAGAGGGGAGAAATGTAAATAAGATCTCAGATTTTTTTTTTATGATTGAAGAAAGAAAAAGAGACAGAGCCAAGTTGACAATCTAGATTAGCTGATACACAAAGTATGTCTTAATGGTCATATAAATATCATCAATTCCTACTCTGGTGGCTCCTTTCTGATGTTTAGTTATTCCTTGTAAAACTTAACTTTGCAAAGAACCAGTGTTTCATTGATTTTTATTATTTTTCTCATGTTATTAGTTTTTTTCATACTTTTGTACAACATATTTTTTATCATATTCACCTCCATACTCTCTCCTACAAGATTCACTGCCCATTCCCAACTATCCCAAGAATGTCCTATGTTTTTAAAGACCCATAATGTACAATCTATGCTGATCATTCCCTTTCTGAAATGTGACCTTCACTGGAGGGTAAAAAACCCACAAGGGCCCACGACCTTAAAGAAAATTGACTCTCCTCCTACCTCTATTGACTCTTTGCTTGTTCTTTTTCTTTCCATTCATGTTCTGATATTCTTTTTTAATTCTTCCCACATAGTCATTTGTGGTCTATCTATGTTTCACCTTGTTTTGCAACATTAAGTCATTTATTTGAGATATATCTAAATTTTGATATAGGCTTTTATAGCCTAAAATTCACCTCTTAAACCACTTTATATTCTCAGGGTTTGGGTATATTGGTATTTACTCACATTCAATTATTGAGATTTTTAAATGTCCTTTCTTGGTTTTTGATGATCCACCAATTCTTATTTAACTCTAACAGTTAGATCTTCAGTATGTAAATTTTTAACTAGGTATGATGTCCTCTGAAATATTCTTTGTGTCACTTCTATTTTTTTTCAGAACCTAACATTTTGCTAAAATTCTGTTTATAATTTCCTACCATTGAAAAATTATATCACGATATACTGATGAACTAAATAATGGCCTGGAAATTGTAAATCGAGTATAAATAAGACTTCTGTTTATAATTTATGCTGTGAAATACATTTACATTGTTTTCACACCTCATGGTTATGTTACATTCAGATGGATAAAAGTATTATATGAAGATTCCTCTGGACAGTATATTATAGTACTGCTGAAATATGAATCATGCACAAAATAATGAGTACCTGTAAATTCCACATAGTCAATGTTTATGCATGATCCCTATTCTAATGCATTTAATTTTATTTTTTTAATTCTCTGAGTATATAAAGGAAATGTTCTGCTTTAAACCTCTTTCTCCATACTATCCCTTTTTCCAATACTTGGAAAACCATTGCAGATTTCCTTTTTTTTCTTCCACGTGTGAGCTACTTAAGATTGTACTCCAATTCTTTTTTAACATATATTCGCAATAAATAAAGTACTGAATCACAACCTCTATTATTTTTCTATAATTCCAGGTTGCACAATTGGATTCTTCTAGGACTATACATGACTCCTTTGTACTTCTCCATCTTTAATAATACTTTTTCTAAATGTTGATTTTTATCATTGCCATAATTTAAACATTTTGTGGAAATGAGAAAGAGCTGCATATTATTAAATGTTTTTATATTAATGAAATTTGTTTTCATGATTGCATTATTACTATTATTTGTTTTGCATAGTGGTGTGTAAAGAGAATAGTTTTCAGAATAATAAAATAGTAGCTCATCTCTTATTTTGTACAATATAGAAATAACAAGAAGTATAAGAAAAACATTAAAAAAAACAAATGTAGAGAAAATAATTCATTTTCCCTGGACCCTGACAAAAGATCTATTAGGTAAATATTCCTTGTTTTAGTTCAAACTTATAAAAGGCTTAACAAATGAGGTTGACTTGTATGATAAAGAGACAAGATACCTGAAAAGTCACAGCACAGACAGATTAATTGGGTTTCATTAAGATTTTGATGATATTGGCATATACACTTATGCAATGTGGCATATGATGCTCAGACTATCAGACTAGTAAATGACTTTAGTATTGGCTGTGGCTTTTGGAAATTAGGTGATTAGTGATTTAACACAAAGTGGTTAAAATAAAGGAAAATGGAAAAGAATTTAAGAAGCACTTGGGGAAATTCTGTGTAGCCGCGCTAAAAAAGTGATCTGTGGTGCTGGTTTGTTCTCCCACTTACTTGATGTTTCTCATTTTTATGAGTTTAGACATTAAATAAGTGTTTAGATGTTCATTTTGGGCTCTGCATACGAGGATGTAAAATTGTTATTTTTTTTCCTAGACCTGAAAATACAGGTAATCTGCTTGTATCACTTTTATCAGCATCATGCCAACAGATAATCAAGGCCCGAGTCACAAACTAAAGCTTCTTTAGGAATTCATCAGGAGTTCCAATCTGAAGTGAAGACAACATTACTATAGAAAGGAATTCAAAGTGAAATTTGAAGAGTCATTCAACCTTGGGGACCTTCTTAAAATACTTAAATCACAGCAGATTATAAATTTTTATTGTATGACTATTGACAAGCTCTTTTTAAAACATAAATTAGAAAACAAATTCTTCCCCTCATGTAGTCCATGTATACCCCAATAAGTATTCACAGTAAATGCCTGCTAGCTTATCAAATCTGAGGCGATCAGTTTCCATCCTTTAAAAAAGCTTGTACACTCTTTTTTTTTTTTTTTATCTCTAGATATATTTTTGTCTTCAAGGACAATGTCTTAAAATTACAAATGAGATTTTTGAAATTATATAATCAATTGGTAAATAAAAGAATATAGACATAATAAAGACCTTAGTAAACTCAATAGTCAATCAGAATAAAAGGCACAGATTAAAAATGATGTGAAAATAAAATTTATATAAATGGAATTTGGACAAACAAATTTAGCTGAGGATGTGACTCCAAGGGGAAAGAGAAATGTAAGGAATATTAGTCATAAATTAAGAATATACTCAAAGAAAAAATTTTTAAAAAATCCAGGATTGGTGGGATATAGAATGATCACACTATTAAATAACATTATGATTACTTGAGAATATTTACCTGTATAGAATGAGGGTTAAAAATAGAAACGGATTTCTTAAATGAACCCAAGAGAGAGGTGCCTTAGACAAAGATGTATGATTATAATAAATAAAGATTATCAATCAAACATATAGTCAGAAAAAGCAGAAGAGGTAATTTCCAGAGTTATTAAATTTTATTTTATTATTGGAAAAAAAAACACTTTATCCTTGAAAAAAAGAAACATAAAGTACCCAGGACTATTGATTGATTTTTGAAGAAGCAAACTTCCTCAGGAAAGTACTATTTGCTTTACCATTATATAATGATCCCTAACTTTCTTTCTTCAATAGGAAACACCACATCTCTCTCTCCCTCTTTCTCTTTCTCTGTGTGTGTGTGTGTGTGTGTGTGTGTGTGTGTGTGTGTGTGTATAAATTAAGAATGTTGTTTCCCACATTCTTTGCAAGATGTATTCTTAGGTTCAAAATTTCAACTTTTTCTTTTATAATACACCTTCTTATTAAACATCAAAAATAACAAAGTACTGTTGTATTAATATAGTTTTAAGTTATGTAAGGTAGATTTTGGTAACATAAAATTTTGTGGAAACACATAAAGAACAAAAAGTACTCCTTTGAGTAGAATAAAAAGGAAGAGAAGAGATGGAAGGTGTCCCATGCAGGAGGTGGGACCATTCAATGCAATCTATTCCATTTCTTTCAAATTATCCATGAAATTAATGTAATTTCATTTATATTACCATATTCTTATCCTCACATAATTTTGAAAGTTCATGCTAAAAAGACTGTAAAATTCACTAAAAATTTATATTGAGATAATAGGTGTTAAAATCTACTGTAACAAAGATGGCAATAATGTTTACACACAATTGGGAATTGTTATCTGCCAACACTATTTCAAAATGTTTTATGCTTAAAATCTCACTTATTCTCAACAATATACAAATAAATGATATAATTTCATGGTACAAACTAACAGAGAATACAGGTTTTGGATGGCATGACCAGTTTTATACTGTAGAAATAGATAGGTGGATAATATATAGGAAACTGGACCATCTGGCTGCATAATTATTACCTTATTTTCAAGACAATGTTGTATTCAACTTATTGGATTGTATTGTGTTGCTTTAAGCAAAATACTGACTGATTGGAGACTGGATCCTAGATCTATAATGTGTCTGAAATAAGTAATATAGCAAAGGTGATTTTGATAAATCAGTTTGGAAATGAGGTTTGAATGGTCTGATAAATTTTGTTTAGTTGCTTCCAAGAGAACACAACTAATTAGAAGTAAATTCAACACTTAAATATATCAAGTGAAAATTAAAGTTCATGTATATTTTAAATATTGATTTAGGCAGTAGTTTTTGAACAAGATTCAAAAGAAAAAGAAAAATAATGATGACATAATTAAATGTAAAATAATCTATGTTTATACATTAAATAAAAGGGAAAATGCAAATAACCAGAAAGATATATTTCCTATGTACAAGAAAGTTTGGTGTTTACAATGTTCATAATCTTCTTTATTAATCCCCAAGCTATGACAGAGGACTCCGGAGGAAATGTACAGATTAATTTATTTAGTGAAGGTGACTGTAAATTTTTAGTTGCCTACCCACTTGCTGTGGAATAATTTTTCTGTACACTGTGAGTATATATTACTCTAGTTGGTTAATAAAGAACTGACTGCTTGCTAGCCAGGCATGAAGTATAGGTGGGATGCCAAATTTTGAATTCTGGGAGGATGAAGGATGGAATCATTAGAGTCGCCAGGAGACACAGAGGGAGAAAGACATGCTGGAGGACAGGTAAAGCCATGAGGCACATGCCAATTCATAGTTTAATAAAAATGGGTTAATTTAAATATCAGAGTTAGGTAGTAACAAGCCTGAGCTATTGACTGAGCATTTATAATTGATATAAGCCTCTGTATGGTGATTTGGAAGCAGCTGCTAGGATGGGAACACTCTACCTACACCACTTTTTTTTTTTTTGCCAAAAATAAATATCTACATTTGTTCAAGAAGATATCCATGACAGTATTTCAGCTACCTTGTTTAGAAGTTGATAAAACATGGCAAAAACCTACATGTACCATGCTAGAGGAGTTGTCAACGCCTGGGTACATTAGTGCAGTGGAATAGTAGTAATTAGTAATGACGATGGCTTAGATTCTGGATGAAGGTAAAGTGTTGAAATAACTCTGAAAAGACAGACTGCATGCAACTGTTTATTTTGAGCTCTACTTTAAAGCCTAGAGTACAAAATTGTCACTCTCTACAGGTACATAGCCACTGGAGGTTTAATAATATATTTAGAAATTTTAAAATGTACAATAATAATTTTTTTGTGAAATGAAAAGGGAGCATAAAAATGTGATAAGGAATGGAAAAGAAACAGGAGAATATGTGGCAGTTTATATCTTAGTCTGGTTGGTTTATTCTGAGTAAATATATTTTCTATAGTTTGGTATTTCTCTGAAAAATGGTGACAATGTAAACTAAATAAGCCATGTTTTGTTGCAACAAACTTCATTATCGGTTGTCAAGTTATGAGGGAAGAAATATTTTTTGAAATCAGAAGTGACAAAATTTGTTTGGTTTGCAATAAAACTAAAGTAGAGCTAATAACAGGACTTAAAGCTTTTTATCTGTCTTTGAATAGATAGCCTCGTGGCAGTCAAAAAATTGTAGTGATGAGAGAAACTGAATATTGCTCAATATCTGAACTATAATTAAGATTGGTTTGAGAAAAAAGTGGAGCACCATGTTGTTTTGTAATAATTATTGCTTATATTAAAATGACTCAGAAAAAGATGAAAGTCACCTTAAGATATTTCTTTAGAAGCAACATATTTAACTGTTTTTTTTTTCTTTTAAATCTGAGCTCTTTTAATTCAACTTAACAATGGAATCCCATGCTCATTCTATGCAGTAAGAGATCATCTTTACTCACTGTGTGCTACATAAAATATCCTTATGGTAGGTGTTATCTCCATACAATTCTTTGATTTATGGTTTAAATAGAATATTACAAACTGTGATCTTTTTGAAGGATTAATTTGAGACACATCAAATGGTTTAGCAGAAAAATTACTACCAGGAGGGAATACATAAGAAGTATTTGCCTAAAGCACTTAGTACTATGTATCTAAGTTGTCACATTTAATATCTTGCATCATGACCACCATTAGCAACACTGCGGTTCTGTTTACCAAGGACTAAAATATCCCCTCCTGGAAGAAAGAGGCAATGGCATCAGGGAGTTTGTGGTGAGATTGTGTCTTTTAGTAACGACAAAAGCTATAGCTATAGGCACTAATCTGACTGCTTGGATGTGGGCTGAACAAGGATTACACCAATAGACAACTGAAGTGAATCAGAGAGAGCCCATCATGCCTCATCCCTACACAAAGAACTACAAGCAACTATGGAAAGCTGATTGGGAGAAGTTTCCTTCTATGGGGAAGAACACACCAATATCCAATACTGAAGCATCATCTCTGAGAACCTACATGGAAGGGACATTACACAGACTGAGCTGGTTATATTGAGGATGTATACATATTTGCATGTAGTAGCAATGAATGGAAAGAGGGCTATGTTTAAAAAAAAATTGCAATGAGGAGGCATGTATGGGAGAGTTTGGAAGGAGGAAAGAGAAGGGCAATATGATGCCGTTATAATTTCAAAAATTAAGGGAGAAAAGGAACTCCTAGAAAGCTCATATGAGATTTGTATGACTCACAAACTCCTTCCCGGGGTTGTATGAGCAGAGAACATTGTTGGGAATAAAGGGGATTTCAAACTGTTCAGGAAACCAATGATGCTGCTTCTGTGAATATGCTGTGGGAGTCTCAATGCTTCTGTAAAGTCACCGCAGTTAGTGCATTGTTTTCCAAAGTGCACTTGCATGGAACAGTTTAGTCTGTCTCCTGTTGGTGTGCATTTGAGGGAATGCACATTCACTTAGAACACCTTCAGAGAAGTGACCAAGGAAGGACCTTCAGCTCTGCATCTGCGTTGTTGTCACTTCTACTCATGCCACCCTTTTGGCAGACACCTATGGTCCAGCTAACATACTTTCCAAAATAAATTAGCACTAATTCTCAAGTCAGTTGACTCTTATTTCCAAGCATCATTTCCCCCACTAGTTCTGACATCTCAGTTACAGTGATTATTACTAAATTACTCAGTTTATATATTTACTACATTTCAAAGATTTTAGAAACTTCATACTATATAAGAAACAATTTTGCTATTCTTTCTTTCCCTCCTAAGTTCAGTTTATAGAATCATATATATGTACATACAACCTATTTTCTTTTACTTATTCTGTAATCATATTTCCACCAAACATAAAATTGCTCCTGTGTTGAAAATACTTTTATGAATGTAATAAACTGGTGTGCCATGATAACAAAACCATGACTTGCCCTTTAATCCATATCTGACTTTAATAGTGGTGGTAGTTCAAATGAGAATGCCTTCCCTCAGACATTTCAATACTTGGTCTCCAGTTGATGTGTTGTTTATGTAAGCTGAGGAGGGTGACATTGCAAGAAGTGAGTCACTGGAGGTGGTCTTTGAAGTTTCAAAGCCTATCACCAATGCCGGTGTGCTTGTTAAAGATACAAGATCTCAGGTGTTCCTGCTTCAATGTCTAATACCTGTTCTATTGTGTTGAACTCTTATCCCTCTGGAACAGCAAGCTTTTGTCTGTAAGCTCCATTAGTCAGAGCGTCACAGCTGCCTTAGTCATAGCTATGATAGCATAGCAATAGGAGACTGAGTAATGCACACCTTGATACCAAAGACTTGGCTTTGGTCAAGGAAAACCTGACCTGACTGGGTCTTTGAGGAATGTGGAAGACTAAATCCTGAAGTAGATAAGCAGTTGAATACTTAAGCCCGAGGTTCTCAACATGTGGGTTGAAACCGCTTTGAGGGTCAAAGCACCCTTTCACAGGGATCCCATGTCAGATATCCTGAGTATCAGACAGATATACTACAGTTCATAACAGCAGCAAAGTTACTGTTATGAAGTAGCAATAAAAATAGTTTACGGTGGCAGGTCAGCACAACAGGAAGAACTGTATTTAAAGGTCACAGCATTAGGAAAGTTGAGACACACTACTGTAAGGAGTGCTTGATGGGTTATCATGTAGGAGCCTGCAAGACAGTGCTGAGAGCAACAGGGACTGTGGAGGCCAAACTCAAGTGCTTTCAAAAAGGACCAAGATTACCAACTGTGGTAAAGACCTTCAGTAGGAAATTTAGCCAAGGAGTGTGACTGATTTTTTTTTCCTTGTCCTAAGTACTTGCCTAAGACTAATTTCAAAAGTAATGGAGTCATTTCTTTGCTGGAAATTTCAAGATAGCCTTTTGTTTTGTTTTGTTTTTCGAGACAGGGTTTCTCTGTGTAGCATTGCTCCTTTCCTGGGAATCACTTGGTAGCCCAGGCTGGCCTTGAACTCACAGAGATCCGCCTGACTCTACCTCCCAAGTGCTGGGATTAAAGGCGTGTGCCACCGCTGCCCGGCTCAAGATAGCTTAATTTTGACTCTCTTATACAGATCTACAATGAAAATGATCAAAGGAGAGAAAAGTAGAAAACGAACAGTTTGAAGAGAAAGGCACCAGAAAAATTAATGTTGCAGCCAAAACTCGTGCTAAAAGAACTAAAGAGATTAAGGAAAGGCCAGATGGACTTTTCTATACCTAGAAAAGAAGAAGAAAAAGAAGTCACTACCAATGCAGTCCAAGGGACTCTGGGTCCCTGCAAAGTGGCTGAACTCAGCAACGTCATCCACATGGTGTTGGCTTTAGAGCAATGAAGGAAAACAAGAAGAGGTCAAGGATTCTTTTTCTGTGATTTCAGAGATTTGCTGATAGCAGGCAATGCATGATAGGGAAATTCAGCACAAAGACCACAGGAGGGCAAGAGGCCATGGAGAGGCCATGGTATAAAGTCATAGAAACAAAGCCTGGGTTGCCTTTGAGACCTCAAGATATTGGAAATGCCAGACCTATGGGTGATCTGCCAAGGGGAGCCCCACACAGAGCATGGAAATGTCCAAAAAGAGTGAATTATTTAGTGGGCAGTAAAGCAGTGAGGACAGAGACATCTAAGCCTTTTAACATGGGACATGGAGCTGCAGGATTTGGCATTGGCCCTGTTGAGTTTCACTTCCGCTTTTCTTCCAATAGTTCTTAACTTTAGGCCCATTCCTCCCTCCGGAGATGAAGTATTTTTCTCCGTGCTAATATATGTTGGAAGTATATGATTTGCTTTTTTGCTTTCACAGTGGTGTACAATTAAAAGACGACTTTGAGTCTCACAAGAGAGTAACTTTAATAAATATTACAACTAAACTACTACCCAAATTTACAAAACTTAACAGATTATAAATCATTGTGAGTAACTTTACTATTTACACTTTTTCTGAGGTTAAGACATGAGTAAGGAAAAAAAATCATTTTTCTTTCCATCAGAAACTCAGTGCCAAAACAGCAGTTTCTTTACTTGTTCTATACATTAGAGTAGACCCAGTTCCACAATATTTTACTATAAATATCGATTAAACATTCCATTATCAGTCAAAAGGGTCCATTATTGTGGGCATGAAATCAGGAACTATTTTATTATAAAACTATCAATTAAAATTGAAAAGTGCAACTTACTTACAATTATGAATCTATAATCCATTTTTTGGGGGGCCGGAAATAGCAAGTTCAGATTTTCTCTAAGTCCTCTTTTTCTCTTCCTATGTACAGAGAACAATAATAAATTTTCTCTGATCTTGGATTTGCCAGAAAAACATACTCTCTGTGTCACTCAACAATACATACAAAAACACACAAATATCTAGTATGTGGAAAAATCTTATTCATAACAGCTACTTTTCATGAAAACCATAATTTGAGTGTATCAATGCTGATATCATTCCAACTAATCATCTTATGCTGAATATATTTTTAATGATTTCAGACTTTCTTCTAAACAGATGTTCCTTGAAGAGTGTTCACTTTTTTCTGGTGTTAGAATGCTTAAATAAGTTGGCACCAATTTGTTAGGTTATAAAACTGGGTACTTTGCTTGAACCAATTTTATATTAGCGTAAAACTTCTGCATGCTCAGCCTTGAGTGTTTCCCCATGGAAAGGAAGTAGCCTTTCTTACCATTTTATTGCCTCATTCATCAGTGTTTTTATTTGCAAATTGGTTGCTTTCCATGGATGTCTTTCCACACTAATAAGCAACAACTTAGTGCTGCCCAAGAATTGGGCAGCCCTTCAGGGTTAATTTCAGAGGCAAAGTAATTCAATACTCTAGCAATTCCCTGGAAGAGACTAGGATGGGACAGGGTTAGTGCAGACATAAATGCAAGCTTTAAATCGTTCTTCTGAGGTTGCTACTCATATATTTATCTCCACCCTTAAGCCTTAATTACAATGCCTGTTAGAAATAATGGCAATATCATTACTTGTACTTGTTGATTTAGGCACAGTATGCAAGTTGTGAAGGCACAGTTGTGCAATAACCCAGGTTGATTCTTCACAATAGGCAAGATAATATTCTGTCTGCTCTAAGCAATTGTTGATCATTATATATTGTCTGCCTTAAAAGGAAATACAGTGTCTCACCAAGGCCACAATATTGATGTAAGACACTCTTATCTCATCACTTCCAACACAATACCAAGGTTTTATGATTGCATTTAGAATTACCTCTTTCTCATTCTTCTTTTCCTCAATTATATAATGAGCAAAGTCAGAACTTATTATAAAGGTAATGTGTTTAAGGAAAATGCAAATATGTAAAGAGAAAGACATTTGTCTTTGAATTTGTACTCTCCTAGATACTACTGTCATACTATAACAGACCCATCAGTTACAATGGTCAGACATAGAAATAATTCATTTCTATGGTATCTCCTACTATCATTACTTGAAAGTGATTGATGTAGTGTATTCAATAAGCTCTGAATTCCATATACTGTGCAATGTCCCTAGGTGTTTGGAGAAAACGTATCTTGAAATCAAACTTACATTTCTTTATGACATGAACAATTTGTTTTAGCTAAGTGATAAAAAGTCACTCTATCTCCTCTATCAGATTAAAATACTCACAAAACTATAACTCTATTATAAAAAACATGATATTATTAAGTTATAATCTAGATAAAAATAAATCGCTACCTTTTAGCTTTCTAGTGAGTTTAAAACATTACCATGTTTTAAAGAGAATAATTGGTCAACTGTATATTTCTTCCAAATTTCAAAATTAATGGTAAATGTAGACCACAAAGTTAGTCTGGAAATATGTACCATCTCCATGTTCGAAAACAAGCTTTAGCTCAAAAGAAAGAATAGAAAATTTATTCTGAAGTCAAATATGAGAGACCACCACCAAGGAACAATGATTCATGTTGATCCTAATACCACATCGCAATGAGATAGCAGTTACTTGAAGTTTTTATAGTCAAAATCAAAGAAAGTCATAAACCAACACACTTTCAAAGGCATTGATATCTACATCAGCTAGGTGGCTGACAGTTTTACTTAAACAAAGCATGAAAGCTATCATTCTTTTTGAGAATGCTTAAAATGTCTTAAGACGTTTTATTACATAGCAGCTACATCTAGTCACATATTGCAATTATTTCATTAGTGTAAGTACCATATATGAAATTGCATAATTAAGAAACATAATTAAGTAAAAGTTAAGATGCATAATTAATTGACATCCATAATGTCTATGTTTACACTTAATACCCTTAGTAACAACGGTAACTCGGTAAATCATTTTTATACTGAGAATTTTAAAAGTCTGATATGTTAGAGTCTAATTAATCCGGATGTTAGTCATCAAAGCTATTTTGTATGAACAGGAAAACATGATTTTTCTTTCATTTTCTAGGGATATTGAACAATGATTTGTTAGTGAGTACAATTGGTTCTAAAATTTTTGTGACTATATTATGTGATTTCTTTTGGAGAATCATTATTTACTTCCATATATCTTAATTTTAGTTACAGATGTTATAATGCAAAACTAGAAATCAAATGTCGTCAAACAAATCTTTGAAATCCACTTACTGTAATCAATCTCCTTTGGAGGATAGAGGGAGAAACAACTGGATTCTGGGGGCATCCCTAGGATGAGCTAGAAACCTAGTGCAATGGAAACTCCTAGGAATCTCTGAGGGTCACTAAGATTTCTAGCCATAGTGGATGTGAAGCCTGAGCCTCCCATCTCTTGTAACCAGGCAAGACTTGCAGTGGTGGGACAGGGACATTAAACAAGCCACAAACCCTCAACCTATAATTTTTCCTACCTACAAAATGTGCTTTGGTAATGATGGCACAAAAGTTGTGGGAGTGACCATCTAATGATGGGCACAGCTGGAGGCCCATACCCTGAGAGGGAGCTCACCCCTGAGGACCAGGAACCAGAAGCTGGATACCCCAGATACCTAGAATAGAACTATGCATGACTGGCAAAAAAAAAAAAAGATTCCTAATGATATTCTGCTATAAAGAGAGATTGGTGACTATCCCAAGTGCCATGAGAGAAGCTTCACCCAACAACTGATGGAAACAGATGTAGAAACTCACAGTGAAACATTAGGCTGAGTTTGGGAAATTCCGTGGAGAAAGGGAGAAGAAGGATTGTGGGAGCCAGACATCTCAAGGGCACAAGAAAACAGACACGACCAACTACCATGGGAACATAAGAGCTCACAGAATCTAAGCTGAGAAACAGGGATCCTGCATGGGACTGACCTAGGCTCTCTTCAAATGCTACAGTTGTGTTTCTTACTCTTCTGGTGAGACTCTAACAGTGGTAACAGGGCTTATATCTGACTCTGTTGCCTGCTTTTGGGACCCATTCCTCCTACAGGGTTGTCTCATTCAGCCTTAACAGAGGATGAGATGCCTAGTTTCACTGAAACTTGATAGACTATGGCTGACTAACATCCATGGGAGACTCACCTGTTTCTGAAGAGAAGCAATGGAGGAGGAATGGACTGGGCGAAGACTTGGGAGGAAAGGAGAGAGGGGAAACTTTGGTTGGTATATAAAAACTAAAACACACACACACACACACACACACACACACACACACACACACACACACACACATATATATATATATAATTAAGTGTGGAGAAATGGTTAAGAGCATGGCTGGCTTTCCAGAGGAACTGGGTTTGATTCTCAACCACTCACAACCATCTGTACACCATTTCTAAAGGATCTGATACCCTCTTCTTTCCTTCTTAGGTAGACACATCGTGCACAGATATAAATGCAGACATGATACCTGAGAGCATGCTTTAAGTTGTTGTATGTTTTAATGAAGAACATGAAGCATATTTTCATAATATATTCAAACATTCAGAACACACTTCCCCAAAGTACATGTTCACGTATCATTGAAGAGGGAAAGGTGTGATTTAGTTATTGATACTGAGTGGAATGGTTATCTGTTGATATTTATGAGCTTTCAAATACCCAGGTTAACTTACATTTCCAATCTGATAACTATCTCTGGTGGTATGAATAGGATTGATCCCTGGAGGCTCATTTTGGAATGCTTAGTCACCAGGTGGTGGCACTATTGGGAAGGATTAGAAGGATTAGGGGATGTGATCTCGTTGGATGGGTGCCACTGAGGGTGATATGCCAAGCCCAGTGGCTCTTCATCTCTGCCTGTGATCAGGATGCAGCTCTCAACCATTTCTCCAGCCCCATGCCTGTCATGTCTTCCCATCATCATGATGAACGGCTAACCTCTGAAACCGTAACCAAGCACCCAATAAGTGCTTTCTTTCACGGGTTGTCTTTGTCATGCACACTTCTGTTGACAGCAACATTCACAGAGCAGCGACTAACTCACTATCTTTGTCTGTTTTTGTTGCAGTTTTAGAATGTCTGAGACTGAGTAATTATAATGAAGAGAAAATCATTTTTCTCAAAGCTCTGGAAGCTGTAAAGACTAAAACAAAGACTCCAGCATCTGGAGAGTGTTTTCTTTCTTTTTCATCACATGGTAAGAAATGAAAAATGGAAGACCACAAAGAGGACCAAACAGCCTTTATGAACTCATTATTTTTTATACACAAGGGTAGAATTTTCATGCCCCTATAACCTTCTAATAATCTCACTTCCTAAAGCGTAACTATATTAAAAATCTAGTTATGATAACTAGACTAAAATATAATTAAAAACATATTTAATTTCCTAAAATAAGATGGTTTCTACATAAGGCAATTGACCAGATAAATACTGATGTTGAACATATTTCTCCTACACCCTCTAGTCTTTTATTTTATATTTATTCCCTATATTAATCTCCTTTGTCCATTAGATAGTTTTGCTTACATTTTAATGGCATATAATATATATATATGTGTGTGTGTGTGTGTGTGTGTGTGTGTGTGTGTGTGTGTATTATGTTTTTCCATAAAATCTTGTATTCAAAAGTGGTAGCATACAACTAAGTTCAAAAACATAATTAGGTACTGCAACTACTAAGACAATAATAGAAAAACAATTATTGTATAGATTAGTTGGATAAGGAAACACCTAAGGCATGAATGAGCTGTGTCTGTGAGAACATTTGTTTAGATAATTAACTGTGAGGAAGACACTTGCTTTGAAGGCAAAGGACACCATTCCTATGGGTTGGAGCTGAAGGCTGTGTAAAGCAGAGGAACAGTGAAGTCTGGTAGTCACTGGCATTTACTCCTTTACTCTCCGAAACACAAGCAACCAGTTAGCTGCCTCCCAATTCCCCACTGCAGAGCTATCAGGTGCCATGCCTTGTCTGTCGTAATAGTCCACATCTGCTCAGATCATGAGCCAAAATAGACCTGACCTCCTTTAATCTGTTGCTAACAGGTATGTTTTCAGAGGATCAAGAAGTGTAGATAGTAATATAATTTCTATGTTTTAAATGGAAAGTAAATATAGATGGGATACAGATATATAAAATAACGCTCTAAGATATAAGAATCCTCTATTAGGAAAATGAAAATAATAGATTCCTGGAAATACATTTTACTATCATTTAAAACAATGTAAGAAATATATGCACAAAACATATAAATGGAAGATGATAACCAAACAGTTGTCAATTTGCTTTGAGTACCAAAGCTTCATTTTTATCCTGTATCCTTCCTGTGTATTAATTATAAGAAATGTAGGTAGATTTTACAATGAAAAAATCCTGATTATTTAAAACTTAAGTATTCACTTTATGTTTGCAGTTGAAAAGGTGTTCTTACTATAAATGACAGTAAAATGTGCCAAACATTGGGAAAAAAACACTAATTCTTTAAATTTACAAAACGTTTCACTCTAGTACTAAAACTGATGAGATCTCAACCTATTCACATTCCAATAATCCCATGAATATAGTGTCCTTCTTTTGTTTTGGTTTTTCAAGACAGGGTTTCTCTGTGTAGCTTTGTGCCTTTCCTGGAACTCACTTGGTATCCCAGGATGGCCTCGAACTCACAGAGATCCGCCTGCCTCTGCCTCCCGAGTGCTGGGATTAAAGGCGTGCACCACCACTGCCCTGATATGGTGTCCTTCTTATGTGATAAAGACCAGACTAGGCTCAGCTCTCACTGAGCACCTAATTACACTAAAAGTTGGGTTTTAAAAGACTTATTAAATATAGATCTAAGTGTGGTTCTGAGAATCAAACACAGAACTTCATACATTTTTAGCAAACATCTACTACTGGGCTTTGTTTTCATTTCCATCTAACTAAAAATGATCAAGTTATCATGTAGAAAATTTGATTCTATTCAAGAAGAAAACAGAAAATAGTCTATTGCAAAAAAAAACCCAAACAAACCAAAAAAACCCAAAAACGGAGAATAAATGCAAATTCTGAACCGTTTTCCTATCATTTTAAGAGAAATATGCTTCTTGTGACTATATTAAGCACACAGACAAGTTATATATTGTGGTATGCATGTCTTTTCTATATTTTCTTGTACAAATGATTGTATGCTTTAGGAACAACCAATAGGCTAACTTTCAAACTAATTGATTTTATATGGTAGTAAGTCTTATACTAAAAAGATTTGAAATAAAAACTAAGTGAAATAAAGAAAATGTATAATGTTGATCACCCTCATCTATAAATCAGTATGTGAATGTACTCAAAAAATAAAAATAATAAAAGCCAACAATTTCCCCCATGGAAAATATTTTAGGAAAATTTTGATTTAGCATATTTTCATGATACTGAGAATACAATTTTTTTTAAGTATATCATAGTATAAAGGCTGTTGAAATGTTCACTCACTTCAACATGCCACTACAGGGTCTCTGAATGATTTCAGGTTGAATATAATAAGTTCTACAATGTCTAAAATGGTTGGACTTCTAAGCCAAATCTATCTGACTTACATTGTAAAGTCTACAGTCTTTCATGTTTCACTGACTTACTTTTTGTGTGTTCCAATGAACATTATCAGAGTTACTTACAGGAATATGTGGAAAGGTTACTTATAAGATCTTAACTGACTCAAAGACAGCTGCATTATGGAAAAAAAAAAAAAAAAACCAAACCCTCACCCGAACATGAGTCACAGCTCACAAAACTTAAAAACTTAGAACACAATGTACAACTTACAGTGAGCTCAACATTTGGCATGAACTTCCACATGGCAAGCACATCTGTGTTTCTTTCACTCACATTGGCTGGTCAGAATGAGTCATTCAGCTGTCCATAAATTAATAAACTTATTTATTCTTGGGGAGAGAGGACCTGATATATATATATATATATATATATATATATATATATATATATATATATATATATATATATATATATATACTTAGTTTCATGGACTTCCTGGAGCATTGAGTTATTTACTTCCTCATTTTAAGAATTTCCTTGCGAGATTGAACGTTTTACTGCCTTTAGAAAATTCTTTTGTGACCCCCTTTAAACATCCTCTCTTAAAAGATCCTATTTTTATATTTTTTGTTGTGATATTTTTTTGTTGTGGGCCTAGCCTTTAACGGCTGAGCCATCTCCCCAGCACTCGGGAGGAACTGCAAAGTGAGTTCCAGGAAAGGCACAAAACTGCACAGAGAAAGCCTGTCTTGAAAAACAAAACAAAAAAAAAAACAAAAAACAAAAACAAACAAACAAACAAAAAAGATCCTGTTTTTATCTCCCTTTTAACATCCTGTGTTTTACTGTGGTGTAGCAGTTTCCTTTGAGTTTAAAATCTTCTGTCTTCTTTTAGTGGCTTATTAGGTGTCCTAGTTACCTAATCAACAGTGTGACAATAATTTGTAGCTTTTAAAAATATTTAAATTGGCCCATTTTTCTAATTCTTCTTTTTAAAAGAGTATATGTCTAAAATTTGGCAACATGTTACATCTGTTATCAAATGTCTATGTTACTAGTCTGGAGACTTGAAACTAATCAGACTAGTAAGAAATGATTGCCCTCATGAAGCCAATAAAATATTTCCATACAATCATGACTGTACATAGAGAATCTGTCTCTCTCTCTCTCTCTCTCTCTCTCTCTCTCTCTCTCTCTCTCTCTCTCTGTCACACACACACAGAGTTCCTTCAAAGAACAATACAGTTACTTAAAAATGTATTGTGGTGGTATTGTGTTCTCCAAAATATTGCACCCTAATAAACTTATCTGGGGACAGAAAACAGAACAGCCACTAGACAGACATAGAGGCCAGAAAATGGTGACACACCTTTAATCCTAGCATTCCAGAGGCAGAAATCCCATCAGGATCTCTGAAAGTTCAAGGCCACATTGGAAACAGCCAGGCATGGTAACACACACCTTTAATCCCAAGAAGTGAGCCTTTAATCTCAGGGAGTGAAGGCAGAACAAGAAAGATATATAAGGTGTGAAGACCAGAAACTAGAAGCATTTGTCTGGTTAAGCTTTTAGACTTTGAGCAACAGTTCAGCTGAGTTCCATTTGGATGAAGACTCAGAGGCTTCCAGTCTGAGGAAACAGGATCAGCTGAGGAACTGGTGGGGTGAGGTAGCTGTGGCTTGTTCTGCTTCTCTGATCTTCCAGCATTCACCCCAATACCTTGCTCCAGGTTTGTTTTCATTAATAAGAAATTTTAAGATTCCTGCTACAATATATTTTAGATTTTATTTTATTATTTTAAGTGCATGAATATATAGCCTGATTGTATATTTGAATACCACATATATGCCTGATATATGCTGATATCAGAAGAGAATATTGATGCCTCTGGGAGTGGAGTTTCAGGTAGATTTGGACCACTGTGTGATTGTGGGGAAATTGAGCCCAGATCCTCAGCTAGATTAATATGTGCTCTTATCTACTGAGATAACACTCCAGCCCCAGTGAAATTTCTTTAATTCTGCCTTTCCCATTCTGTCTTATTCTATTCATTTCAGTTATAAAAAGCAAATGTAAAATAATATTTTCCCTTGAGTCTAGTAATTGATTCAAGATACATTAGTGTCTCAAGGCTCCAAATCTGCAAATCTCTGTTGTTATTTAGCCTGATAGTTAAAAAGGAATTTGAGTTCTGGAGAAGTGTTTGTTTACTTTTTAAAAATTTACATCCCATCATCAGCTTCTCTCATCATCATTTAGTACTATTTGATGAGCTGTTCACAAAACAGGGATTCCAATCTTCACTTACGCAGCCCAATTTTAACCTTAATAGATAATCTCATAGTGATTCCTATTCAATTCTTCTTTATTGGTTTGGTCCATGATTGAAGCATATCAAGATATTTGAAGTATTCTTTTGTCATGAACTATAGTAGATAATCCTCCTACATCTCTGTTGTCCACAAATGTATCTCAGTTTAAGTCACTGATAGAATTCCTTCAAACTCCTGGAATTCCTTACTAAAGTAATTCACTCACTGGTATTTTTCCTGAGCCAAAGTTTTAGTGTTAAATTTGCTTAGCAAACAGTCTCCTGTTTTATCCTGTGACTAATTTGTGTTTTGCTATTTTAAAAGATATTAATGGGCACTCTAACAAGTCACTGGGTTCTTGATTTATATTTCTCTGACATATTAACCTACTCAAAACAAATGGGCCCTCATGTTTTTGTTTATCCCAACTCCATCACACTGGAACTAATAATAGTCTTCAGTTTATAAGTTCAGCATCAGAGGAAAAGAAAACAATATCCTGGGATATTGTGAGTCATTCTTGGATGTAAGGGATGATCACATTAGCTGTGGTGCATATTCTGCTTGTGTCAACAAAGTTCTTAGTAGTCAGAAGATCATTTAATTGATCCTTTTAAATTTACCAGTGATGCTCAACTGATAAGGCTCTGTTATTCTGGTTGTTTGTAAGTACAATATTGATATGACTGAGAATCTGTCTTTGTGTTTCCAGAGAGGTTTCACTAGTGTTTACAACACAACAGGTATGAATATCTGAGGCAACATACTATCACCATTTTTTGGGCTACTGTGGTTAGAGACAAAATCCTAGGTGATGCAGATCCCAGGGAAGTACTCTGCTACTGAAATACAATCCAGATTGGTTTAGAATATGTTTTTGCTTCTGTTGCTTTTCATACTCTTCTATGCCAAGATCCAGAGTAATTTATATGTGAAAGTATGTTAAATCATTTGCTGAAAGTACCCAATAGGCTGGAAGCAACACAGTACAATAAGTGTTGGAAATAACATGGGAATACTACTTGATAATACTTGTTTGAAGTACTGTTTGTTTTCCTGAGTGATTTGCAGACAGTAGGGGTCAGTGAAACAACTCTCCCCATATAAAACTCTGTTAAATATTTTTATGAAGTGTCTCTCATTCCTTTATCACATGAGGCTTGCTGAGCTCCTATGCATGTAGACCCGAGGCCTTTGTTATATAAAGACATAGGAACAAGCATTAGATAGCATTCACACAGGGAAAGATATATACAGAAGACACAGTACAGGTAGGCCAGCAACAAACTATAGATAGACAAAAGACATTGAGAGAATAGAGAATGCAAATTTGGACTCACTTTTGATCAAATTAATCCAAAGAGAAATGTATGGTTTTATTCTTTAATGGACTCCAATATATTGTACCTCTGAAATAATTTTCAATACATTAACTGGCATAGACCTTATATCTATAAATCAATATTTCTGTTATTCACATATTATATTTATATATTTAGCTCTTAACTACAAGAAAGCAATGTAGAAGTTATTATACTTATAATAACCATTGTATAAACATAATTTCTGTCCTGGTATTTGTAGTATTATGAATAGAGAGAATCTGTTTTAAAAGACATCAGAGATTTCTCACTTAAGTGAAATTTCAGAAACTCTTAATACCCCTTTTAGACTTTTATAATTTCTCTAGGTGATGACAAAACTCTATCTGTTGACAATTTATTTGGGCAATTTAGGCAAGCTGACAGTGCATTATCATCATTGAACTAAGATCTATAAACAAAATTTCCCCACAAATTTCTCTACTTCAAAATAAATTTGTAATGGGAAACAGACTTGTAGTTATTCAGTTCTACTGTTCTATTCCTTTTTAACCAATTCAGTTACCACTCAGACCCAGAACCAGGGCTATGAGATGGTCCACCCAACATTTCGCCTCATCTATAAAATTCTGGAGTATGTCCAAAGCACTATGATCTCCACAAGACGGAGCAACACCAGGATACCCAAGAGGAGCCCCAGTGAGGACCCAGTATCAATACTGTAGCAGAAACCAGAGGCTTCAAATCAGACTAAGGACTCATTGCAATGAACATTTGCAAGTAAATATATACATACAAAAGGGTCTACTGTGAGACTCAGTGTGTCTCAGTACAGCTTCCACCAAGAGAGTTTTTTTCTTTTAAATTTTAGTTAATTTTATTTTAGGGGGGATATTGCAAGAGCAGAAAAACAGATGTGAAGGGGCAGGGTGATGAATGGGACTGAGAAGCATGATGTGAAATCCACAAAGAATCAAAAAGTTTTTTAAAAGGTTATGTAATCATTTGAATTTAAAAGCTAAATCGAAAATCTAAACTAATACCTATCAAAGATGCTGATGGGCTAGCATGCTTAAAGTTTAACCTTACTGGGTCATTTTTAAGTAATTTTTCTAGAAATATTTGGGCAAGTCTTTAAAATTATTTTTAAAAATTAAATATAATAATGCATGTTTAGTTTAAAGCCAACGTATTCAGCGAAATGAAGTTTGTGAAGATAATTGAAAGCCTTCATCACATATACATGGTCCAGTTGGTTATTCACTTCATCTTAAAGCAAAATTGGCTACATTATAAAGCAGAGTTTTATAGATTATAAAAAATACCTCATATTATATGCTACAGCCAAAGAATAGCCTTTAAGGTCATTTTTCTGTTTTATACTAATAGGTTAGCAGTTTCTCATACCTTTTAGCTAATTGGGACAGAAATATATCATCAGTCCATTTCACTCTAAGATAGAAGGTCAGCGCACATTCAGTAGCAATATGCTTTTTTTTTTTTTTTTTAGAAAAAAATTTAAATCTGTCATGGACTTTATAGCTAATGATTTTCCCCAAAGTCAGCATACTACAGGCTCAGGCATGATGGTATTAGCATTATTGCATTAATTGTTATGAGTGGATTCCTTCCCCTTTGAGTTCTTCCGCATATAGACATAACAAATGGCAAGCAAACATTTACACTCATTGATTTACAGTTCAAATTCAAATTTATCAGTTACGGCTTTAGTTATGTTGACTTATTGATAAAAACAAGTTTATTTCTGTAATTTGTATGAGAAATAAATAAGCTTCATGCGCATAAGGTGGCAGTTCCTGCCTGAGAAGGTGAAGGCTTGTGATTTGACAGGGTGATGAAAACGATGTGGCCCAGCTGCACGATGGAGATAAACAAAACAAAAATACCTCTTCAGTTATGAAACAAGGGAGCTCATTCCAAGCATGTGTAAGTAACTAAGACAAACCTTCAATCCTGCAGTCCTTCTTAATTTATGAATTCTTCCTGCTTCTGCTATTGGAAGCAGGAAGACATCGCTTCCACAGTGAAAAAAATGCAAGTGCCAAACAATCAGTACTGCAGATTTCATGAAAACATGTGCACTTTAAATACGGTGTGAACTCACTGAGCGCATATCCTATGAGATAAAAAATAGAGTTATGAAGGTAAAATGCATCAGCTAACTTTATTAAGTTATATTGGACTTCATGATTTAAGTTAAACAAGACAAAATTGTCAAGGAAGAAAAAAACAAAAACATTAATAAATGTACCCAAATCAAAGCAGAAAAACCAGACGTCTTCCTTGGGGTTTCTATTGCTACAAGGAAACACCATAACCAAAAAGCAACTTGAGGAAAAAAGGTTTTATTGGGCTTATCCTTTCACATTGCTGTTCATTACCCAGAGGAAGTCAGGACAGGAACTCAAACAGGGCAGGAACCTAGAGGCAGGAGCTGAGGCCATGGAGGGGTGCTGCTCACTGGCTTATCTTCCCTGGTTTGCTCACCCTGCTTTCTTATAGAAGCCAGAACCACCAGCCCAGGAATGGCCCCACTCACCATGGGCTGGGCACTCCCCCATTGATCACTAATTGAGAAAATGCCTTATAGTTAGTTGTGTGGTAGCTTGAATGGAATTGACCCTCATAATGAGTGGTGCTATTAGAAAATGTGGCTGTGTTGAAGTGGGTCTGACCTGGTTGGAAGTGTGTCACTGTTGGGGAGGACTTTGAGATTTCTGATGCTCAAGATACCACTCTAGGTCTGAGAACATTTTTCTGTTGCCTTCTGATCAAAATGTACCCAGCACGATGTCTGCCTGCATTCTGCCATGCTTCCAACCATGATGATCAGGGACTGAACCTCTGAAACTCTAAGAGAGCCACCCCAATTAAATGTTTTCTTTAAAAGAGTCATTGTGGTCATGGTGACTCTTCACAGCCATCGAAACCCTAAGACAAGCTGGATTTCATGAAAGCATGTTCTCAACTGAGGCTCCTTCCTCTCTGATGACACTAGCTTGTATGAAGGTGACATACAAAACCATCCAGTACACCAGACATTGCCAAGCAATATAAATATATAAAATGTTCTTGTAATGATATATATCAATTTGAACACGCATGAAAATACAAACTATTACATGGAGAATGATGATTTCTGTAATCAAAATCATTTATGAGAAATGAAATCAAGGCACATGTAAGCTATTGAATATGAGGGCCTCAGAAAGAGATTTTCTTGTGACATATGACATCCCACCTGCAAATACAGTCTGGGCTCACTCCAGAGCCCCCGTTCTGACTACTCAGCCTCTCACACACTTAGCCCCTTTTTCCTCTTAAATATCCACCTTTCTCATTCACAGAAAGGTTGTAACTTAAGGCTCAAAACTCTTATACACAAGGAGACCTATTATTAGTGGAAGACATCATAATAATCATCTGTTCCTCCTCCACTAATCAAGAAATTAACATAAAGGTGTCCCAGGAGGGCATTTGGTACGTGACAATTTGCACAGACTGTTGTCATCCCTTTCGATTACAGTCAGAGCTTCCTCACTTCCTAACTCTGTGCTCTGGGGTGAAAGTGTGAAACTTTCCCTAGCAGTTAAAGATTAAAGTCTACCCTCCGACCACCATATTTATGCTTCATATTTATTCAGTAACTAATATTCTATGCTTGTGAACTATCTTAGAAAATTGTTAAACAGATCCACATAGTCAAGGTAGAATAATAATTAAAAAAAAAAGTACTGGTGGTTTTCAACTGCTGTCTTATTTTCTGGTTATTAAGTATAGTCTTCTACATACTTTCGGATAGCTCAAGGGAAAGAGATACTTGAAAAAGTCAAAGTTAAAGAAACCTGGATACCAAGAAACTAAAATTTTATAGAAGGGAATACTTGTTAGGATACTTGCTGTTGACAGGTAAGCATGGATCCTCAATATAAACATCAAGACATATAAGCGCCTGCACTTACTTACAGAACAAGGGTGACCTGATATGGCTGTGAAGAAGGAAATCAGGCTGTTTGGAGGGGCCGCAGCACAACTGAGGCTGTGATAATTTTATGGAGAACAATTGGAATTTTTATGCCTTTATCAGAAACAGAATAGAATGGCAGTTGCCAGGATCAATACAATTGTTGTTGGCAGGATATAATGACATTTTCAAGCTATACAGAATACACAGGATTCATGTCTAAGACCAATTGTCCTGTCAAGTTTCCATGCTTCCTTGATATCTAAGGGAACACACAGAGAAATACAAAGTGGTCTGTAGTGCTTCATTGCCTGAGGAAACTAGAAGAAGCATTGTATGCCAGGAACCATAGATTCTAACCTGAAAAACCCTATGACACAAGCCTCTCAAGGCAGCTAGACCAGGCCAACTCCATGGTTTTCTGCAAAGACATTTCAATTCTAATTGTTTATCCAGGAATTCAAGACATTTGTCCATTTATTTAATTTGTGTGTGTGTGTGTGTGTGTGTGTGTGTGTGTGTGTGTGTGTGTGTGCATGTGGAGAAGTGAGAGGAAAGTTTTGAGGAGTCATTCCTTGCTTTTCCCTTGTTGAGCCATGTCTTTTTTCTTTCTTCTGTCTCAGGAATCCAGGCTAGCTGGCCCTCCTCTTTCCACCTCCCATCTCATTATAAGGAACACTCGAATTTTAAATTTGTGCCACTGAGTCGTGGTACTTGTAGTATTATGAAGAGGAAGAATCTGTTTTAAAAGGCACCAGAGATTTCTCACTTAAGTGAAATTTCAGAAACTTTTCATGCAGATCTTGGGATTGGACTCAGGTTTATGCATGTATGGCAGCCACTTTCACCTACCTCATCATCCTAGTGTCCACGGCTTCTCTTTGCTTTTTAATTTATGGGTTTCGTCTTTTGCTTGTGTTTTTTTTTTTTTTTAATAGAATGAAATAAACAATTCGTGACTTAAATTTATAATACAGGACACCATAATTTCTGTACTAAAGTTCACAGCAGTAATGATAGGGAAACATACAAATTTCTCCAGGGTTTTGTGATTCTTTTAAAATGATTCTTTCCTTGCTGTCTTGCTATTATTTTCTTCTCACAAGAACAATAATGCAGAGATGATTTCACTTTCAAGTTTCATATTTTTCAGTATTACACCCTTTTGGATCACATAATCATGCATAGTAATATTACTTTTAAGGCAAGAATAGGTCAGCTCTTATTAAAAAGATGGAGGTTTTATTATAAGACAGCACAAGCCCACTGTAAAGGCATATATCCATATCCCTACCACTGTGAGGCAGGGGCAGACAAGTCACTATACATATGGAGCCTGTCTATTCTACAATGTGAGCTCTGAGCCAGCCAGGCCTTCATAGCAAAAAAAATTTCAATCTAAAAAATACTCAATACATGAATGGAAAGATTAATAAAATCATAATATATCTTATTATAAATATATAATTATAAATTTATTATAAGTGTATAATTAATAATAATAATATTAATAAAAGAACAAGGAAAGGGTGAGGAATGTGAGGTTGGTGTATTGCCCTCATATTCACTTAGCTGCCCAAAGATCACATGTTCTCCTTGATTGAGCAGTTTGTTGAATTAGCTGCTGGTTTAATTCCACTGGATAGAAGACTTGGGGGAAAAGGAAGTGAGATAAACGAGGTTTATCATCATCATTGCATCTCTATCCCCTTATGAAAATTTCCAAAGCTACATCCAAGACAAGTACTGTAAAGAAAAATAGGAAGGATTTTTCTTATTGGATTACACCCTCCATTGTTCAGTATTTGCCTTCCAAGTGATCCGGTTCCCTCATACATGTCAGTTGTACTATCTCCATCCTCTCAGAGCACTTATCAATGAGTATTATTTCAACATAGCAGTGACAGTGCCAGAGAATTAACAGAGGAGTCAAGGGAAGCCACAGGACTTGAGAGCTGCAGCAATCCATAGCATCATCCAGCTCCAGGACCTGGAAAGAATATCCTTCTCAAGTTTTATTCTAGGTTTCTTATCCTTTCTGGCAGATGGGAGCAGAAACTCACATGGACTGCAGAACCCATGAATAGGATCCAAGCATATAACTGCTGAGTTATATTCCTAAGAACTGTGAGAGTTTGGGAGCAACTGTCATGCAGAATAGGGCCAGGCACACAGGCTTGGTCCTCTGAGGGGTCCATACTATCCACTACCAGTGTCCTTGGTCTACCTCCTGGCACAGGAAGTCCCTTCTAAACATTAGAACAACCATCAGAGAAACATCACAATTGGGGAATCCACAGGGCACATAATCTGTGCACAGAAATGTTGAGTTTTTATAAGTGAGAAAAGAGTTCAAAGTGTGCCCTTGCAGTTTCATCTAAGAGCAGAAAAGATCTTGAGGGTAGTCTTCACTTTCACCAGGCAGGTCTGCAATGTATATGTGTGGTGTACAGCATCTGTGGATTATAAAGGAGGGCATTCATAGAAGTGAAGCAGAAATAGACAATATAACATTTCAAAATTATTTCTCATGTTATTTTTTTAAATATATTCTCCATTATTTGTTGATAGAACCCATATTATTATTTATCTTCTCTGGTCACACAAATAACTGAGAACTGTGTATAAGTTTTTGTATTATTTTGTTTTCATACATAGCTATAAAATCAGGTAGGGACGGGACACCTGGTGAAGTAATTTCTTTGAATATCTAAATGTTTAAATTGTTTTTTGAGGAAAAACCTTCATGCTTTTCAATAACGGCTCTTCTTTTCAAGAATGGACATGAGCAGAAGGAGCTAGCATCTACTGCATGAGTCACCAGTTCAAACTATCTTGTGAAGAAGCTTATCTCCCCCCCCCCCAATAAAAAGTTGAAGGCACTGTCCATACTTCTCTTACTGTGAATAGAACAGTAATAATGCTTGTGGACAAGAGTTGCCATGGTTATTAAAAAAAACCTTGTTATTATAATAATAATCTTCCCTTGTTATTAATATCCATTTATGGAATGTGTCTAAAATTTATCCTCTGGCCTTATTGCTAAATGTAACACACACACACACACACACACACACACACACACACACACAAATAACAAACAAACAAACACAGATGCACAGTCCTGCCTCTAGAGACAAAACTGGTTTGCACTTTCTATTTTAAAATAGAATACCCTTAAAGCACGAGAAAGAAATTTCTTTGTTTTTCTTTATTAACAATTTTTTATTCATTTTGCATACCAACCACAGATCCCCCTCTCTCCCCTCTCCCTTATGTTTGCCCACTCCAAGCCACCTCCCATTCTCTCCTGGGAAAAGGTAAGGCCTCCTATGGGGAGAGGGCAAAGCCTGGTAACCAGTCCAGACCTTTACAGGATGCTAACAAAAGCCTAGGCTTTTTTCAGTGGAGGTGAGGGCTGAATTTCCTAGAATTAGTGCTGACACATTTCACTCAACTTCTTTTGTCTCCCATTCTAAATATTGTCTCAGAATTCTTGTGCATTTTGTGTTCATTTAATCACCAGGATAAACTTTCTTCTATCTTGTATCAGCAGTTCTCTTGCTACCAACCAATTAGAGAATCTCACAGGAACAGTGAACTGCTGGCCTCTTTACCAATGGGCTACACAATGAAATTCATCTTTTGTGTAAAACCCTGCTGCCCTCTTCTTAAATTGTGTATACATTTGGGCATCAAACTTTGAGATCTGTTATAGAAATAACCTTAAACACCAAGATAATAATGTTTTAAATATTTATAACATCTATTATTTTAACAGTAGACAAATGAATAGTCTCCTCTGCTGCTCTGATTTTTGAAATGTTGCTTAAAATTAGGAGCTTTGTCATGCTCAACATAATCCTTAATAAAGTTGAACTATAACATGACAACATGCAGTTACAACCAAAACAGGAGTTACGTGTCATCTTCTTAGCTCACTGTAAACTCACTACTGGGATAAATATTAATGTACTTTAATTTTATGTGTTTCTGTCAAGTGCTAGGCATAAAAGCCTTCCCACTCAAATGTTAATACAATCTGGGAACTTCCTTTTAGAGAGAATTGCTCTGCCTTTCCATTTACTCCCCAGCTAATACTACTTTTATCAAGTTGCTTTTTTAAACTCCCCTTTGAAAGAAAAGAGGATTCGTTCACATGGGCATTGTCTCTGTGCATTCCTGTGTGTTTCCAGCAAGGAGTAGTATGAAGTTTTGATAATCCTAACTCCTGGGCATCCGGAGAAAACTGTTTGTTCCAAATCCATACAAATGCTGAATCACAACATCTAAGGAGGGTGGTGGTGATTTTGCTATGGAGATTCAGTGAGCGGTAATCTTAACATTGACTGAGGATTAAGTAAGTGGTGAGAAAATGGAGATCCCTTCATACCCAGCAGTCCTTATAACTGCTAATTTACTGCATGATTCTAATTAAATGAAGCTGGCTTCATAATGGCAAAGTATGGTGCCTGTGTAGGAAAGCTGTTAACATAATTATATCTCTAGCACAGGGAGCAAAGCAGATTACAATTACTGGAGAGCCATGGGATACAGATACCATGAGTGTTACAACATTAGCAAGGAGATTTACAGGCTAAATATCCCTACTACAATGGGCCTTTTGTATTTAAGTTTCTATTCATTAGGTGACATCAAATAGAGATATTTAAATATTAAGTATCCTTCTCTTGGTAATCAGTTTTCATATTCAGAGGAGAGCCAGCAAGAAAGAATGTCTATGTGTGGTATGTCTGTGTTGGGTTAAGTATCTTTCTATATTTTGGTGAGCAATTTCCTGCCTTGTCAAAATATTACCTCCTTTGAAAGAGATATAATGTGATAGTTATATATCAACCTACAACTAAAATCGGCCTGTAAGAATAAAAGATAGCAAATACATAGTATTGGATCGCACTTCTTACATACTTTTGGCTGTTTATATTCCACCATGGTAGCATACTATGAAATATGAGACTAAAAAAAAGAACAGAATCTAAAAGATGTAGGTATCTCCAAAGCAAATTCCAGGCCAGTGTGGGCAAAATAAAAACTTGTAGTCCAGCTTAGGCCATGGTAGCATGACACTGCCTCAAAAATAAATAAATAAATAGCTAAATAAGTAAGAAATTAGGTAATCTGACTTGTTTAGATAGGCACAAAGAGCTACCCCCTAGCTGAAGTGTTATTTGCGATTATTATGCACTAGGAGATGGAGAGCCAATTTTCTTCATAGTTGCAACTAGATTGACCATGCTCCTGAATATATAGGCTGCACAAATCAGACTCAATGGATTTCACAGTAAGACAGGTGGACCCTAAGTTTGGTGTGTAGGTAAGGATGTGATGGTGTGGGAAAAAGTGGGTGAGGGGTTAATCCCATCCAAACACATTCTATGAAATTCTAAGAGATCTAATAAAACATAACCCCTTAAAGTTATAACACTGCCAAAGACAGTTAACAGACTTTAGAGAAACTTAAGTAAACCATGTGTTCGTGTTACTTTACTATTTACTATTAATATGTAGAATTAATTGTTGGAAAAATTAGTTCTTATTTAATTAAAATATTTATTAAAATTGTACCTTATTTCCAATGCTAATTTAGTAGAACACACACAGTATACAAATTAGAGTTCAAGTGAGAAATTGACATGACAGATTGGGATGCTGTCAAAAGGTGAGCCATGTTTTCTTGATACATGAGGACCTTCAATGTTTCATGTGTGGCACCATGTAAACTGATTAATTCCCATGTGCATATTGCAAAGTGCACTGGATGCATATGCTTAGGAGTGTAAATGACCAATTTGTAAGTATCATTTCTATAAAAATTCTGAAGCAATTTAGAAATAACTACAATGTTGATCTGATGTTTTAATCTATCAATCAACTTCAAATGTGTATACACATGATCGATTCTTTAGAATTTAGAAACCATGTATGTTGCATTTGAAAAATGCAGAGTCCTAACATAAATGAATTAATGGCTCTTAATTACAAAGATCAGTAGGATTTAATTTTTCAAGCATTGGTTTTATGTCACTTATGCATTCCATTTACTAAGTACTGAAACTATTGTTTTCATGATCTAGTGTATGTTCCTTAAAATTTGCTTTGCTTTTCAGAGTATATAAGAATCACTCCTAATCAAATCCAAATTTGTGTTACCAAAGGGTATCTGTGCCACTTTACCCTTTTTCCCCAGAATTACTAGTCTGAAAATTTCTGGAAAAGTATTTAACTCATCTGACTATGACAAAAACTAACTAATTTAATGTGATTGAATGAAATTAAATTTAGTGTTTCCATATCAGCTTTCTGAGGGTGTATAATATTTTGTAGAAAAAGATATTTGCCCAATTTTCCAGACCTGTGCAATATAAAATACTTTAAATGAATCTCTATTGAAGTATTTTAAAGTGTCCTTTTAATGGCTAAAACAGAAATTCATAGTATACCAAATAGCATGTTCAAAGCCACATAGTAAAGAGACAGGTGTTTATAGTAATGCAAAATACGGTCCATCTTCTTAATGGAGTTAATTATCAGCTGGGAAAATTGAGACTTAGCAAAACTCAATGAGTCTGCCAAGTTTCAAATTTATCTTTTAAGAAAAAAACAAAACAAACAAACAAAAATCAGGCTGCCAGAAGTGATTACCAGACTTTAGATGTTGTCAGTGAGTTCTTAAATACCAACTAAAAGCTAGGCTTTGGACTCATTGGAGAAAAGATGTGATTCAGATTAAAAAAAAAAAAAACCTGTACATCCCATAGCCTACCAGAGTCACTCAGAGATTTAAACAGAAGCAGTGCCTTGAGTTAGCAAAATCAGTGCAAGGTCCTGAGGACAAAAGCCACTCAGCTTGAGTTCATGTGGAAGGAAGGTGGCTCCAGGCTCAGTGGAGAGTACAACCTCTTGGGAATTAGAAAAGTTGGATTTTGTGGTAGGCGTTTTTAATTTTCAGACTTTTAAATAAAACTGATCATCACTTTAAAAAAACACGTTGAAGTCTTGGAGTGGAGAAAGGGAAGTGGAAAAAGATGTAATTATTTTATAATTTCAAAAGAATAAATAAAAATAAAACAAAGCCCTGCAAAGGACAAAACTTCGGAGTAGTAGTTCACCACTTCCAATCTGCATTGTGACTGGTATGAAATGTCACATTAGAATGCATAACTACTCTGAGAACACTGCAGAGACTAAAGGCAGGTACCAGACCAGTACTCTAAGCACAGTGAACAAAAATTACAGAAAACAAGATATTTTTTCCAGCAGAAACAATTTACATATAAACTTCTAGAAGAGTTTTGCAGAAAAGTATGTGTCACTTAATGTAAATGTGTGTATGACTTCCACAAAATTTCTAATATTATCATGTCTTTCATTTAGTTGTTTTTCTTTCCCTTTTATTCTCCCTGAAGCCTCTTGGTCAATATTTAGTTGAAAAGAGAACTTTAGTAATCATATGTAAATAAAGCCTTTCTGCAGGGCTGCTTGACCTTTGCTCCTACTCCTGTGTCATAGTGATGAATAGGGACATCCATCTGCCTTTATCACATCCGTGAGAAATTCCCATTGACCTACAAATTTGTTTTGCAGACAGACTAATATTTTTTAATCCCCAAACTAAAAACTTATATTTATTGGATAATAATGACAACTTATAAATCTTAAAATTATACATTTTCAGCTGGAAAGTAGTTGGTAAAAAAGAAAAAGAGGTGAACTTCCTAAAGGGTAACCAAACTGTTGCTTTAGAATAATTAAGGTTTCTATTCCTACATATTTGGTTTTGTTCCATGTCTATTGTTCATTCTATATATTACATCAGACTGTTTATATAAGTATGACTCAAAATAGAGGCATATAGGTCATTTGATCCTAGAAGAATCCTCCTAATAAAAATGAATTTTATTAAATTTATTTAAAGGTCAGCTTCATTTTTATTGCAGCATATTCTTTTGATATTTGCCAGATATCCCTTATGAATCCAATATTGTCACATTTGTATTAAGAGTTTAACTGTTAAAAAATGGTTGGTACAAAAACAAAGATCATATCTCCACAGTAAAAAGAAATGGTCGATTCTTAAGCCAAAAAAGTAAGTGACCGTGGACCAGGAAAACAGATTCAAGTTGATCGCCCCACCAAAAAAAAAAAAAAAAAGTACCAATAACAATTTCACAAACATGTTTTTACTAACAAAAATAAAAAATACTTATGAATAAACACACTTTCTGAATACATTGGTGAGCACATCAGGGACACAGATGGGTTACAGTGAAACTCTGTTGTAGGCTTCATTTTATTTTTCTGACAATATTTTTAGCTTTGAGGTTGATGGGAGCTACAGATCTCTTGGTACCTTCAAAATAATTTACCTACTAGTCATAAGGGGATTAGGTACATACAGTGGTCGACAGTAAATGACTATTAGGTGGGCAAGATGTAACCCAAATTTATTTGTATCTGGACTTGCCACATGTTGATGTCTGTACATCAGTGACTTTCTAATCTGTCAGTAGCCTTTGTAGTCACAGGTTTCTGGGAATTAGTCCACAATATACTCTTCCTCCCTCCCTCCTTCCCTCCCTCCCTCTCCCCTTCCCTCCTTCCTTCTTTAATCTTTCCATTTTACTTCCTCCGTTATTGTGGAAATTTGTTCAGCCAGTGGCTTTGGGGGTACAAACCCTAGGGTGTGGCTTTCTGTTTGCTCACATAACTCCTTAGGAGTGGAGGGAGTCCAGTGGTGTGCTCTCTCTTAGGTGGTGAAGACCAGGTTAGGTGGTGTGAAGCAGAATTGGTTCAGTCCCCAGCTTTCCAAGGACTCTGCATCTGGATTTACTGGATCCTGTACTCATGCATGTATTTCCCCATTTCATATCTTAATAAATCCCTAATAAACAGACTCTCCTGGATTTCTCTTACACTCCGTTGGTCTTTTAGTCTCTTCCTTCTTTCTTCTCCATTTCTTCCCTTGCTGTCAATGCTACAGAGTGTGAGAGACTGAACTCCAGTACTTTGTTCTTGAATTATACCCCCACTATTACTAATCCCATGCATCGTGTCTAATGTTTATTGTATAAAATTACTGGAAATTTGATTCAAGGAAAATTAGAGAAAAAACTGATGAATGAGAATAACCCAGTTGGAAGATGAACTGAAAGCCTGTTGACAGTGATGATTTAAAGGATATTTTACTGAGATAAAAAAAGAGACTGCTAAGAGCGTACTCTCATACAGTTCCACTCCCACAACTAAATGTCTATTTAAACATGTGCATATCTACTGCTTTATGAAAAATTCAATGGCTAAAAAGGTAAGGAAATTCACTGAAAAACCGATACACATGAATTGAGAGGTAACAAAGAAGGAACCTCAGTGGAAGCATCAGAGTTGAGAACAGAACTTGAACAAGTCAGTCAAGGATGGTGTTTACACCATTTGCTAATGGTCCTGTAAATTTACTGACTGTGGTATTAAAGAAAAAATAAAATTATTAAAGAAAGAACAGCAAAGCTAATACAAATTAGAAAAAATATATAAAAAGATAATGTTTTCAAGGATAAATCAATGTTTATGGACATTGTAGAATTTTTCAATAGCTCTGAAATGAATGGAAGGACATAAGGGAAATAACCAGACCATATGCAAATATTTTCAGTGTTATAAGTGTAATCCAAGATGTAGTTCTGGGTATGTGTTTATGAGGTGTGTACAAGGGTTCACGGTTACAGCCTAGAAAGAGCTTAGAGTTTCCTCCCACTGTGGCTTTCACATGATGAAAACTGGATAATATGTATTAACGCAAAGTTGATTTAGATAGCTCAATTTTAGTACATTGTATACGCCTGTAAAACAGTAAAAATAGTTTTGCGATAAATTTAGAAAGCATGAACTTTTTGCCCAGCATCTTATTTTTGGAAAAAGGATTTTGCTGTTGGCATACTGAATATTTCCATGTCCCTAAAGGTGAGCAGATTGATTGGAAAGAAAGATGGCCAGGTGCAGAAATCAAATGGCATTATCCAGCTACACTGAATTATGTGCTTTTCAATAGAAAAGAAACTATTTCAAAATAAAGAGTACTTAAACATGAAGAGGGAATATATACTGAAATTCTGAAAAAAAAATGGCTTGAGTCAGAACTCTTGATATTGCCATAAATTAAGTATTAACAGTGTTCACACTATTTAATGTTGACACTTAACGAATATGTGTGTGTGTGTGTGTGTGTGTGTGTGTGTGTGTTACACACATATAATTGTGTGTGGATGGGGCTGAAAAGTATGCAAGAGGCCAGTAGACATTAAGTCCTTATGTAGACATGAAATAATGATTGCCAATAATAATCACTCTGAGATGCATATTAGCACATGCTACAGTTTCAATATGTGCCTTAAATTCACCTGGCAGTACCTCACTTTCCATGCACAGAGCTGTGGAAAGCAATGACACTAGGAGGTATTCAAGTTATGGAGTGGAAACCTCATGAGTGAACTGATGCTTTTCCAGACTAGTGGTGAACCAGTTACCATGTGCATTTGGTGCACTTTTCTCTGTCTTTTTCTCCTGTGAGAACTTGCTCTTATCTCCTTGGAGAGGGGACTCTGACAAGTACTACTAATAAAAGGCAATATACATGTATGAGCTGCAAATAGAAAGGCTAACACATAAATAAGTCGTATGATCCATGCCATAGTTTTGGTTTAGGATAACACCAAATTACTCTAAAGAAAATTAAGATGTAAGTTTTATTTAAGTTGTATAGCAGGCACAAGGTACATATGTTCACAGGTAAGCATTAGGAAAACCAGGAATGTGAACCACACAGTGTTTTCTCTTCAACAAAAGAGGTATATATCTGTTCTCTACCCAGAATGTTCGGAGTGGATTTAGTTAACAGCCTGGTGACCTGCACTATCTGTAGGGCCAGGCCACATTGAGTCTCCTAGGTTATTATGTTTATCCTAGAGTTTTGCTCCACAGTCCTTTATACTGAGCATGGTTTCTTAGTCAATAAAACCAATCCTTATGGAAGATGTCACATGTCTTTTGTAGCTTGGTGACCCTCTATGCTGTCTGTATGACTGAGACTGCCCCAGATATCCCCCTAGGCCCTTAAGCTAAGGAACCCATCTTTTTGGAAGAGATCACAGGTACCTCACAGAAAAAATTTCAATGTAGTCATGACTTAAGCTTTATTATGCACCTGGGATTGAAATAATTGCTACCAGGAAAGTTTTTTTTTTCCCCCCGAAATTGTACTGTACTTAAATATGCCTAAAATAAACAGCCTAGAGTCAGACTCTAGAAGTTGAACCAACATTGGTTACTGAGTCATGTGGAACTGGGTTTCTTTCTTGTCTCACACCAACCCCTGTGTTGGCAGAGACCCCCACAATGTTGCCCTTATAATAACAATATATTTAATAGATTACTGTAAATTGGTGCTTTTGGAACACTCATTTTAAAACTATAGCATAGTCATAGGTTTTATAAACGCTACTTTTATATTTTGAAAGCCATGTTATTATATATAATGATCATAAGCTTTAGACACCTTGTTTACAGTGTGTGAAGTTAAATTCTTACTAAGGACATGCACTAATATATTAATGATATTTGAACAGAGCCATGAGAATTCAAGGTACTGAAGAAAAGCTAGGAGGAAAACAGGAGTCTACATTTAAATACAAATGTTTTAGGACAGGAGGAAACTTTGGGAATGGTTATTAAAATGACTTACAGTACAGATAAATATGAGAAATATTCATGAGGTGACTTAGTTGATTGCCATTGCTGTGATTGACTAACATTGACTAACCCAACTTGTGGATGAAAGAATTTATACATATTACAGGTTAGAGTCTATATTGAGGGAAGTCAAGACAGGAACTAAAATAGGAACTTAAGAGTCATGGCTGTTTACTGGCTTCCTTTTCATGGCTGGATCAGTTTGCTGTCTTTTATAACTCAGAACTATTGCTGCATTAGGGGTATCATCACCCACAAGGTTCCAGACCCTCCAATATCAATCACTAGTGACGAAAATGCTCCTTTCTGCACATCAACATGCCTATCTTACACAGGCAATTTCTCAGTTGAGGTTCTTACTCCAAGTTAGTTCTAGTTTGTATAAAATTGACATAAACTAACCAGCACAACTTGTCAACTTGACACACAAAAATATTACTACTAAGTTATGTTTGTCTTTCTTGTTTGTTGCCAAGATCTCATGTTAATATGAATATCGTAACAAGGAGATGGTCCAACTTTTGAATGTCCCACAGTCCTTAAAATCTTTAACACTTAGAAGTGCAATGTCTCTTTAAAATATCCAATTTCACTCAAATGTGGGCCCCTGTCAACCTAAAATCAATTACATTTTCTTATAATAAGGGGTATAATTATAATCAGGTCAAAGAAAACCAAACTCAAAAGTATAAACAGTTCATTATATGACCTTGGAGACTTACTCATAATCTTCTGGGCTCTAAAGAGCTTTCACAACACTGCTCTGGCTCAGCCATCTGTAATACACACTTCCTGTCTTAAAGGCTCAGTATAGATCCAATGCACATATGCTGCTGTTCTTGGTGGATATCCTACAGTCCTGGTGTCACTAATATGTTGGGCTCAACTGTAACTGAGGCTTCACCTTTCCAATGGCCTTCTGGACTCAATCAAGTAACATATAGAGACTGCTAAGCAACACTATTCAGCAAGACTATGAAGTTTGACTCTCACCTTAAAATACAGTCAGGTCCCCTGTTAGGTCACAACTTCCATATACTGATCCCAAGGAAATATTTCTCAGAAGATTGCACTTCAACCATGTTGGTTTCATCTTAATCGTAGCTGATTTCTCAACATCAGCTAACCAGCATCAACTGTCCCTGGAATGTAAAGGTTTCACTTTTGTGATGTTGGTCTCTTGTTAGTTACAGATTCTCCTTCAGGCCCTTCTAAAAGAAAAAAACACAAATTCTTAATTTAAATATTGCATAATATCATCCCTGGTAGAGTCTTTCATTTCCTCTGAAACTTCACATGCCAAGATTATAATGTCTGCATTTCTATCCATGCTCTTATATTCCAAGCTCCCACAGAGTAGGCTGTAACAGAGAACTTGATCACTTTTCCAGCCCAAAATGTTAAACTTCCACAGTCATTACCAAAACAACATGGTCAGGTCTGACACAGCAAGAGCCAATTCTCTGGTATCAATTTCTATTTTAATAACTTTCATTTTTCTGTTGCTGTGAAAACAAACAAACAAACAAAAAATTCACTGTCCTAAATAACATACAGAATGAAGGTTGCAGGCAGAAGTGTCCTGTCTTGACTGCCTGCTCTCTATCCCAGCAGTTGTTTCCCAAGTATTTGACTCAAAGGCTTAATATTACTTACAAATGCTAGGCTCTATGTCTGGCTGGGCACCCCGGACTTCACCCTTTCTCTTCCCAGAATGCTCCTAGTCCGCCCTTGCCACCTATACTTCTGGCCTGGCCAATCAGCATTTTATTGAACCAATATGAGTGACAAGTCTTTACAGTGTACAAGAGATTATTCCACAGCAGAAGGGTTTATTCGGCTTGTACATCCCAACCACTGAGGAAAGTTAGAACAGCAGCTCACTTTATGAGTCTGGATGCAGGGAATGAAGAAGAAAATATGGAGGAATGATGCTTTCTTGTTTGTCCTACAAAGCATACATAGCTTTCATTCCTATACAACCAGTACAACTGACCAGAGGTACCAACACCTACTGTGATCCGGGCTCTCCTATATAATTATTAATCAAGAAAATGCCCTGCAGAAACATCCACAGGCCAATCTCTAGAGGCAGTTCCTCAACTCATGCTCTTCTCCAGGAACTTTAATTTAAAACTAAGCAGCATAAAGCCATAATTTTATTCTGAGAATATTAGGTTCAAAGAGATCTCTCTCCATTATCTAAACATTGTTGGAAGAAATGATTAGGTCATAGAAAAACTTCACATAATAGTGGATATTTAAAAGTATACATCTAAAAATAAACAAACAGCAAACAAATAATTAAATAAAAAGAATATATCTATCAGCTGTCAGATCATGGTAATAAGTTCTTTACATCATAGCAACTACATAGAAATATGGATATGTGTTCTTTAATACTACAACATAATACCTGATATTGAAGAATGGACAATTGGTTTGACTCATAGAAATGAATGAATCTAATACTATGACAGTAATTAAGAGGAACTTAAGCTGTACCTCAATAGATAAAGAAAAATTGCTTAACTAAACCCTACATGCTAAAACCATTTATTATTTTTAAATCTTTCAACGAAGTTAGAAGGGATCATCTCCAACCCAGTAAAAGATATCTATGCCACCCTATCAAATCACATGAAATAGAAAGTTACTCATGTATGACAAGTAAGTCAGTACATGTCCATTAATCCTTAACACGGCTCACATCATAACCAGATAAATGAGTCAAGAAGAAGAATAAATAACACACATTCACATTTAAGAAGTCAAACACATATTTTTAAAAACTCTTGCTAGAACTAACAGCCCCAGACATCACTGCTGAGAATGTACATTGCTTCACAGTCACTTTGAAGACAGTTAAAAGTTTCCCTGGAATCCAGCACCTACTTACCAAGTAGTCTAGTAACCCCCTCACGAGAGTTTCCTTGTGTTCAAGTGAACAAAATAACCACTGCAACCCTTGCACACTAATATCCATGATGGATGCATAGCTGCAAACTGGTATTGACCCAAATGCCTGTCACTGGGAAATGGGTAAACAAATTGGGAAGCACTTGCCCAATTCAACACCAGCAGCAAATTAGAATAGATCACTCAGAATTTTGCAGCATGAATAATGATCAAATATGTAAAGTAAATTTTGTCACAAAACATGCACATTTTGATGAGACTTGAAAAAAAATTAACAATGGCAAAATGTTCAAGGGTTACTCTGAAGCAGACTATCATTCTCTTGAAAATAAGGATGATTTTAAATTAAAGTTTTCAGATCATAGGAAATGTCAAAAGGCTTACAGTGACGGTAGAAATATAGGTGCAAATATTTATTTAATGTCTATAATTATGTCTTAATTAGTCGGATTAAAGCAAAAATATGCTACAAATGACTGAATGTAAATTAAATGTTTATTGTTCAAAAAGTTTTAGAAATTTGATAAACTTTAGGTAGAATAATTAAGTACAGAAGGAAAAGGACAGAAAAGTGCAGTTCCTGAAAGAAAAAGTTACTAATCATTACTGATCATTGTAACTAAGAGATAGGAAATAAGTAACTTGATGATTTAAATAAAATAACTTCATGCTTTGAAAGATTCCATTTCCTCAAACATACAATCAAACTAGCTAATCCCAATAAACTCATATATAGGGATAAATTGAAAGATAAGTAATATAAAAATAAAAATATTAAGCCCAGACTCACTAGTTAATTTTACAACACACATGAAAAGGAATTTATGGAAACTGAGGCCCCAAAGGCCAAAGTCCACAAAACTGAAGAGGGTTATTAACTCCATGGCATGCTAAAGAGAGTAATCACATCTCTGAACACTGACAGGACATGATACATTATATCGTAAAATAGCAAAAATATCCAGAGTTCATAAAATTTATTTTATTTTATTTTTAGCCATTATGTTTTATATAGAATTTCCTTCATGTATGTATGCATATATGTACATATATGTGTGTGTTTATGTTGATATCTATCTATATATATATATTGTTTTATGTTATATTATGTATTAATATAATTTTTCATTCATGATCTATTTCTTTTTCTTTCTTTTTTTGGTTTTTCCGAGACAGGGTTTCTTTGTGTAGTTTTGGTGCCTGTTATGAATCTCCCTCTATAGACCAGGCTGGCCTAGAACTGACAGAGATCAGCCTGGCTCTGCCTTTTGAGTCCTGGGATTAAAGGCGTGCACTACCACCACCCTGCTATCATCTATTACCTTTTATCCTTGCTTTTATATTATAAAATGTACACTGTATAGACCCTATCGTTTGTCCCACATTGTAGTTATATTACAATGTTCGACACAGTCACTGCACCTATGACAAAATATAAACATACATTCTGAAGTGGCTCTTAATTGACAAGTACACAGGTCCTAGTGTGTGGAAATATATGTTAATCTTAATAAGTAGAAGTTCAGAATTTCTGTATATCCAGAACTTATTTTCTGTTTTGTTTACATTAAGTATATTTTGTTTTATTTAAAGCTATAAGAAAAGAGAGTCTAGTTTTTCTAGACCATACAATCTTCAATATTAAAATTATTCAGTAGAAATTGGCCAACAAGTAATTCCCTAATTCACTCAACATGATTTAGTTCTCCTCTATCTCTTGTTGCCTCCCTAGTATTTCCTTCTTCGTCCCAGTATTCTTCATAGACAGAGTGTCTTATCTTTATCCCCAATCTTCTTCATTGTATTTTCTGTTTAATTCAAGGTGGCCCAATAGAAATTTATTGACTGTGGAATATTCCAGGATGTTCAGCTGAGTACATGTTCTTTTCACTCAATTACTATATTCGTTTCCTCCTCTTCTGCCATGCCAATCAAGAATCCTGGATCATTGATACTTTCCCTTGGGACAGGAAGATGGCTTGAATGTTACATGAAAATGTTACCCCATTTCCTTTGATTGTTTGATGATTATATCTATATAAACAATTGTGTGATAATTTATTTGCCATTACCCTCTCATATCATATTCATTTTCTACTGACCAACTTTCTTCTTACCAACCTCTAGCCTCTTACTTTCCTGGGTGTGTGTGTGTGCACACTTGTGTGTACAGACAAACACAACTTCAAGTGTTTGTGATTGCAGTGATTATTGTCAACAATTTGACTATTTAGTGGATGTCATATTTTTGAACAGAGTCATGTTAAAGTGAGATGATAATAGAATGTACATTGTAGCACAAATCTTAAAAGTTCTTATTAATAAAATCAAACCTGGGCCAGGTATTGGGGTGAATGCTGGAAGATCGGGGAAACAGAACAAGCCACAGCTACCTCACCTCGCCAGTTCCTCAGCTGATCCTGTTTCCTCAGGCTGGAAGCCTTTGAGTCCTCATCCAAATGGATCTCAGCTGAACTATACTGCTCAAAGCATAAAAGCTTAACCAGCCAAATGCTTCTAGTTTCTGCTCTTCATGCCTTATTATAATCTTTGTGCTTTTTGCCATCACTCCCTGGGATTAAAGGCATGGCTGTTTCCAATGTGGCCTTGAACTCACAGAGATCCAGAGGGATTTCTGCCTCTGGAATGCTAGGATTAAAGGTGTGAGTGCCACCATTTTTTAGCCTCTGTATCTAGTGGCTGTTCCTGTTCTCTGACCCTAGGTAAGTTTATTAGGGTGCACAATATTTTGGGGAACACAATACTACCACAGTACACAGATACTACAGGCATTTTCCAAAACATCAAGACTGTATAATAAAACAATATATGATACACTATTATGATAAAAATAAATTCAAGGTATAGTGAGAGCTATTATCTCAAAAATAGCAATAAATTCTGTGCCTAACTAACTTCTTTGCAAATGATCTGGCATGTAAATATAAACATTGAGTAGATATGATGTAATCATTCTATGGAATATACTCTGAAGATCTTTCGGTTTATAACATATAGTTACTTCTCACTATAGGACAGGTTACTCTCTAGTTTTAAAAATGCATTTGAGTATCTATGGAGTACTTCTCTCTTGTTCAGCTATATAACATTACTGCTGAGTTTTCTGACACAGTTGTTATAGAAACTGTATGTTATCTAAAACTGATTTTAAAAACTCAAAGTCTCCCATCCAAGGTACAATGGAAAAAAGAAAGCATCTTCAACAAATGGTGCTGGCATAACTGGAAGTCAATGTGTAGAAGGCTGCAAATAGATCCATATCTGTTACTGTGCACAAAACTTAAATCCAAGTGGATCAAAGACCTCAACATAAATGCAGCTACTCTGAACCTGATAGAAGAGAAAGTAGGAAGTACTATTGAATGCATTGGCACCGGAGATCACTTTCTAAATATAACACCAGTAGCACAGACACTGAGAGAAACAATCAATCAATGGGACCTGTTGAAACTGAGAAGCTTTTGTAGAGCAAAGGACATGGTCAACAAGACAAAGCAACAGCCTACAGAATGGGAAAAGGTCTTCACCAACCCCACATCTGACAGAGGGCTGATATCCAGAATATATAAAAAACTCAAGAAATTAGACATCAAAATGCCCAACAGTCCAATTAAGAAATGGGCTATAGAACTAAACAGAGAATTCTCCACAGAGGACGTTCAAATGGCTGAAAGACATTTAAGGAATTGCTCAACATCCCTAATTATCTGGGAAATGCAAATCAAAACGACTCTGAGATACCACCTTACACCTTAGAATGGCTAAGATCAAAAGCACAGAAGACAGCTTATGCTGGAGAGGATGTGGAGCAAGGGGAACTCTCCTCCACTGCTGGTGGGAATGCAAGCTTGTACAGCCACTTGGAAATATTCTTTTTTTATTAAGATATTTTTCTATCTGTTTTACATATCAAGCATGGATTCCCCTATCCTCCCATCCTCCAGCCTTTCCCCCATTCCATTCCCCATTCCCACCTCCTCCAAGGCAAGGTCTCCTCTATGGAGTCAGCAGAGCCTGGTATATTAAGCTGAGGCAGGTCCAAGCCCTTCCTCCCTGCACCAAGGCTGAGCAAAGTGTCTCAGTATAGGCATCAGGTTCCAAAAAGCTGGCTCATGCACTAAGAACAGGTACTGGTCTCACTGCCTGGGGGACTCCTAAACAGTTCGATCTAAACAACTGTCTCATTTATCCAGAGGACCTAGTCTAGTACTTTGGGGGCTCCTCAGCTATTGGTTTACAATTCATGTGTTTCCACTAGCTTGGCTAGTTGTCTCTGTACTTTTTTCAATCAATGTCTCAATATTTCTTGCTGATATAATCCAGTCTTGTCAACTGGACTCCTGGAGCTCCACCTGGAGCTTGGCCATGGATCTCTGCATCTGCTTCCATCAGTCACTGGATGAGGGTTCTTTCATGATAGTTAGGGTGTTCAGCCATCTAATTTCCAGAGTAGGTCAGCTCAGGCACCCTCTCGACCATTGCCAGTAGTCTATAGTGGAGTCATCTTTGTGGATTCCTGTGGACCTCTCTAGCACTCTGCTAGAAAATATCATCCTGGGTGAGGCAACCCAGACTTAGAAAGACAAATATGATATGTCCTCACTCATAAGTGAATACTAGATGCAAAGCAAAGGATAATCAAACTGCAACTCACAACTCCAGGGAAGCTAGCTAGTAAAGAAGACCCTAAGAAAGACACAGAGATCTCCCAGTGATGGAGAAATGGATGAAATCTACATGAGCAAGCTGGGGTGGGGGGTGGGGGGTAATGGAGGGCAATGGTTAGGGGAAAGAGAGCTTAGGGGAACAGAAGGTCCTAGCTGGATCAGGAACAGAGTGGGAGAACAAGGAAAGAGATACCATGATAAATCAAGAAAGCAATATTCTTATTGCTATTGTTTTTCTCATGCACTTGGTAACACAGTGAAACTCAGAAGACAATGGGTAATGAAATAATATTACATGGACAAAGTCTAAGTTTACAAATAATCTATGCATGTCTGTATGTTTGCTTTTAAAGCTTCAATTGACTATAGTGAGTAAGATTTACTTAATATATTTATAAACATTCTATAGATTACACAGATGAAGATTCAAAAACACAAATAATTTAGCCTGTTATTAGGCCCTGGTGTACATATTTCTAATATGTTAATAATTCTTGTTATATTAGTCTTTCTATTTATTTCTGTATTTTTAAGGGATATATACAATGATGTTATATTTGAACTGAATTAATATAGTTGATAAACATGAGATTATAATGGTTGTAGCATCTATTATCCATGAAATCTTCTAATCCTTAAAAGTTAATAGCTCTCTTTTAAATACCTACTTCTAATTCAAAACACACAGATCAAGCCTATTCTGCCTCAGTGAAAGGAAGGTAACATAATTACCTGATGAAATCAAACTCTGCTTTTGTTCATTAATGAGAGAAAGGAGACATTTAATACGTTTGAGGCAGCTACAACAATAGCATAGAGAAAAACTAAAATGGACAGAAATTTCAATGGAAAGTAAGAAAATATGAAAATTTACTAGCTATATCTGAGACTTTTTATGCCCATTAAAAAATAATATTAAAAACTTGCCAGAATCACAGAACTACAAAATAAAGGAAAACCTTAACATATTATTACTGTCTATGATCAATAATGTCTAAAATAACTTTCTGAAATGTTACAAAAACACACAAAACATATGCAAACATAGATTCACTAGTCAAGCGTTTCTTTTCCAGAGCAACAGTCATTCACAACTGTATCACTTGAATGATAGTATCTTAGAGCAATCTAGTTTTGAAGAAGGTAAACTGTAATTACTGTTAAGACATAGAGCTCTCATTTGCAACTTTGTACTCCAACATGAAAAACAATAGCTGATATAAATTATCAATTATCTGTTAATAAATGGGAAGTGATATTTATTACAACTAGATACCTAGATGAACTGGAGTTTAACTTGGGGCAACACAAGTCAAAAAAGAGTTTTAATTTTTTTTTTTAGGATTACACTTTTGTCTGTTTTTTAATAGAAAAAAAAAGACATTTATACAATACATTTTGATTATGATTCCCCTCCCCAGATCCCCCCAGATCCTCCCCACCCCCTACATACCCAACTTTATGTCCTTTATTTCCTCTCTCTCTTTAAAACAAACAAAACCAAAACAAACAGAGAAATGTACACACACAAACTACAAAAACACAAAAATGGAGATCAAAATAAGGTTAGAGCTGGGGTTAGGATTACATCGATAAGACAAAACCTGAAGAAACAAAATGAGATGAGTCTAGTCAAATAATAGTGTATTTTGAGTTGGCCAGCTACTCCTGAACAAGGAGGCTGCCCTGGGGAGTACATTGGAGAAAACTGAGTTTCTTTAGCCAACAGGTACCAATTGTAATAGCTTCTTAAGTAGGGGTAGAGACATGTCCACATCCCACTCTTAGTGTAGGATGACATATGGTTTCAACCTGTGCAGATTTTGAGCCTGCTGTGACAGTCCTGTAAATTCATACCTGCATTAGTTCTGTTATGTCTCAAGATAATTTTTACTTGGAGTAACAGGATGGAATTATTCACTTTTCTCTCTGCCTTATTTTCAGTAATCTGAGGTCTCTGAGTCTGAATGGAAGGAGTTTGATGAAGACCTCTGTTTACGACAGTGCTCAAAAATCTCTCTCTGCACATTGCCCAGTTGTGGGTCTCCCATTGACTTCCATAGCCTCTGATTTTTAGAGATTTCAATGGAGTAGTAACTTTGGCCTACAACTCAAGAAGATGTAATCCATTCCTAACACTGGAGGTTTTACTTGGCATAAGATGATTAGGTGGGGCATCGTCTTTGCACAATTGGTGACTCCATTTACATTGCTTTCATATATGAATATATTTAAAAAAAAATTCTAGAGTAGAAGGTTTCCATATGGATTTTCAAATGGCCTATGATGATAGTCATCCCTCCCACTATTCTCTCCTTTAGCATTCTCTCCCACCTGCCTTCTTATTTAATCCCCCTGTTGAATTCTCTCCCCTATCTCTCTGTAATACCATTATCTCTTTTTCCTCCCTTGAGAGATCTTTTCGTCTCTCTGTCCCCTTTCTTTGTACTTACTTCTGTGTTTGTTTGGATTGTAGCACCCATATGGAAGTCATAAATAGCAATATTCACCTATAAGGGAAAACACAATATTTGTCTTTTTTGGTCTGAGTTACCTCACTCAAATTGATTGTTTTAAATTTAATCATGTAACTGCAAATTTCAATATTCCTCACAGTTGAATAATATTCCATTTTGTGACTGAACTATATTTTCATTATCCATTCATCAGTTGATGGACATCTAGGATGGTTCCAAGGTCTGGCTAATGTGAATAGAGCTGTAATGAACATGGATGAGCAAGAATTTCTGTAGTTTATAGAGGCCTTTGGGCATATGCCCAAAAGCAATGCAGCTTGATCTTCAGGTATATCTATCCCCAGGTTCTGAACAAAATAACACATTGATTTCCACAGTGGCTATACAAGTTTGCATTCCTAGCACCAATGAGTAAATGTGCCCCAACATTTGCATACTTGCCAGGAATTGTGCTCATTTGTTTTATTGATCTTGGACATTTTGACAGCTGTGATATCATATCTCCAAGTACTTTGAATTTGCATTTCTCTGATGGCTAAGGTTGTTAAACATTTGTTTGTTTCTTTAACGATTTGCATTTCATCTTTGGGAACATTCAACACTACCCAGTCCCCATTTTTAAACTGACTTCTTGCTGTTCAGTTTTTTTCTGAATTCTTTACATACTTTAGCTACTAATCATTCATTGGATGTATAATTGTAAAAGAATGTTTCCTGTTCTGCAGGCTGCTGTTTGACCTGAGTGAGTATGCCTCTTACCATACAGAATTTTTCAGGATCATTGGGTCCCTGTGCTTTTGATGTCCTGTTCAGAAATTCCTTTCCTATGATAGTATATTCAAGCTTATTCCCAGGTTCTCTTTCATCAGATTCAAGAAACCTGGTTTATATTGAGGTCCTTGATGCATTTGGTGTTTTGTTCAGGGTGATGAATATTAGTCTTTTTGCATTCTTCTACCTGCAAACATCCAGTTTGATCACTACGATTTGCTGAAAATATTGTCTTTTCACTAGTGTGTAGTTTTATCTCTTTATCAAAAGCAAAGCAAAACAAAAACAAACAAACAAAAAAAAGCAAATGAAAAATAGTGTCCACAGGTGCGTGGAGTTATGTTCAAACATAACTGCAACTCAGTTCCACTGAATTGTTTTATAGTCAAATACCATACTATTTTTTATTACAAAATCTCTGTAGTACAACTTAAACTTTGGAATGGCGATACCCTAAATCAGTTCTTTTATTATTCAGGGTTGTCTTAGCTTTCTGGATATTTGAATTTCCATATGAAGTTGAAATGTTGTTTAATTGATGTGAATTGCAGTGATTTTAGTGAATATTTGTATCTATATTCATTGGGATATAATTTATGTCTATATTCACACTGGTCTATAATTTTCTCCTACTTGGGTCTTTCGTAGTTTTTGGTATAAGCATAATACTACTTTTGTTAAAAAAATAAGAAATGTCTATTCAGTTTTTCCGTAATAATTTGAGAATTATTGTTGTTAATTTATCTTGTAAAGACTGGTATAATTCTGTACTGAAGTTCTAAGGCCATGGGCTCTCCTTGGTTGAGAGACTTACACACTACATCAATTCCTTAGGATTTAGTGACTTTTTAAATTTCTCACCTGATCTTCATTTAATATTAGTACAAGGGTTTGTTGTTGTTGTTGTTGTTGTTGTTTTGAGGGACTCCTGACAATGGAGGCAGGTGTGTATCTGACCATTTTGTGTGCTCTTGGGACTCTTCTTTCTATTGAGTTGCCTTATCCAGCCTTGATATGAGGACTTTCACTTTGTCTTATTTATCTTGTTTTGCCCTGTTTGGCTGTCATTTCTTGGAGCCCTGCCCTTTCCTGAAAAGGAAATGGATCTGGGGGCGAGGGGAGGTAGGAGGAAGTTGGAGGAGTTGGGGAGGAAAAACTGGGGCCAGAATGTATTCCATGAGCGAAAAATCTATTTTCAATCATCATCATCATCACCACCATCATCATCATCATCACCACCATCATCATCATCATCATCATCACCACCATCATCATCATCATCTTCATCATCATCATCATCATCATCATCATCTTCATCATCGAATTCACTTGTTTCCCAGTGTGGTAGAGATTTTAAGAGTATGACCTTAAAGTTCTCTGAATTTCCTCGATGTCTATAGTAACGTCCCTTTCCCCTCTATTTTTATTAATTTACACCTTTGCTATCCATCTCCTATTTAATTGGCTAAATATCTGTTACTCTTGTTGATATTCCTGAAAGGCAATATTTGTTTTACTGATTCTTTGTGTGTGGTGTGGTGTTTGTGTGTGTGTGTGTGTGTGTGTGTGTGTGTGTGTGTGTGTGTGTGTGTGTGTTAGCACAAAGCTTATTTCTGGTCATCTAATTTCTTTCAGTTAATTTCCTCTCATGGCTCTAGAGCTTTCTATTGTGTATTTCTACGTTTCTAATATGAAATATGTCATGACAGCTATCATGCCATGCTAATCATTGATGTGGTTCATGGACTTTTTAGCTGAATAGGACTTTTGGCTGCCTCCCTCCTTTGGAAGCTTATAAGCATGTTACCTTTTGACACCATAAAGCCCAGTACTTAGGGAAGGAATATTTAGGTCAGTACCATGCCAGGTGTTGCTGAGTCCTATTTCTGAAGTGCATAGTTTCTTTAGTCATAGAGACCTACCTTCCACCTCCAGGAGACTCCAAGGGCAACAGCAATAGGCTTTATGTTTTGGGAATCTCTTGGACAGCCCTGGCCAACAACTCAAAGTAGGGTTGATCATGTCTTTGGATATTGCAAGGTGCACCTTCATCCCAGATGAGAAAAGCTCATTAAAACTAAATATGTGGGGCTGCAGGGGAAGGTGGGGGCGGGGAAGGGAAGGGGGAGGACAGGGGAACCTATGGCTGATGTGTAAAATTAAAACACAAATATAATAAATAACAAAGAAACTAAATATGTATATTTATATGCCTATACCTGTGTTATAGGTGTTTTCAGTTAAATATCTAGTGTTTAAATATTTAATAGTATGATTTCTTTTGACTTTTTAAGAAAACCTTATTGTTATTTTATCTACCTACCTCCTTCTTCTGTGTTTACCTCTTGCCTACTCTTTAAGAGGCCCCCTTCTCCCATCTCCCTGGTGAGTTTACATTCATCCTGCTATTCTTTATGTTCCTCTCGCCTTCTTCTGTCTCTACCTCCTTTTTCCTCTCAAAAGACAACCCCACTCCCACTTCCTGATTCCATGTTAAGATTCTTCCAATCTCTGATGCTCTCCAATATTTCAGTTGCAGCAATGGTCATTTTTAATTTCCCTGTTGTCTGTAGTTATTACAAGCTATATACATGGATTTAGAGCTAGGGTCCTATGAGTTAGAATATGTGGCATTTGTCTTCCTGGTCTAGTTTATCTCACTCAGCATGATCTTTTCTATTTCCATCCATTTACATGCAAAAGTCATGATTTCACTTTTCATTACATCTGAATAGTTCCACAGTATACATATACCAATTCACTATGTATTCACTAATTGTAGGACATATAGGTTGTTTCCATTTCCTGGTTATTGTGACTAGAGGAACAATGAATTTGGCTGAGCAAGTATTTCTGTGATGATATATTGTAGACCCTAATAAACGTGCCTGTTTGTCAGAAGACAAACAGAGCCAGTCAGTGGTGGCACACACCTTTAATTGAGTACTGGGAAGCACATACACCTTAATCCCAGGAAGTGACATGGATATGCAGAGAACAGTATATAAGGCATGAGGAGACAGAAACTAAGACAGTTCAGCTGAGATGCTTTCGAATGAAGACTCAGAGGATTTCAGTCAGAGGATTTGTGGAGATGGTGAGGTAAAAGGTGGTGGCTATGGCTTGTTCTGCTTCTCTGACCTCTCAGCTTTTACCCCAATATCTGGTACCTGTATTTTTTATTAAAAGACGATTTAAGATTTGAACAACATATCTCTGGAGTAGTTTGTCCATTCTTTTGGACATATGCCACAGAGATCTATAGCAAAGTCATATAATAGAGTGATTTAGATTTTGAGAATTCTCAACACTGCTTTCCATAGTGGTTGTTCCAGTTTGTAAACCCACCAACAGCCAATAAAGTTTCTATGTCTCCACATTCCTCCATTCCTCCATTATTTGTTATTGGATGTTCTATTAATTCTTGCCATTATGACTAGAGTAACTTAAAATCTTAACATTGTTTTTATTTTCATTTCCATAATTTCTAGGGATAATAAACATTTATGATATATTCCTTAATCACATTTTAAGAACTCTATATTCCATGTCCTGGGCCATCTTTGGAATAGAACACTGGGTTTGTTTTGTTTTGCTTTTGGGTTTTTTTGTTTTGTACACTCTTGATACTAAAATTCTGTCAAATATATAACTTACAAAGATTATCTCCCATTCTCTGTCATTCCTCTTCACTAAGTTGGTGGCTTTAGATATGCAGACGTATTTTAGTTTTATGTAGTCCTACTTGTCAATTGTTGACCTTAATTCTTGGACAAATGGAGTTCTACATAGGAAGTCCTTTTCTACATCTCTATCATATAGGGTACTATTTATGTTTTCTCCTAGAGATTTCAGTGTTTCAGGTTAAATCTTTGGTCCATTTGGAGTTGGTGAAAGGTGATAAGTATAGGTCTAATTTCTTTCTTCTGCATATGAACACCTAGTTAACTCATCATCATTTGTTGAAGATTCTTTTTTCCCCCAATGTTTAAGATGCTGATTGGGGGAAATACTTAGCATCCCTTTGTATTGTTTTTATAGCCTCAAAATTGATCAGGTGTGAGAGATGCTATTTCATAACACAACATCTTTACATAATGAGTATTTCACACGGAGGGCACTGAGGGGAAAAAAAAAACATGTAAGCAAGATATTTCCCTTATTTGTTGCACCTTTATTTCCCTTTAAATATGTTGTAGCAATCACAATTTCTTTCTAGAGTAAACTATAAAATGTGCATCACTGAGTCAGAAATCACAAAAGAAGAAACAATTACAGAAGTAAATCGGCTTTTGCTGATTGAATATGAGGTAACATCTTTATAGAAGAGCCTACTGTATGGGTGGACATTTGTGACTCATGCTAGATTCTGTTTTACCTTGTGATAGAAAGGAATTATATTTGCTTTTTAATATTTAGTATTAGATTCTATAAGAATATTTTTTGTTTTAAAATGAAATGCCTTGAAATTTATCATATAACAAATTTTCTAAGTGTGGAAGTTTGAGTATAATTGGCCTACATAATTTTATAGGAAGTGGCACTATCAGGAGGTATAGCTTTGTTGGAGTGGGTATGGCCTGGTTGGAGAAAGTGTGTCACCATGGGGGCAGGCTTTGAGATTTCCTTGCTAGGATACCACTGAGTGTCTCAGCCCACTCCTTGTTGTCTGCAAGATGTGGCACTCTTAGCTCCAGCATGGCCTCTGCCTTCATGCCACCATTTATCCCATCATGATGATAATGAACTGAAACTCTGAAATTGTAAGCCACCATCTTCAATTAAATATTTTCCTTGTAAGAGTTTCTGTGGTTATGGTGTCTCTTCTCAGCAATAAAATCCCTCACTAAGACACTAAGATAATAATGATTACCTTCAGGAAAAACTGTTTTTTGAAAACTGAATAAGAAAACTGTTTTAGTTAAAAAGTAAATAAGATACAATCTAGCTGGTTGCTATTGCAGTGCACTTGAACTAATTTCACCAGAACTCTGGATTCTAGGTCATCTGTAAATCAGGAATGTCTTTAAAACATAATCCCCCTGTCATATACCCTGATGAGGTATAGTTCTTCAAGCTTCCAGTCTGTGCTCTGGTAGCCTTCACATTACATTCTCAGCTCGCTGAATTTATCTAGTCTTCATATGTGGAAAGAATGTTTGGACCACAATCTAGCTGTGTGGCAGATAGAGGTATTTATAGGAAAGAGTGAACTTGGATGAAATGCTGAAGTATTTTTAGGAGTATCTTCTTTGTTATTGCTCTCTACCTTTCTCACTACTACAAGACAGCAAAATGCCAGTCTTTATAAGGATCAACAAAATATACATTATATGAAGTGATAAATAAAAATTTAAATGTTTATATTTTAAATACTTAATCATTATTCATGATAACTATACAACCTTTTTAAATTTGCAGTCATAAGATAGGACACAAGCTTCTCTATAAAAGAGTTGGTAAAAGATAATTAAATTAGATGAATTACTATTGAAGAAAATATGAAGAAAAAGAAAATAAAGGTATGGATCCTAACTAAAAGGTAGGCAGAACAGCACTACAATTGATCTTTCCTTAATATCCAAAGAAAAGCAAATTATGAGTGTTGTATTAAATCATATTTATCTAATCTATTTTTCTATTTTTGGATGCTACTTTCTACTAAAGTTATTAAGCCCAGTGAAAGCACACTGGTAAATAATAAATGTCCTTTCATCTAGACAGAACTTTCTCCACAAATAAATAAGTAAAGACACATTTTCTCACAAAGGAGAAGATATCTGATCAGAGTTCCTCCCAAAGTCACCGTTATTTGTTTTTATTTCTTCGTTCTTACATCCTGCTTCGCTTTGCTTCTCTTGTGGAATAAGAGTGAGTCTACAATGCTTGGAGGTGAAGGAGAAAAAGCAGCCACAGTCCCTCTGATCCAATTATATATGTGTTTTCCTCTTTCTGTCAGGCTAGACGCTGAAAGAGAAATGTACTTCCTGAATTTTTAATAGTATATTTGTTTATTTTTCACTCTGGACCTTTTCTTCATACATTGCTAAATGTTGCTATAACTAACAGGAACAACTTTCCATTACATGTTCATAATTCTCATCAAAGGAGAAAAACAGAATAAACTTTTCAATATTATCTCTTTCTCACTGCTTACCTATGGGAAATTATATGAATCATTTTCAACAAATGAAAAATGGTGAGAACTCATTTTAAAAGCAAAATTAAATATTGCCTGCTAGATTTCTGTCATAGTCCTTTATTTCTGATTCATGTTTAAACACATTCACACTCAAAGTGGTACTATATCTAAAAATAAATAAGCTTACCGTGTATGCCAGCAAACACAAGCACTGATGGATTCCAGCATGTACACATGGCGTGAACTCAAGAATTATGGCTCTCCTATGAGGCGCAAGAAAACCATATAAACTTGTGAGGCTAGATTTTCTTATCTGTTTAGAAAAGTAACAACTCCTGTCTACACCAATGAGATAGCAGTCAGTCCTGAGTGAGATAATACACTTCTTTGTCCAATTCTTCAGCCATTCTGTTGACATCCAAATACTGCAACTGGATTCTCTAGGGCATTATTATTATTATTATTATTATTATTGCCAAATTGCATTGAAAACAATGAATAGTACTATTGTGAATTACAGTGTAAAAATCTTTAGCATGATAACCATATCACAAAGAACGATCAAGGAACTAAGACAACTATTACACCTTGAGCTATCTTTATCCAGTAAATGTGATTATTCATGACACATGAAATAACGAGGAAGCAGTTAGCAGATTATGAACGGCCAGCAGGAAATTTAAGTATAATAGTCTTCCTCAGGGAAGAGCACACCAATTGATTACCAATACCAAATGGTCTGCACAGAAAACACACATGCAAGTAACGTTGTATACTCTGAGCAAATTACGTTTAGGGATATATATTTGTAGCTGAAAATTTACATATATATACATAATTCAATGTGTGAAATAAACAGTTATCAACAAGGAAGAAAATATTATATATATATAATATATTATATATATTATATAAATAAATATATATATATATTTATAGTAGTCAATTTAGCATTAATTTATATTATGTATCTACTATAGAATTTGACATAGGATGCAATTAATAAAAAAGAAATGCAAGTATACCCCAAATTACTTATTCTAGGTAAATACAATGTAAAGTAACTACAAAATATTGTTTTCAGTTATCACACTGGCAATGAGTAATCTTCATAATGGCATGTTGACTATAGTTTGGAAAGTAACCAATCATACCTACAGGATCTCTTTATCTTGAATCAGAAGTGCTATTTCTATTAACTTATTCTAAAGATAAGCTACTATAACATTTTGAGCCTCTACCTACAGAAAACTTTTTTTTTCGAAAACCATTAATAGCATGCATGTTTACCATGGTGATAAAGGCTTAATCTCTGTAGCATATTACAACCTTGATGCAGTCAAACTTCGTACTACACAAATATTCAAAAAAGTTAGATGAACCATCTACTTACCTACAGAAAGAGAGATGAACCTTGGAGCTCAAAGAAAATTAGGGGGAACTTAGAAATTGTAAGTATAATAATATCTTATTAAGAATGTGGCTCATTTGTGCTTGATTTATTCCCTTATATATTAGGGAAAAAAAACAGTAAGAGCAAGACCCAAATGAGGGATTGGTAAAACTATTTGTGAATAAATACAGAGAGTACTGACTCAGTATCTGGATCTACTCAGTGAAGGTTTGAGTGGTATCAACATCACGATCATTATGTCTACACACTTGAAGCGTACAAACGTGAGAATAATGGTAAACTGTAGGGAAAGCATGAACAGAGAATAGACAAATTTCATTTACAAGTTTTATACTCAAGGAAATATTAGTAATAAATGTAAATCACAAGTATGAATGCTAAATCTTTGTTTCTCAAAATATTTATCCATGGTCTAGGCTGAACAAGGAAGAGTTCAAAACAATAAATGGTATAAATTCTACAAAAATTCTCTGGTCTAAATTTTTCCCTTTTCAACATAATCAAAGCATCTCATTTAAGTTTTTAAGAATGGGAACCTGAAATCTTGTATTTGTTTATGTTGAGAAACACCTATGGGTAATGCAATCACGTGTGAGAAACCCTAAGGGCTGAAATTAACAACTGTGCTTGCCCATATTCTCTGTTCCCAGATCTCTTCCCTTCTTTGTATGACATTTATAAGATGGTTTCATATTCTCGTTTTGCTGAATAAGAAAAATGCAGACATAAGACTTTAAACTACAGCATGATTTCTCTCTCATTACCACAACTCTTACACCTGAAAGAAAAAAATCCCCCAAAGTATATTATCTGTCATTCTTTGAAAACCATGTATGATCGGGTTTTCTTTCTAAAGATAGAACACTGCTTTCCAAACTGAGCTGATGAGGCACTTTTGGGCACAAGACTTCCTTTTATGTATGCTCAGGTAGGACTTTTTTCTTTTTTTTTCCTGCAGTGTATAGTGATGCAACTCAGCTCCCAGTCAGCTCCTGTCACTTCCTGGATCGGCCTTAATAAGATATATTGACACATCCTTCCTCAGAGCACAACACCTGGACAGAAGAATACTTGCAAGTTGTGATAAGCTCTCCAGTTCTTTGCTTTAAGTGTTGCCAAGGCTTTTATCCACTCCCCTTTGTCCATGAAACAGCCTCCTGATTGAAATCTGCTTGATTACACAGGGCACTCAAGTATGAGGTGAGGCACAGTGCCAAGGTTCTAGTCTATTCCTGGTGTACTGTTAGCATTTCTGTATGCGTTTCTCAGTGCTTCATTGAACATCCAGTTGGCCAGCTTCTTACAGGTAAACAGGTATGTTGTGACTATATTTAAATATTGCAAATGCTGACAGGTTTTCCCAAAAGAGATTAAGGAGAATTTTAAAGAGACAGTGACCATTGGACTTACAGTTTTCTCTAAAACTATTTTTGTCAAAAGTAATACTAAAAATACAGAGTTCGGCTTCTAGATATTGATAGTGATATAATTCTCAAATCCAAGTAATCAGAACTCCACTAGGAAATGATGGGTTCCAGGATTGGGCCAGAAGATTATGCATCTGGTACCTCTGGCATACCTGGTCCTAGAGCAGACTGGACTGTCATATTACAATGTGGAGCCACATATCACTTGACACCTCCACATCTCCATTTATGCAGTGAGAAGCAGAGACAGACAGAGAGATGACAATATACAGAGAGTTCACCATACAAGGATGATAAAGGTGATGATGGTGATGAAGATGATGATGATGATAATGGTGAAAACTAGGGAACTAAACAACTTTACAGGTTTTTCTTGCCTGGTAGGCAGCTCAGCTGAGAAATAGTCTGCCTTGCAGGCAGGAGAATCTAAGTGTGACTTCCAGAGCAAATGATAAGCTGCTGAATGGTAGGGCACACTCAATTCCAGATTTAGGTAAGAAAAAGCAGATCTCTGAGGCTCCCTAGTCAGCTAGTCTAGACTAATTGGTGCCCTCCCCCATGTCATTAGGGAGCCTGTCTCAAAGGAGATTGCTGGTATTTGTAAGGATGACACATAAGGTTTTCTTCCAGTCTTCACATGTGTACAAAATGTGCAATCGCACCATGATGATGAACACATTTACACACATATATACACAGGCATAAAAAGTCTTCATTGCCATGATATGAATTATTCATTCGAGAAAAGAAGTTCATATTATACTATAACTCAAAGTACCAAGAAGTATCCATGGGTCTTCCTAGATTATGTAACAGGAGATGAAATAATTGAATTTCAGAGAAGAGAAAAATCTTCATAGGCTTTGCAGATAATTTATTTAGAAAATTTGTGGAGTAAATGAATGACTCCTCAGCTTAAAAAAAAAAAAAAGAAAAAAAGTTCCAAACCAAAACCAAATAAAACCAAACCAAACAAACAACAACAACAAAAAAACCCCCACAAATATTATCTCTCTTCTTGCCCTAACAAATGCCGGTCAATAATTTAAATATGTGCAATATCACCAAAAAAAAATGCTGTTATAGGACAAAACATGAGAAGAATGCTTTATCACATTTTTTTAAATGGTAGAAGAAAAGAGAGTAAAACAAAAACAGGACATGCCATTGACTCCCAATATCAACCACAGGAGCACAGGGCAGGAGTGCACAAGATACTGTTCAGAATCTCAGATCACTTGATTCTGCCTGAGTTTCAACCATATGCCTTCTCAGAGGCCCTGGTAGGACCCTATCTACAGAAGTGCCCTGATTATTGATCTCACCACTACTCATGAGAGTCTGCTGGGATCAAAACTGTGTTGCAAAACACTTGCCACTATAAAATATAGGTTAGGCCCTTTCTTCCTGGAGCTCACAGATGAAAGAAATACCTATTCTGTAGCTTAACCATTGGACAAGTTTATAATCAGGTTGCACTCCTATGATTTATCAGACTTGGAACTTTTCCCAATTGAAGAGAATTCAATTGTAGAAGTTATAAAAAGGAAAAACATCTTAAAGATCTCATTTGATATAGCTTTGTCTCTCAAAAAAAAAAAAAAAGCTAGAATAATGACTAATAGAAAAGATAATATATGAAAGATTTTTTTCCATCATACCTACATATCTCTGGTAAGAATTTAGTATATTGAGTGAGCTAAATTTGATCCATTGCTTATTTTTGCAAAGGCAGTTTTATTGAAAACTGGCTATGACAAATCCTTATCTATTTTCCATGTTTTATTTTGTTTTGTCTTAAGTTTGCAGAATCAAGCAGATGATAGAAACTATGTGGGTGTCAGAATCTCTCATATTAAAAGCAAGGTTAAATTTCTAAATATATTTAAAATCATTTACAGAAAATTTTTGAACCTGGGTCTAAATTATGATGTTACATAAGCTAAGAATGTCATGAGCTTTTCAGGCATTGAATTCTAATCATGACTCTCATGTTATACTCTGCAATGATTTAGTGAATGCCTTATCACACTGGACATCAGAAATCCTTGATGCCTAGCTTTGCTACACTGGGTAACCTTAAGTCATCTCACAACAATTGGTACTTTTTAGAATGCACACAAAATTGTAGAGACAATCCTCCTCCAGTGAAAATAGTCAAGTTTCCACCCTTGGCATCACTATTTGCTTAAAATTCAAGTTTCCACTTAGAGATAAAGACCTTGACATGCTCTGAACATGCAACTAAGCAGAACAACATTTAAATGGTTATTGTCAATAAAATTTGCAACTGCTGAAAGATATCCAACTGCAGATTCTACATAGATTTTATCACATATTTAGATAAGTAAAACTACAATTATTTATCCTATAATTTAAAGAAATGCAGAAATGTAAGGCAGAAAACCACTACAGAGAAGGAAAGTGTTGGTGCTTGCAAAGAGTTCTAAGTTTTATAAGCAAGAAGAAATATTTAAAATACTTATTAATAATCATTAACAACACAGTAATGTATCCCAATTTTAATGATAATAGCAAACAACTAAATAATTTATAAAACTTTCAAAAAATATACCATAAATATGAAATCCATTAACTTAGTTCAATGAAGTCACATAAGAAACAAAGAGAAGACATGGAATAATTTGGATAGAAAGGATTAAAATCAAAATCAATTGTCTGCCTTTTAGAAGAGATACATGAAACATAAATTACAAAAGAATTTTCAACAAAAACATAAAAAAAATTCTAAGCAAACTAACAAAAAGAGGACAAAAATTTACTGAATAAGATAAGAAGTAACACAAAAATTAACACTCCGTTTCAGTAATTTCCAATACTTAATACTTGATAAAATTTGTAAAAAACAAAACAAAAAACAAACAAACAAACAAACAAAAACTTGCTAGGTTTCAGCTAGCAAAGAGAAGATAAATAAAGATGCTAATTTATGGAACACTGACATATACAGTGAGATTTTTTAATTTGTGTGTAATTATAAATAGAAATAGTAGGAATATTTTGTGTATTTACAAATATGTTGTCCAAGAAAAACAACAACAAAACAAACCAACAAACAAAAAAAGAGCTGAGCCAGGCATCACAATCACATATTTGGAAGAGAAATGAAAAAGGCAATTTTAAAAGTAGGAACTAATGAAACAGCCAGGAAATGCAGCATTGAGGCAAATAAAAGCAAACACAGACGATTGTGAACACTAATTAAATCAACACACCTCTGGCAAGGCAGATAGTTTTAAGAGAAAATGAAAACTCAGGGCTTTCTGGTTTAGATTTGAAGAAGGTATTACCATAGATGAGACATTTGAAAACCTAAGACTTACACACCAATTTGCACCACAGAAATTTAAACTAGATGAAATGCGGCAACTGCTGATGCTCACACACCACAGTTCTGTTGTTTCCCAACATGGGTAAGAAGCTCATTTAACTGCATTTTTTTTTTCAAATAAGCTTTGCACACCTGTATAAAACAGCCACACAAATGCACTAAATGGCAACTTAAAGCAGACAGATTGGGAAATCGACACTCTTGTCAGAAAAATTCTCTTTGCCTTTTAATAAAATCAGAATGGTACAATTCAAGATAAAATTATTCAAATTTGGTTGAATTAAAATTGACCTAAACTATAAAAAAACTCATATTTTTTTTTAATCAGCCAAGAAATTATAACTGATAGTCACAGAATGGTAAATGGCAGAGTGGCAGAAATTATTAACAGACAATGATGAGATCATGAAGAACTCCACACACAAGGAGGGCAGGTCATGCCTGAAACTCTAAGAGATTCTACAAATTAGAGAGAAAAAATATGGAGAAAAAAATTCTAGGTTCTCTTGTTGGGGTGTAATGATTGACAAACATAAAAAGCATTTTCTAGAATAAGCATATTAGACATTTTGAAATTTTATTACAGGTGTACATAAAAAGTCTATGTGCACTTAGAGATTGTAAATTTTAATTTGTATGATTTTTATTTAAAAATCATGAACTAATCTCAAACTGATAAATAATATATGCTCTAAAGTTTTAGGTAGATGCCATGTGAAAGTAGGAAAATTATTAAGGTATATATCAAAAATAATTTATTAGCATCTCAATAGAGAAGGCTGAGTGTATATGAGCACTTATTGGTAAAGACCTGGGTTCAGTACTCAGCATCATTATAGTAGCTAGATTTCATTCAAAAATCCAGTTTCAGATTCAGTGCCCTCTTTTCACATTTAAAGGTTCCTGACATGCAGATAGTGCACTTAGATACAGCTAGGAGAAACATTTAACACATAAAATCAGCAAATGATGACCAATGATAAAAGGCACTTTTAAATCACCTATTTATCAAGGAACTCATGTGAAGGAAACTTTAAAATTTTGAAAGCATAAAAATAAAATGTTATTTTGTTGAACACAATTACTGAAATGTTCCTTTTATGACAAAAAGCAAGGAGTGCACTCCTATTCTTATTTCACAGAATCATAAGCATAGGATCAAATTTATGCACAGGAGGAAAGGCAGAGTCAGGATTAGAACATTAATTTACATGGAATTACTTTATAAATAAATATATATTAAATATTAAAGTTTTTAATGACTGTAACAAACATACAAAATGTGCTTGTTACCATTGTGTGTGAAACATTGTAAGATCAAATCAAATCAAAACAAAAAATTAGGGAAATTCTCAGATCGAAACCTCTAATTTAAGTATCTAGAAAAAAATTTTACAAAGCCAACACAAGTTCAAACTCAGTAATAATAACAATAATAGAAGTAAATGAAATTGAAAACAGAGGCTGACAAGTAAATAAATAAATAACATTTATTAATATTAGTAAAAGGTAGAAAGTACTGTAGACATTGGAGACGTCTAAAGAATAAAAAAGTAAAGCGAAGACCTCTATAGAGGTCAGAGGCAGAGAAGTTTCATAGTTAAGTACTGGTAATCATATTCTATTCGATAAATATTATTCAATTATCACCATTCTTATTAAGAGAACTGAATTCATAAACTTCAAACACTTTGAAAAATTTGTAGCATTAAAGATTATTCCATCAGATGTTTAGTATGTAATTTATAAAGTTATGTACACTTTTTCATGAAAATAAAAAGATAAACTTCTCAATGAATTTTTTCTTTTTTCTTTAAATTTTATAATTTGATTTAATTTGTACATATCAGCCATGGATTCTCCTGCGCACCCCCCAGCAGCAAAGTGTCCCTGCATGTGCCCCAGGCTCCAAACAGCCAGCTCATGCACTAAGGACAGGTCCCGGTCCCACGGCCTGGGAGCCTCCCAAACAGTTCAAGCTAATCAACTGTCTCACTTATCCAGAGGGCCTGATCCAGTTGGGGGCTCCTCAACTATTGGTTCACAGTTCATGTGTTCCCACTAGTTTGGCTATCTGTCCCTGTGCTTTTTCCAAATCATGGTCTCAACAATTCATGTTCTTACAATCCCTCCTCTTTCTTGCCAATTGGACTCCTGGAGCTCCACCTGGGGCCTGGCCATGGATTTCTGCATCCACTTCCATCAGTCATTGGATGAGAGTTCTAGCATGACAGGGTGTTTAGCCATCCTATCACCAGACTAGGTCAATTCAGGCTTTCTCTCGACCATTGCCAGTAGTCTACAGTGGAGGTATCACTGTGAATTTCAGGGGACCTCACTAGCACTTTGCTTCTTCCTCTTCCCATGGGGTCTTCATTAATCATGGTCTCTTTTTCCTTGTTCTCCCTCTCTGTTCTTGATCCAGCTGGTATCTCCTGCTCCCCTAAGCTCTCTTTCCCTGGACCCTTACCTTCATTACTGCCCCCTCACATCCAGTTTTCCCAGCCAGATCACTTCAGGACCAGACACAGGGAACGCCCAATTAATTTTATAAGGATAATGTTACTGCAGTCTCAGAACTAGGCAAAAAATGTACCAAAAAGAAGACTATAGACTGATATCCTCATGAATATAGATTCAGTAATCTTTAACAAAATATTAGCAAGCAAAATTAAACAGCATAAATCATTGTACACTATGAGTTGGGTTTATAGCAGTGATGTGAGCTTGGATCATAGTGCCAAAGAAGCCAATGTAGTTCAGCAAATAAAGACAAAAAATAAGAAAAATAACAATAAGGATCATATCAATTAGTACAAAAAGTATCAAAAAACTTCAATAAAGATTTACAATAAGATTCAGAAAAAAATAATAGGAACTTGAAGATATATTTAAAACGCTCATAAAACCCATACTGCTAACTTTATACTGGAGGTTGGAAGGCTGTTTTCCCTCTGATCTTAGGAGCAAGGAATTCATGTCTTACAGGACTCATTCAGCATAGCACTGAAAATACCAGCAGGCAATTACAATCCAAAAGAAGACAAAGAAAACCAAACAGAACAAAAGGTATGCAAGGCAGACATAAAGAAATGCAATCATCTGTAACAGAAGATCCGATTTTCTACATAATAAAATTCTTAGGGATTTTATTGAAAATACATGACTTATAACCTAGTGATTGAATTCAGTATGATGACAGTCTATAAGGTACACACTCAAAGTTAATTGTATTTCTGAGTATTAGAAGTGTTTATAAAGATACCACTACAAAAAATATATAATAGCATTTCCAATCATTCAGATTAGAAAGTGGACAAAAGATAAGAACAGTTATTTCTATGAATAAGTTATATCAATCACAGACATGTGAAAAAATTTAATTTAACATTCCCATTGTTTTGTTAAAAGATTACCATTGTGAAAAATGCCAGTTCAAACCATGAATCCATCTTACTAAATGTCATTGTAAATCAGAGACATCAAATTCTGGCAAGATTGTGGGGACAGTTAATTATGCAACCATCACAGGCAACAATGCAAAGTGATAGAGTTACTGTGAAAAACAATTTGATATCTTTTTTCAAGTTAAATATAGAGCTAATATACTTCACAGCTGTCAACTTCTGTGCTTTATGCTAGAGAAAAGGAAAGCCAGTTTTTATTATTATTATTATTATTATTATTATTATTATTATTATTATTAAAACTCAAATTTATTTTTGAAGGAAACTTCATTTGTGACCGTGAAGGTTAGAAACATTCATTTTGTGCATTTCTTTTTTTTTCTTTTTTCTTTTTTTTTTTTCTTTTTTGAGACAGAGTTTCTCTATGTAACTTTGGAATCTATCCTGGAACTCACTCTGTAGACCTGGCTGGCTTCGAACTGACAGAGATCCGCCTGCCTCTGCCTCCTGAGTGCTGGGGTTAAAGGCATGTGCCACCACCTCCTGGCTAACTTGTATAACCTAAAGAGCATCCCTATAAGGACACACTATTCATTTTGAAAAAAATGGTAATAGACACTGGTTATCAGTAACCTGGCTGAAATGCCAGAATTTTATTACTGAGAAAAGTCAATTTGAAACATCATACAAAACAAATCCACTTATATAAAATTTTTGATTCAACAAAGTTATAGATGTGGAAAATTGATTAGGTATTTCAAGGGAGAAGACTCTATAAAACAGCAATATGCAGAAATTTTACTATGATAAAATGTTTTCGGCCCAGGCTCTATCAATATCACCATTTCAGCTGTGATATTATACTATGATTTTTCAGGACGTTATGATCTGACAAAACAGTGTAAAAGTTAAGTCATATTTTCTGTGTTGCTTTTAATTTTTTACTATCTTTTCTATTTATTGTTTGCAAGTGGGGTGAGGTGTGCGTGGAGTTCATAGGACAACTCTCTTTTGCGAGTTCTTTATCTCACTATCCAGGTTCCAGGAGGCAAGTTCAGATCATCAGTTTGGTGGCAAACGCCTTTACTGGGCATCCAGTGAGCCACCACTCTGTCTCTGACTCTTTTAATCATTGTGATTATTTAATCCTCTCAAGATAAAATATCTAACTGAAAATATGATTTTACATATCGTGTGGTATTATGTGAGAGCTGAGATTATGTAATTATTGGTAAGAAAATATTTTCTTCAACTTCTGTGGATTTTTTTCTTAAAAATTTTATAGTACTATGTTGCAAAGGTTTAGATTTCTTCCCCCAGAGTAGATTGTACCCTGAAAAATGCCATGATGTTTGTTGTCCCTTGTGACAGTTCTTATTGAAGATAATAAAATCAAGTTTCTAAAAAGTGGATTTAATGTTTATGAATATACCTCTCTCTGAAATTTACATATACATTGTAGAATTAAAATACTTTGATTACCTAATAAAGGATATATTACCAATGTAATGTTATCCCAGTTTCACATGTAAGGATAATTCATTGCATTTTAGAGCAAATCACATAAAAATATAGAGACATACCTTGAAAATAGAGGTGTGTGTGCACACATGAGCCCATATGTGTGTGCACATGTGTGTGTTTTATGTGCCTATGTGTGCCTATGTGTGGGCATGCAAGAACAGCCACCCCTGGTGTCATTCTTCATGTGTAATCTTTTTTTTGTGTGTGTGATGAGGGCTGCCACTCATCTGTAGCTTGCAGAGTAGGTTAGGCTGACTGTCCAGGGAACCCAAGGGGAGTTGGCTATCTGCACCTTGCCAGCAATGGGATTACAAATGTGTCATCATGCCAGGCTTTTCAATATTGATTCTGAGACTCATGGGTCATCATGCCTGTAAGGCAAGAGTTTTCCCAGTTGAGCTATGTTATGAGAGAAAGTTCTGAGAATTAAAAATATGACTAAGGAGTACATTCAAATGGTATCAGAGTAGTACATTTTTATTCTGTCCCTGAAATAAGTACAGAATATTTAGATAGACTTTATGTCAGTGGCACAAAGCGATTAAACAGAAAAATATACTGTAATAACTGGGGACCTATGGACCTATGGGCCAAGGACCTATGCCCTAAGGCTGCATCCTCTCCAGTCAAAGAAATTATTGAGCTGTTTTCACTGAAGTGTACAGATACAAAAGAAAACTAATTATCAAGAACAGCGTGAAGATGAAGAACGATGCTAAAATTTGGATCATTTCAACTGGTACCCCAAACTCAAGTATTATGGGGTTATTGTTATTTTTTATGCCTTAATACTTTGTTGAGAAAGTCTCTCATAAATGATAAAAATACAGTGGGGTTAGCTCTATTACAGTGTGTTGATTTATACAGTGCAAACTTTTAACAGCACTTTCTCAGCCACCCACTTCTGTAAAGTTTTATGTGGTCACTCTTTGTTGCATGATGTAGAAGTGGCTGTCACTGTTTATTTTTGCCTAGAACATACATCACCCTGTTATCACAGCTTAAGCTGTTTTCTATTTTGTTTTTCTTGAAAGGATGGTAACAGAATTCTTTCTAAAGAACAAGTTTTCATTTCTAAAACAATCTGTTCCTATTATCTATTTGTAAATGTGAGTAACTAGTTTACTAGTTTACAGATTTTATATTAAAAATACAGAGGCACAAAAAAAAGTAACACATGAACAATGGATTGCGTGGAAGGTTAGGATATATTTCTTGAGATTATTCAGTGTTTTTTATCAAGACAGTGTACTGCCAGGCAGTGGTGGTACATGCCTTTAACCCCAGCACTCGGAAGGCAGAGCCAGGCAGATCTCTGTGAGTTTCAGGCCAGCCTGGTCTACAGAACAAGATCCAGGACAGGCACCAAAATAACACAGAGAAACCCTGTCTTGAAGACAGTGTACTTGGAAGAAATGTAACCAGGCTATTTTTTTTCATTTGTAATAGCAAAGTACAAAAAAAATTATAATTGAGGTATAGTCACGAATTCACTTCTCTACTAGTGCAAAAGCCAAGATACGGAGATTAAAGATGCACCCTAATCTTCAGCAATGCAGGGAGAAATGATTTCCAAACTGCAACCCTGGTTTACTTTCACTCAACAACATGATGTAGATGCTGGGCAGCAAGAAATCAGAAACCTTTAGTACAGTTAGGTGAGCTGGCTCTGTGATCTGAGAAAATAATGTGACATCTAATTACATAATGCTTATAGTCGGTGTGAAGAATATACCAACCAGTTATCACATCAAATTGTCATCCCTGAACACAAGCATACAAGTGGCATTATACAGACTGAGCAGACGATATTTATGAATATATCTGTATATCTACATCTACGCATGTAATAAAAATTAACAGTAAAAGTGGCCATGGATTTGAAAAATAGAAAGAAGGGGAAGGCTATAGGTGAGATTTGGGTGGGAAAAAAAGGAAGCAAGAAATGTAATTATATTATAGTCTTAAAATTTAAGAAAAAGGGAACTTCCTCTACTCCTTTGTTTTCCTGGAGTTGTTGATATATAAATACTGCCTAATGAAAGTACAGGAGGGATGATATTTTTTAATAAAATGTGTCCTTTTCTGACAGAATGATGGTAATGCTACAGGTACATTCTGGGGCTCAGTTGGAATATGATCTTTTCCTTGTTCTCTCATGGGTTCACTCTCTAGGATGCTGGCCATGTGCAGTAGTGAAAATGTACTGCTGACTGGCTGGCTTAACTGATTCTGTAATGGTCTATGGTAGAGAACCCAACAGCACTCTAAAAATGCCGTTTTCATTGTCATTTTGTAATTTGCAACTCAAAAACTCCCTTTAATGATCAAACTTGGGGCAAAAGTACACAAACTTTTTGTTTGTCCATTTTGTATCATCTCGTTATCCTAGAGGTAGTCTTGAATAAACATGGTGGATATGGGTCTATTCTTACAGAAGCTTCTCAATTTCAGGAGGACCCATATACATAGATGTATAAGCAGAAGACTTCTTCATGCAATCCAATTTGACCCTCTATATATGATTTCTAAGTCACAGATGCTGCAACTACTTGACATTTATATTTAGATTCTTAATATTTAATTTTAATATATATATCACTACCAATGATTTGGAAACAGAAACTCAGTGTCTTCCTCTAAACCTTATCCCTTTTCTATTCTTCACTCTTGGATGAGGAGAAACCATTTTAGGCCAAACAGAGAAGAATCACACTTCACTCTGTATTGTATGTCTTATACCTTGAGTCATTTTAATTTTTGACAGTGCTCATCATTTTCAGCTACCACTGCATTTTGCAGTCTGCTCATTATTAATGGATAATATATTTTATACATTTTCCTTCATTGAAACAAATGTTCTAAAGTCCAGAAGTTGACCCATTTCATTAAAGAAACATTCCAATCCCCAAGACAGATGCAATTTATAAATATTTAGGCAATATTTTCTGTCAATAAATTTGAATGACAATACAAATGGGCCCTCTTTAAGAGGCAGATAAAAGGTATACAGACAGAAAACTTTTAAGAATTATTGTTAGGAAAAAATTTGAGAAATTCAAATGATTAGAAACATATTTATCAAAGAAATGATGAACTTACACTCTCCAGTTCATTGCATCACTATTTGCAATGACCAAGAAGATCAAACTAAATGCTTATTAACTGGTAATGGTTAAAGAAGAATATACAAAATCCATCTATAAAATCATGGATGAACTGGGGATTATTGTGTTATGAGAAATAGCCAATGTCTAAAACAGACATTTTATCATTCATATATATGATCAATAACAGCTTATTCTTCAGAAGTCAAAACTAATAAAATTCTTTCCAGATATTAGGAAGAATGGTTGTTAATTGTATCAAAACTTAAAATTAGAAGCAAGAATCGACCTACTGTTGGTTGGCTATACATACCAATATCGTACCATTCATTTCCAAAAGCTCAAAGAAATTTTTAATATTTTTGCTGTAAAGAAATGATAAGTATTTGAAAGAAGAGATATGTTTTTGTCTGTTTAAAATGTATTAATATTAATACATTCCTCAAATTCTTACATGGCACTCTTGATTTTGCATTTTTTAAAGTTGTTTGTGCTTTCCAAAAGTCATACCAAAACTGAACTCAGTGTAAGCTTTCAAGTGACTTTTTAAAAATTTAATTTAAATTTTAATTTAAGAATTTTTTATTTATTTTACATACCAACCAAGTATCTCCCCTGCTGCTCTCCTCCTAGCCTTCTCCCCCACATCAGCCTCATTCCCTCCAAAAAGGTGAGGCCTTCTATGAGGAGTCAGCAGAGCCTGGTACATTCAGTTGTGGCAGGTCCAAGCCCCTCCCCACTGCATCAAGGCTGTGAGAAGTGTCTAGCAGCACAGACACTGAGAACAACAATTAATAAATGGGACCTCCTGAAACTGAGACGCTTCTGTAAGGCAAATGACACTGTCAATGAGACAAAACGACAGCCAACAAGTGGGAAAAGATCTTCACCAACCCCACATCTGACAGAGGGGTGATTTCCAAAACATACACAGAATTCAAGAATCTAGACATCAAAATACCAAACAATCCAATTGAAAAATGGGCTGCAGAGCTAATTGGAGAATTCTCAACAGAAGAATCTCAAATGTCTGAAAGACATTTAAGGAATTGCTCTTTAGTCATCAGGAAAACACAAATCAAAACAACTCTGCGATAGCATCTTACGCCTGTCTGAAGGACTAAGATAAAAAACGCTTATGTTGGAGAGGATGTGGGGCAAGAGGAACACTCCTCCACTGTTGGTGGGAGTGCAAACTTTACAACCACTTTGGAAATCAGTATGGTGACATCTCAGATAACTGGAACTCGATCTACGTCAATACCCACTAATACCATTCTTGGGCATAAATCCAAAGGATGCTCAATCATACCACAAGGACACTTGCTCAACTATGTTCATAGCAGCATTATTTGTAATAGCCAGAACCTAGAAACAGCCTAGATGCCCCTAATCCAAAGAAAAAATAAAGAATATGTAGTAAATATACACAATGGAGTATTACTCAACAGTAAAAAAACAATAACATCATGAAATTTTTAGTCAAATGGATAGAACTTGAAAATATCATCCTGATTGAGGTAACCTAGACCCAGAAAGACAAACATGGTATGTACTCACTCGTAAGTGGATACTAGATGTAAAGCAAAAGAAAACCAGACTACAATCCAATTTTTGCATTTTTGTGTATCAGATTAAAATGAATTCACTTTTTTTCAAAAATTTGCCTTTGTAGAAAACAAATGTCAAACAAAACCGAAAGCATCCATTATTATTAATATATGACATTCCATATATTTTATCGATTGATTATGTAATTGACTCTTCAACACAGAGTCTGTTACCTGGTGAGAATCAAAGCAGGGCCACTGAAGAGAAAAACCACAGAGACCCAACGTTAGGGATCTCCGAAGAACAGATCACATTTTAATGTAACATTTGATACCACACACCACAATCGTGGTATCAATGTCTATGTTTTTGTCCTTTCTGTTGTTGCTCCTGGCTGGATATGCCTGAGAGCATTTTGTTCTCTTTAAAACATCCAGACATGTAACCATAGTCATGTACCATTTACTTGTTAATCAGAAGTCTCAATGTGCATCAACATGAATGAATGTTTTCCCGGGGTAATTTTGGGGGCTCTGTTGTGCTATGGATTTTCCTATTTGGCATATGGTTAGTTCAGCATGCTTTTCTCTGTGCATAAAGAACTGGTCTGGATAGACTTCAGTCCTGGTGAAAGCTGCTGGGGTTTTGCATGAGTGTGTCATTGAACACATAAAGCTTTAAATTCTTAGAAATAAAAGGGTAATATGTGATGAGCATTCAGCAATGAGTAACTCAGAGTCCTGACCCTACAATGCCAAAAGAGTAAGGGTAGATATTTTTTTTTTCACCTAAATGTTCTGTGGACATTTTGCACCAAAACAACTCTAACAGCCAGTTCCCAAGAGGCAACAATGCAATTCCATCAATGATTGTGTTTCCTGAACTTCACTATCCAGTTGAACAGCCGGCTTAGCTCGGTAAGTCAAAACCTGCCAAGTTAAGTCAGGTTTGTACATTCTTTGGAATGGTTTCCACACTTCCATTAAGGCTGCTTTTCCTCCCTGGAAGAACTGATGCACAAGTTCCTCAGCGGCTTTTATTTCAGGAACACTTAGGTTGTACAAAAAAACAAAACAAAACAAAACAAAACAAAAAAACAACGGATAAATAATAACAGAATCATGTGGAACAACACAAGTGCTGGAACAGACCAATTTTTACCCCATGAGTCGAACTGAAAGCATCATATAGACACGAGTGCTTTTGGTGTGAGATCTTGCTTTTCAAGTACTACTATCGTAATCATTCAGGAACAAGTTTTTCAGCAAAGGGGTTTACTTCCATGGTGTTGAGAGGTAAAACCTATTTTAATCCCTGTCCTACCATCACATTTACTTTGCAAGGCTCATCTTTTAAGCAAGCCAAATGATGTGAAATCAAAAATGCTTCAAGGACACCAATGGAAAGAAAAGTGTCCAGTCTGTATCTATTATAAAAATAGTTTCTTATAAAAAGTAGAGTTGTGTACAGGCTTCGTAAACAAGGCAACCTCAGTCTTTGATTGCTATTTCAAGACTGATAAGTGTTAAAATAATTGAGCTACCACCTTCCTCATCAAATAATAAAAATAACTGAAGACAAATTTTGACATTTGGAATTTTCACATTACTTTTGTATTTTTCTACTAAAGTAAAACTCAGTGCTCTTTCCTTGTATAGAGTGAATTTGTTATTATTCCATCAAATGCCCCTATAATCTAATTCTACTTGATATCAGTATTTATTTTCCTTTTGTTGATTTAGAATTCTGAAATTATTTAGAGAATCTCAAATACACAATTGTTATTTTGGAATGAGTGGTGTGTTTAGGATTTATATATGGTTTGCATATTCATATCCAAACCCACTTAAACAAAAATGTTCCATTGCTAAATCGAAATTATTTACATGTTAATAACAAAGGCCCAATTTCCTGTTGGTTTTAAATATAACATCAAGGATACATGGATTATTGTTAATTTTCACAGGGAAAAGAGGAAAATGATATGAAATGCTTTTTGAGGTTAAAAAAACCCTAATTATATCATTTTAGAAATGTGCCATGTACAAGTACTTAAATCTAACTTGCAGTCTGATAAGAAAAATGATCTGAATGATTCATAGTTCATGTTTTCATATATTTAGTGAAATTTATCTTTCATGTTATAACACATTTTCTTATTAAATATTAACGCAGAAGTGTCTGAATGTTAATCATTTATTACATTCACAATAGTTTATCTACTTCTTCTTCTTAAATTATTTAAAGCAAAATCCTTCCTCAAAGATTTTTCTTTGAAGGACTTTCAGCCTGAAAACATAGCAAGCGGTCAATATTTGAAAGCAGTCACTTACACAGCTTCTTAACAGAGATGAGAGCAGTACTACAACAGGCGTTTTGAGAAGAGTGGCCATGTGGGCCACAAGCACAACTACCCGCAGTCTTCGTCAGGATTTTGCAGAATCAATGGAAAAGTGAATGTTAAATTCACTATCTTTCTTACCAAAAGTTTAGTCACATAATTTTGACCAATGCTATGAGTTAGGAAGTTTTGTTATTTTTTCATGTACATATTTACGTCTCTCTGGGTTTTTATACAAAAAGAAACTATTCAGCTGATACTGATGTTAATATAGCCAGTAAGCCAATGGGTTTGTTTTGTAAACACAGGTTTAGCTTAATTCTGGCAATGTCCCAAAACAAAGAAGCTGTGTGTGAACAGAAGCTAAAGAGATTTAAAATACAGCTTTGCCTGCACTGAGAAGCATTCTTTGCATCAGCAAAGGTACACACACACTTGTGTGTGTGTGTGTGTGTGTGTGTGTGTGTGTGTGTGTAAGTCACTAAAGACACTTTGCCACGAAGATCATGATTTTTGCTAATGAATGAGAAACAGAAGAAATATAGAGACAGATTATAGGGGATGATACACAGAAAAGAAAACAGTAATAATTTTCACTTAGAGAATACAGCAGTCTGAAACCTGCCTTGCTCACAAAATCCATCATTCAGAGGAGATAAATGGTGAGATGTGGATTCATTATGGAGGAAAAAAAATGGCAAGCAGCTGAGCATTTAAAAGAATCAATCCTGAGCTCTTTCTGATGGCCCTGTTTCCTCTTCCATCCTTCCAGTTACATCTGGACCTTAAAGTAAACCCAGAAGCCAAAGGCTCTTCTTATCTATGTAATGTCAGGGTCCTATCAACTTCTAATGGTGGTACCTAGGGAAACCCTTTGAATGTAGCTGATTCACCTGAAAATGTAACCATTCACTTAATTAGTCAGGAATGCTACATTAGCACTTGCAAATAGCTCCTTGATGTGTGCATAATTCTGGAATTTGAGAGCAGCATTGCATTGCCCTGGCTAAGGCCCACATACATAATCATAAAATCCATAATGAGTAAAATAACATAATGGCATGTGCTAATCCTGTGTTCTTTGGACAAGATACATTGAAAGAGATTGATCAGATTACAGGTATATTAGCAAGTAAGAAAACATATATTTTATATTAATCAACAATGGGTGTTCTTCAGCTGACATTAGACATGTGACCAAGCAATATCCTGATCAGATGTAGGAGGAAGATGGTGGTTTTATTATGAGGCTTTAGATAATAATATTACTATTATGTATTAGCTTGTAATAACTGTAATTGAGAATAATCACATTAGGGTAATATTATATGCTGTGGGATGTATTTCTGTATGCTGTGAATATGTGTTGCATTGATTAGTTGATAAATAAAGCTATTTGGCCTATGGCAAGTCAGGTTATAGCTAGGTGGGATATTGAAGAGAGAGACAGGAAAAAGAAAGACAGAGAGAAGGGAATCATCAGCCAGACACATAGGAAGCAAGATGACAAGGCAGAACTGAGAAAGTTAGCAAACCACATGGCTAAATATATATATAAGAATTATGGGTTAAATTAAGTGTAAGAGCTAGTCAGTAATAAGCCTGAGTTAATGGCCGAGCAGTTATAAGTAATAAAAAACCTCTGTGTGTTTACTTGGGGGATGTGAGTGGGAAAGATTTGTCAGGACCTCCAGCCAGCCAGCCAGGACACAGGAAAACTTTCAACTACAATTGGAGCCTCACCATTGGGCATTGATCCACATAGATGAAAGCTTAAAGATTCTGAACGCACAGAAACGGGGCCACACTAGGCTTCCTAGTCTCACTGTCTTATGTCGGTAGAAGCATAGATTTGTCACCCAACAGCTGCCTACAAGATGGAGCTAGCTGCCAACTGCCATGAGCTAAGTGATATGGCTCTGGATTTGCACCTCAGTACACTGAGCCATCTGCAAGCTGCACAGCATGGTGCATAGTGGATATAGTTTTTGCTAGTGCAGACAAAAAAAAAAAAAAGGTTTCTTGGATACACACTGCCTTAATGTAGGCATAGACCCACTGCTTCCGAGAGTTGGTGGCATGCATGGCTCCCAGAGCTGGCAGGAAACATACCACCACCATGTTAAAAAGCTCAGGTGGGCGGAGTCAACAGCCAAGGCTGCCTTTCTGTTCTAACCACTCTGCCTTTTAAAACAATAGATTCACTGCAAAACAGATTCAGATAAAACAAACCTCTAAAAGCTCTACAATATTTACAAAAATATACATAGGCTTGGAAGAGAGAGGAAAAGGAATATAGAGAGTTATATAAAAAAATAGAAAGTTTAAAAAAATTTAAAAAATATTTAGCTCAGTGGTAGAGTGCTTGCCTAGGAAGCGCAAGGAACTGGGTTCGGCCCTCAGCTCTGGAAAAAAAAAATATAGTCTTTAAAGAGAAAGTAAAATCAATATAAAAAATAAGCCATGTAAAAATAGAAATCACACATAAGAGTCGGGCTTGTATTGTCTTTGTGAGTTTTAAACTGCAGAAAGACATTTGATTGTAAAGGTTGCTCAGTTAAACCAATATGTATATTTTAAAGGTATTTTATATAGCCTTTATGTTTTTATAAAGCCCAAAAGTGTCTGGGCTCTACCAAAGCAGACTTTAATACAACCATCTATTACTGTTAAATGCTCTTAACAATTGATCACCTGAGTCTCCTAGATGCTAAACTAGTAAAGGAAACAGGTGCCTTAAATAACCTGTCTCTGATAAAGCTTAAAAACATGTTCCAATCTCTCTCATTAACACTAACCAATATAAGTAGAGTACTAAACACTACAACGGTCACTACTTTTCTCATGGCTGCTCTCTCTCTCTGTTCCCTGCTCTGCTCCGCTCCCTCCCACCACCATCTGTTTCTCTCTCTCTAGGCCTGGCTCTCTTCTTTCCCCTACACCCATTTTTCTCTTAATAAAGCTCTAAAAACCCACGCTGGGTTCTGTCGTGACTGTGACCTTTCCACACAGTAGCCAGCACCATTTATTTTTCATTTTGACTTCAAAATTTGGATCTTAGTATGTTTCCACAGGAAGCAAAAGGCTATGGATTCATTCCAGGTTAAGATGTATCAGATTTGATCAAGCCAGACCTCCTGAAACTTAACAGATGGTACCGATAAGCAGAGGTTATAGCTGGTGTTCTCAGGACTTTACCATTATCTCAAATTTTCTCAGGATCCTCATAATACTACCAGCACCCCCTCTCAGCAGGAAGTAGCCTAGAAGACTATGCCCACATTCCCCCAAAAATAGATTATGAATGTCTGCCTTTGTTTAGGTTGTTGGTCAAAAACTGTCATTGTTCATAGTCAATCTCTGTCTAAAGGAAGAGAGGAGGATATGATATACAAATATAGAATATAGATATGATAAGTTAAAAGGTTAGATTATTGAATCTACTTTTAAAGAGCAACAATGACTTTCTTAAAATATTTTACATTGCTATGGATTTTAGTTGATTAATATAAAATTAAAGTTAATTTTGTTATACTGTATGCATATTTCTACTCTTGTTTAAGGCATTATGTGTGTGCAGCTCATTTGTAATTTTAATGTACAATTAAGTAATGCAGATTATTAGTCATCTTTGATAATCAAACTTATAGCCATGTTAGTTAAGTTTTCCAGGTATACATAGATATATTTCAATTAGGTAGGTAATCTCCAAACACATCAAAGACCTACAGAATGTGGCATTTAAAATGTTTTAAAAACTTAGACATTCCTGGACAATGAGACACGGCTGCTCCTGGCAGCACCAGTTTTCTTCAAAGAGAAAGATGAATGTTGAAGACACTCCATATGGAGTTTATCTTCTTGGCACAATAATAGCCATTTGGACAAGAAACTGCTCTTCCCTGGACTGCTTGATAGGATGTTATATAAACTAGACATGCAGAACCCATAGGAAGGTGGCAACTGAACATTGCAAGGCAAAATGGTCCTTCAGGTTCCTGCTTCTCAGAGGAGACTGCCTGACACTCTACAGGACTCAGGTTAAGTGAATAAAACACTCTAGGCCCGTGGACTGAAGATGGATGCCCCAACATTACAGAGGAACTTTTGATGACTGTTCAGCAAGGCAGCTGTCTCTGTCATTTATAGAATTTTGGAAGTTTCTTACGAAGCATTTCCTGTTTACTTAGATAATATTATATCCTTCTGGGGTCTTTGATGTGGTTGAAGACTAGATAGTTATAATTATAATTTTCCTTGGTTGTAATAAAATATAAATTAGATATGAAAGTTTAGAGTCACAAATATAGGACATATGGTAGAATATTTTCTTTTCTTTTGTCAAATACAAATAGATATTGTACCTGTTATTCTGGCTTGATAACTGTTTTGTTATATGTAATTTTATTATGTTAAAGTTAAAGCCTTCCTTTTTGATTAGATAGAAAGAGGGAAGTGCTGTGGGATGTCTTTCTGTATGCTATAAATATGTGTTTCTCTGATTGATTGATAAATAATGCCATTTGGCCTATGGCAAGTCAGGTTATAGCTAGGTAGAAAATTGAAGAGAGAGACTGGAAAGAGAAAGTCAGAGAGAAGGGAGTCACCAACCAGACACAGAGGAAGCAAGATGACAAGGCAGAACTGAGAAAAGTTACGAAGCCATATGGCTAAACATAGATAAGAATTGTGGGTTAAATTAGGTGTAAGAGCAAGTCAGTAATAAGCCTGTGCTAATGGCCAAGCAGTTATAATTAATATATGCCTCTATATGTTTATTTGGGGGATATGAGTGGCAGAGATTTGTCCCTACCACTGGCCAGCTGGGACACAGGAAAACCTCCAAATACAATTATACTATAGTCTTCTTACTCATAAGTTTCATAATTTATAATGATATCTCAATTTTCCCCTTAGAAATTGCTATAGATGCTATAATGAATGTTATTCATTACATGAATCCCTAAGAAGCTATTTATTGCTTGGATGCCTTTGAGCCTCACAGGATATATTAACAATAATTGAATGAATGAATGAATGAAGAGCAAAAGATGGAACATTTCAGAACTGAATTGTCTTTCTTCTTTAAACTATAAATTCTATTAATTAGGTTTTCTAGTCCAGTTAGACTACTGTCACTAGATAGAATCTCAAATTTGTCAGTACTCTCTGTAGTAGATAAATAAATATTGTATAGTCAAGGTAGCAGTATTATTGCTTAATGAAAAGAAGGAGTCAAATTCCTTGACATCTGCATCCCAACATACATCCCAATGGACATCACATACATCACATGGCCATTCATCTATTCATTAAGTGCTTTCCCTTCTGCCTGCCTTCAGAAGTAGAAGTTTATTAAATTAGATAACCACCCAATTTTTATTTTTCAAAATTATATATATATATATATATATATATATATATATATGTATATATGAAAAAAGTAAAAAAAATATTGTATGTTTGACAGATGTAGGTTAAAGAACTAGATTTTGAGCAAGAACATAAATTCTCTTTCTGTAAAAATATCTGAATTCATTCTAGTTTTTAAGTATTTCATTACTGGTGTGAAGTATCATTTAAAAAGATGGATAACCTGCACCATTTATTAAGTGGTATTTCAATGACAATCTTTGCCCTTATTTTTTCTTCTCCTTTCAAACTCCTTCACTGCCTGTATTGCCTTTGGAACTGCATTATTTGCTATTTAGACTAAATAAAATATGATTCCTAATTTGGGTGTGAAAGTCTATATCAGAATGACACATGGCTGTTTAATAATATTTGATGTTGGTTTAAGGAATTTTCAACTTATAAGAACAAAAATAAATAAAGGATAAATTTGTTTCCATTGTATAGGCTCAAACATTATTGTTATAAAATTTTCAAAATGCTTCCAGAGCCAGTGTCAAAGCTCCTGATGACAGCTTTATGCAGAATAAAAGAGATTATAATACCTTACACATGGCGATCTGGGAGAGAGTTTAGGTGGAAACTGTACTTATTCAAATAAATGTCAAGAATTTCCCTTAAAGGGAAATACCTCTTAAAAATCCACTTTTTTTCTTTTTTATCTTCATTTTTCTTTTACTACTTGTATTAGAGAAATGAAACTTCAATGTTTAGTGTTGTGTGACCATCACCGCTTACTATGCAGTCCTAAAAGACACAAGATGATTGGCTTTGGGGCAGATTGTCATAGCCCTGCTCAAATACATCTTTCTGGGAAGCCAGGAATGTTTGCTCACACAGTGTTAGAAATATATACCATATCTAGGACTAAGGGCATAAATCTCACATTGCTCTGCCCTTACTTTTTTTTTACATGAGATCCAACAGATAGATTTGGGTTGTAAACACACTCCTGTAAATAACCCATAAATTTTCAAGAGACAACGATGTCTTCAGTATGTACTGAAGCAAAGCAAAGCAAAACAAACAACAACAACAAATCATTGTAAAGCAAAAGGAAACAATCAAACGTGTGAATAGTGTGAAGTCATTCCCATTCCAAAACTGATGGTGCAGAATAAAGGTCAAATTTTCCTGCTTTAAACTTTGTCTTCATTTTGTTATTTTTATTTCAGTTACATTGCAAAGAACACAATAGGACATTAAAAAAAAACAAACCAATAAGCAAATAACTCTGTCTTAACTTTTGGTTATCTCAGAGTTACCTATATGGAAGAAGACCCAGCAGAATAAACAGCTACTTCCTCAAATACAAGGTGAGTATTCTCTCATTTGGAATGATCTACAAAATCTCACAGTGACCCCTTGCCTTATGTATAAGTATTAGAAGGTGAAACTTGAACTCTACATCTTGCACAAGTTACTGCAACAAATCTTTCTTTGGGTCTATCTTCTCTTAATGTTAGGCAAATAGAATTACATTATACAACTATGTACAAAAAGAACTCTTTATTTGATACGTCAGACACTTAAATTATCTATGTCAATGAGCAGGGAACATGCTAATAGTTTTCCTCTGATTAGTTTTGTTCCCTAGCTAATAAAAGTGTGTGTGTGTGTGTGTGTGTGTGTGTGTACACTTTATGGAATATATATCGCATATATATGAGATAGAGAGTCATGTTTGGGAACATAGGAGAAGAAGGAAGGGGGAGTATGAATTGAATATGATTAAAATACCCTGTATTTACGTGTGAAAATTGAAAGAATAATTTAAAAGGAATCAAAGCTTAATATTTATTTTATTTCTTAATTGCAAAACTTGACTATGAGTCATCAATCTACCTTTGGCAAAGCAGTCATAGCACTATACTTTTTTATATACGAGCAGAGGGCTTGAAGGTAAGCCTATTTGAGAAGACCACACTTCTGTTTTATAGCAATATGTGAATGTTGACAAAAAAATATTCTTCATTTTAGAAAAATATGAGCCAGGTTGTAGTGGCGCACGCCTTTAATCCCAGCTCTTGGGAGGCAGAGGCAGCTGGATCTCTGTGAGTTCAAGGCCAGCCTGGGCTATAGAGTGAGTTCCAGGAAAAGGCGAAAAGCTACACAGAGAAATCCTATCTTGAAAAAAAAAAAGAAAAGAAAAATATGAAATTTTATGATTTTTTTATAAAAAGAAGAAAAGATAATTCTATTTCTTTTACACTATTTCAGATCGTATGATTTTTTTTATTCCATCTCTTGATATTGTGAAATGATGTTTAAACATGTTTTCATACATTTCAGATTTTTGAACAAGGAAAATTCTATATTTCAAACATGTTTTTCCACTATGAAAACAACGTACTTCCATCACCCATGTGTTTGGAATTATTTCAGTGTATATCTTGTTCAAAAGGAGGTTTTTCCTAAGAAACACATTATATAATACAAAAGCTATTCTAAGAAACTTTGATTCTATTTCTGTTTTAGCATTCTATCTCATTGCCACAGATAGCGCTAAAATAAACAGCATATATCAATCTGTCAATAATATGGTGTAATGAAATATTAAAAACCTATAATTTTGCTAATCATGGAATAATAGTTTATTATTTTAAATACAACTTCAAATTTAAAAGATTATTAGATGCTTAATAAATTCCAGTATTTCTCATGAATTCCTGAGCTAAATATATACTATAAGGACAATAATTTTGACATTCAATGTGTTGTGATTATCAAATTAACTAAATAGTCCATATTATTCTTGCTAAAATCAACGTGTAATTAGCAAAAGACTCCTTATAGAAGGTGAATGCCTGAATTTTCTTTTATTAAACATAATATCATCATTTGGCATGTTTTTCCCTTGAGATTATTTGTTATATGGCAATAAATATATGTTTGTTAAGAAATAAGCTTATGTCTTTATGATCTGAAATTTACTTATGAGTTACAGTTTCAATGAATAGGTATCATATCTCAATGTACTTTTTAAAGTATAAGACAAAAAAGGTGACTGCTTGTTGGTAATAAGTCATTTGGGGTTTTGATGATATTAATTTTTTTTAATTTTTGGGTACTGAACTCAATGAATTGAATAATATTAAATTTGGAGTCTTGTATGTGGTTCAGTGCACCCTGCTTTTGTAGAGGACCCAAATTTGGTTCTCAACACCTATATTGGGAACTCTCAACTGCCTACAATTACAGTTCCAGTGATAATTAACCTGGATGCTTCATCCTTACTGATAAGTTTTCCTATGGAAGTTTCTACTAGAGGAGACAAATAAATCAACTGTTTTGCCCAACTGTGAACTCTGTGAGATACTATAATGACCTCCCCATCAAGATATAGTACAATGTTATCACAGATGTTATGAGATTGACCATTTACTTTCTTATTAGATTGAAAGCCAGTCCAGAATTCATGCCTGGTATTATTAGCAGAGTCAAAACAAACACAACAACAACAAAATAAAAATAAACATAAATCTGGCTCAGTCATAGGGCCTAGGGGAAAACTTAACACTACCACTCTGCTAAATGGAAATGATAATAATAATAATAATAATAATAATAATAATAATAATATACCAATAATAATAATAAAACTGTACCCTGCATTCACCTATAGAATAGTGCATCTCTTAACTCACATGAAACATTTTTTTTTTGTAGTAGTAGTAGTAGTTGGAGATCAATGCAGAGTTCCAAGGTCAGTAGGCAGATAATAAGATAATGCAGAGTAGTCAGCTCTAAGAGGGACATCTATCTTATACACACCCACTAAAAGCTTAAAGTCACAGATGAAATGGCATAAAAAATGTAAAAAACAAATGTTGTAGGCATCTGAAAAAAGATAGTATTGCAGGCATGACAGAACACTGCAAATATGAACTCACCATGGCTTTTACTGCATGCACAAGGCATGTACAAGATCAAGGAAGACAAAATCCCAGCATTGATAGGCCAGAAGCTCACGAGGTTCTACACTATCTAATGAAAACTGAAGATTTCTGGGGGTAGAATATTTAGTTTGCATAAGAGATGTAAACCCTGAGAGACTAGCCATGCTTCCTTTGGTAGTCTTCACATACAGGCAGTACTCATTGGAATGAGTTCAGTAAAAAGTATGAATTTTGGAGGGAAAAATACTGGTGAGGATAGGAGATGAAGGAGAGAATATGGAAGTAGATTTGAACAAAGTACATTAAATGCATGTATGAGTTTCTCAAGCAAAAACAGACATAAATGTGCAGAAAGTAAAACTATACTATTAAAACTTATTCACAATTCTCTTACATTCATGTAACACACACACACACACACACACACACACACACACACACACACATGCTGTGGAATGTCGTTCTGTATGTTGTAAATGAGTGTTGCTCTGATATGGTTGATAAACAAAATGATGATTGGCCAGTAGCCAGGCAGGAAGTTAGGCAGGATAAGCAGACAAGGGGAATTCTAGGAAGAATAAAGTTGAGTGAGGAATCACCTGCCAGACACAGAGGAAGCAAGATGACAAGGCATGACTGAGAAAAGGTACCAAGCCACGTTGCTAAACAAAGATAAGAAGTATGAATTAAACTGTAAAAGCTAGTCAGTAATAAGCCTGAGCTGGTAATTATAAGCCTCTATATGTTTACTTGGTGGACACAAGTGGGAGAGGTTTTTCCTGACTCCCAGGAGGCTGGGACACAGGAAAACTTACACACACACACACACACACACACACACACACACACACACACACATACTCACACACACACAATGAGTTTGCTATCCACATGAGTCTAAGAACTACTGCTGCAGGATTTCCCAGGAAGCAGAGCAGAAGGATTCAGGCTCCATCAAACTAAAGGACTGAAGCATCAGTTCGGTCAGAAACCCGTGTTGCTCTCTTCATTGATAGTGAGCATTCAGTGACAAATATGTACATCTTCTAAAGACAAAAATGTTTTGCTTCTGGATGAAGGAAAGTATATGACCAGAGAAGCAGGTACCTCACACCAAAAGTAACTTAAAGGAAATGGGACTTTGGTCGCCTCAATGATAATGGATCTCATAGGCTCATATCATGTGTTTGAATGCTTAGTCACTGTGTAGTAGGACTCATTGGTAGGATTAGAAGGATTAAAAATGTGGCCTTCTTGAAGGAAGTATATCACTATGATGATGGGCTTTGAGGTTTCAAAAGCCTATTCAGTCTCTCTCTCTCTCTCTCTCTCTCTCTCTCTCTCTCTCTCTCTCTCTCTCTCTCTGTCTCTCTCTGTCTCTCTCTGTCTCTGTCTCTCTGTCTCTGTCTCTCTCTGTCTCTCTGTCTCTCTCTCTCTTCTCTCCTCTCCTCTCTTTTCCTCTCCTCTCCTCCTCCTCCTTCTCCTCTTTTCTTTGCCTTAGGATTCAGGATGTAGCTCTCACCTACTTCTCCAGCACCATGCCTACTATGCCTGCCAAAATGTTCTCCTCCTTAAAATAGACCAAGCTTATATCACAAAGATAAAGATACCAAGATCTCTATACATGCTCTGTCAACTCTAGGGAACTTTAAGCATTCATCTTTGCCCAGATAATAACTGTAGTAGTTTGAATGTAATTGGCTCCCATAATTGGAGTAGGTATGGTCTTGTTGAAGTGTGTCTCTATTGGGGCAGGCTTTGAGGGTTCTTTTGCTCCAGCTTTACTCAGTGTGACAGATGGTCCATTTTCTGTAAGATGTAGGACTCTCAGCTACTACTCCAACACCATGTCTGCCTGCATGCTGCCATGTTTTCCACCATGATGATAATTAACTGAATCTCTGAAATTGTAAACAAGCCACTCTAATTAAGTGTTTTCATTGTAAGAGTGGATGTTTACATGTTGTCTCTTCCCAGCAATAAAAACCCTAAGACAATAAACTTTCAGTGATTCCTACTTTATCTTTAATGAATAAACAAATTTCATAATGGAAAGCATCAAATATTAACATACTTTGAAAACTTTACAGTTTAGCTCTATTTCTAAATCCCATGATTTTGCTTTCAGATATATTTTTATATTTGAGTAGTATAGTTATACAAAATTCCATAATTTTCATTTAAATAATTTATGACCAGTATCTGACTTTTAAAAAACTCATTTTATATGTATATATATGAGATTTCTATGTATATATACATATTTCACTCTATAATATGTTATATAATATATATGTTTTAATGTAGTACTATAGTTATAAAAGTATTTAAAAATAAACTGATATCCTACAAATATTGTCTTGAGAACTCCCTTTCCTAAGAAGACATAGTATAAATCTCATGAGTAAGTAATCATTTGAATCTTTAAAAATGTCAGTTCCTTTGAATAGTACATTTGTTCGCATGTTTAATTTTTAATTAAATGTAAGTAAATACATTCAAACATCAGTATGGAATTTTGTGCTTAAGTAATCAATAATTTACAACAATTTCAAATTTGGTGCAGACTTCTAAGAATATTAAAAATTATGTGAAATCTTAGCAATTTCTAAGTAATAATGTTGTTACTTTTGCCTTGCATTTTGTCGTTACCACTCCATCATCCTCAGACTTTCAAAAAGAGCCACTTATTGAATCCAGGGACTCTGCCAAGTTGTGTATTCCTGGAATCGGAACAAACTTGATATTGGATAAATAACAGTATATATAATTAGAAAAGGGCAAGTAGCTGTATAATGGTGCAGATTGAATTTTAAATGGATCTTTGCTTTAAAGCATTAGTATATGTCTGGCAAAGTTACTATCCCTAATGTATATTTCAAGATATTGTTAACAGTAATGTAACACATGTATGCTAACCTTGTTCACTAATAATTCCACCAGGCACTCTAGTAAATCAGTGTCAGATAACAATTAAGCTATGAATGAAATTTAATTTGTCAATTAAGAAATAAATGAGTTGGAATTTTTTCATCAACTTTAAATATAATCCCAACTATATTACTATGGATTAGTGTTATATTCAAATGATTTTTTGTCTGCCTTGAAATCTCTCTGTCAACAGCACAGTTCCCCAATTAAGCTCTGTCTGATTTCTCATAGTTTATATTAATTTCAGCTATTTTTCTGTTTAATGCAAATTACTTAAGAATTATTTTTGTATTCCTCATATATTGCAATCACTCATGAAACACATGAAACTTATTTAATGCAGTAGTATGTTCATTTCCATTTGTTTAGATTCAAAAATTTATATGTCATGTGGCATAACTGGAATGCTCACAGTCTTATTGATATTAAGCTAATATGTCATTGTAGCTTAATCAGGAATTTCTGGTAACACAATAGACATGCATACTAGTTCTTCAAGTCATTTGCTTTCTGTTGCTTGGATAAACACCTGGTCCCACAGCAACTCAGGGAAGACAAATTTTATTTAGTGACAGAATTCAGGGCAGAAATTCAAGTACTGGGGATGCCTTTTTGTATGCTTTAAAAATATGTTGTTTTGATTGGTTGATAAATGAAGCTGTTTAGCCAATGATGAGACAGAATAGGGTTAGGCAGGAAATTCTAACTAGAGAGAAGGAAAGAAAAAGGCAGAAGGGAGGAGATGCTGCCAGGCGCCACCACAAGAAGCAAGATGTAAAGTACCAGTAAGCCACAAGCCATGTGACAACTTATAGATTAATAGAAATGGGTTAATTTAAGATATAAGAAACAGATAGCAAGAAGCCTGCCATGGCCATACAGTTTATAAGTAATATAAGTCTCTGTGTGTTTACTTGGGTCTGAGCGGCTACAGGAGCCGGGTGAACACAAAAATCCTCCAGCTACATTCAAGCAGGAACCTGGAGAAAGGACATGGAGCAAAAACCATGAGGAACACTACTTCCAAATTTTTCTACATGGATCATTCAGTTTCACTTTTTATATATCAAAGGGCCACTTGTCCAGTGGGGACACCACCTATAGGGGGACAGGCTCTCCACAACAATAATGAAGCAATACAATGCCCCATACACTTGCATAGATACCCATCTGATTTATTTTTATTTATTGAAGTTTCCTCTTTCTAAATGACTCTAGCTTGTGTCAAGTTGCCCAGAAACCTAAGCAGCATAGCATTTGATCAAATTCTGTAAAAATTAAAATCTATTTTCAAGAGTTTCATACAAACTCACACATAGATATTCTCAAATTATATAAATATCATAGTTTGCCTGCAGCTTCAAATTAGTAAGTATATCAGTATCCTTAATTATCCGTTAAGTTTCTCTTGAGTGTGAAATGGTATCATGCATGGCTTTCAGCTCTATTTCTTTATATAAACAACATTGACTAATTTATTTATATTGATAGCTGCTTGAATATCCTGTTCAAGGTTTTCTTTCACACACTTTTTTCTATCACATTTCTTGTGGTCTCAACTGTATCTAGATTTTAGATTTATATTTTATTCTGAACAAAAACAACAATAAAAATCATTCCTTATTGTTCACATGCGTTGCAAATCTTGTACTCAACTGAATTGCTTAAATTTTAAAGCAACTGATACCTTTTATGAATGGAAATTCCAAGGCCCAAATCAGAATAGAATTTGTCTACTCAGTTGTCTTTGTCTTTGTGTCATCCTAAATGTATTCACCTCTGCACACAAATAGTGCCAGGAAATGTGTACATTTCCTTTATGCCATTTGATGCTACCTGTACACTGAATCACTGTGATGCCTAAAGTTATGTTTTAATTATACAGAAATTAAAAAAAAAACTCAATTCAGTCATTCTCAATTTCTTCTGACAATTTATCACTCAAATTGCACTGTTATTTGTAAAACAAGTGCTAGAATATATCTAGAAGAGATAGAGTGCTGGCATATCACACATGAGTTTGGGACTCAACACTCTATACAGCAAAAATGATGGCATAAATAAATAAAAAGAAGTAAATAATAAATGTCCTGAGATCAGTATCAATAGTATCAGGAAATGAAAACCCAATAATAATGGCCAGAAAGGGGGACATGAAAAGTAACAGGTTTATTTTACTGAATTTTGCCTTTACAATTGTAAAGCAATTATGAATTATAAATTTGATTCTTTGTTGTCCCACACAGGTTATTACTGCTTTGGAGTGCAGGGTAACACTGAACATATTTTCTTGTCTCTTCTACATGGCTGAGATTATCATAGAACATCATCATGCTTGGCTTTATGTGGTAGTAATGATCAATCTCAGTGCTTTATGCAGGCTAGAAAACCACTCCACCCACTGGAGCTACTCCTCAAGGGTCAAGATTATTAAATTCTATTATCATATCATTTAAGAAGCAGGAAATTTTACACATGTTAGTCTGCAGCTGTCATGAATTACAGGATCTTAAACTTTATGTTTCAACATTTCATCTGAAAACTCATAACTTTGTCAGAATTAATCTTATTAATCCTCAGATCCTATAATCCAGTGTGACTCTTCTAATGCTCAATACTTTATTGACAGACTTCAGTAATTCTACTTTAAAACTCTCCCTAATGAACAGACTGAGCATGTTGCATTTCTGATAATCTATGCACATACAAATATGCATGTAATAACAAGTAACGAAAAGAGGCCAAGAATTTTTAACGAAAAGAGGCCAAGAATTTGAAGAATGCAGTAGGAGCATATGAGAGGGTCTTGGAAGGAGGAGAGGAAAGGAAGAAAAGGTTGTAATTATATGTTAATCTAAGAAATAAGTGAAAACATTTTCCTTGAGTGTTATATACATGGTTTATAAAAATCTCAGAAGTTTTGATAAAACTGCAAATAAAGCTGTGTTATGATAAATTACAGAAAGTATAGTATCAATTCATGTATTTGTTTCACAATCACATGTAATAAATTAAAATATTTTAAACACAAGCAAAAAATCATCTAAGTGATCACATATAATGATTTAATTAAACCTGTTAAATTGGTTCCTTCATTTTACAATCAGTGGAATATTAATGTTGATTTCCATTTGGGTATTTAGAGGGATCTATTATTAACAGTGTCTAGAGAAATTTCATATGAGTCTAGTATTATTGTTTGTATTCTTCATGTTTTAAATTTAAACACATTCACATCATTTTTCTTTTCCTCTCTTAGCCCATCCCAGTATCCTACCTTGACTCCTTCTTTTGTCTCCTCCACTCTCAAGGTCATAGCCCCTTTTCCTTTTACTATTATTGTTAAATATATATTAATATGCATGTATGTGCATGTACAAGCATATATATATATATATAGTCTGTTTCTGTTAATAACTATATATGGTTTCAGTGCTGACCACTCTGTATTGGGCATCACAATGGGAAGAATCTGATTATCTTTCTATCAGTAACTGTCATTTGTTTGTGCTAATTTGACTGCAGATGGGACCTGCAAAATGCCCCCCTTTTATCATCAATTGCTCTCATATTGTTATGTCCATTCTTCTTTTTTAAAATTTTTTACTTAATCTGGCAACAAAGGCATGTGTTATGGTCCAGCTGTGTAAGTGAGGTTAAAGTCAATGCCATGATGAATGCAATCTTTACTAATGTAGATAAGATAACTTGTACCTTACATAATATTATTTAAATGCATAAGAACCACAGTGATTGTTAATAACTTAGAAAAAGAGGTTTCATTTGTAGGAGGAAATTGATTGCTTTAGTTTAGTTTAGTTTTGTTTTGTTTTTGTCTTGTTTACAAACTCTCTACAGAGTACTAATAAATGTCCAAATCATGGATGCCTCATCCCAATGGCCTGTCTGTGAGTTCCTTCAACACCATGACTTGTCTAATACCAAGAATAATTCAAATTTTAATTTTCATTCTATTTGTCGTTTACTTCTCAGTTATGTGTTTGTGCATCTGCAGGATATGTGCACATGAGCACAGTAACAAAAGAGGACAGAAGAGAGTGGTGAAACCCCTTGAGCTGGAGTTACAGGCATCTGTGTTACAGGCTGCCTTAGGCATGGGTGTGGGAACCTGCTATGGTTCCTCTGTAAGAACACGTGCTCTTAACCACCTAGGAACCTCTCCATCCCCTCATAGATATTTATTAAATAACACTATAACACCTTATAACTCACACATATGCACATGTGCATGAACACAGACACAGACACACACACACACACACACACACACACACACACACACACACACACACATACACCATTCACACACAGTTTCTTATTTTCCTCATATGTCAGATACTATTATTTTAATTTCCAAATGAGGAATGTGTGGCTTGGAGAATTTTAGTAATTTTTATGAGTTCTTATATTTATTTACTCAACAAATACATAATTAATTCTGTATCCCAAAGCAAGTACTGAGTGATGAAAAAGGAACAAAAAGTGGACCGCATGCCATAATTCAGTTCAATAAGCTGTGAAAACTCTAAGACTGAGTTTGTAGTTGGCCCGGTTTTGAGATGGTAGAATGCTGCTGGAGCATTGCTGTTCTGAACTGTCCTTTCTGAACTTTAGGAGCAGAGGGAGAAAGCACAGGAAATCCCCACAAAAGTTAAATGAAGCAGACAAAGAAGCAAAAGCTACTGAGGTCACAGCCCTGGGCCTCTGCCTTCTTGGGTTTTAGCTATGGGCAGCAGGCTGAATATGGCACACAGTATGTTTTTATTAGACAGCACAAACAAAAAAATCAGTGGGGAAATTAAGATATATCACTGTAATTAAGGAGCAACAGAATACATTCCAGCCTATGCTAAAAAGTTATCTCTTATTCCTTTTGACAAGAATCTAAAGTAAAGGGGAAATTCTCTTTAATGGTTATAACTACAGTGATTATTTTATCATTGTCACAAAGAATATGTTACTTTTTCCTTATATTTTTTCACTGTGAGATGATAACATTTATAGCCACTAGCCTTCCAGAAAGAAAAAAAAAAAAAAAAGTGGGAGAGTACGGGGTTATGGTTCTTCCTGTGTAAGATCAGTGGAGTTCTTATATCATGAAATGGAAAAGAAAATGGACACAATTTCATTATACTATATTAGGAGCCGTTAAGAACAAGTGGGAAGCCAAGTGTGGTTTCCTTTCTTGTCCAGAGAGCTTTCACACAGCTGTATAAGTAATTAATGTTTTTATCATAAAGGAATTTTAAACAGGAAAAAATTTAAGAAACATTTTTTTTTTTTTTGGTGTGACTCTAGGGTGAATTTTTTAAACTGTAAGAAAGGAAACCTCAAAGGAAATAAAGAATGTAAAGAATGAAGATAGCATTATTTACCTCAGATTCTCCATCAGTAGATAATAAGGTAGATAAATAAAGCCCTTCCTGTATGACATTCCTTTCAAATTCCACATTGTCGAATACATGTGTTTGTCTTATGATACTATTATTTATACACCATTCTAGTGCCATAAATAATTGAGGGTTTCTAATCTGAGTTGTATTTTCCATCACACTAATATTGACTTAATTGTAGAAGGCTAAAACTAAGACATAGCAGGGTTTCAATTAGCTTATTTTATGCTAAACCTGTGAGTGTTTTGTAACCATGCACGTGATTTATTCAATAGTTAATGACAATTCTCCTGCATCCATGTGAGTATCATTAGAAAGAAACATATTGCATTGGGAAGAATCAGGAACATGTGGGCTAGTAAGCCAACTCCACTGCTTCCTAGAGGGTCAGGAACGATAGAACATAAAATATGGTATGTGATTTCATCTCAGGCTCTAAGATTCACAATAGCTCATAATTTATTATTTTCACTAACCTGTATTCCTAAGGTCCTTTCATAGTGAGGATAAGCAAAATCATCTTATGGTGTATAGACAGTTCAGATCATATTACGAACAAGGTTTTCCATATACTTCAAATTTTCATATTTTGCTAGATTGAACTATATCTCAAAATTAATATTAACTTCATAAAAGATTTAAAATACTTTTATAAAATTTTCTTGTTTGCACTTCACTTTATGTGTTATGGTGACTGAATTAACATTGGAATCAGCTGATTTACTTTAAAATACAGAGTAAAATAATACTTATTTTTATTTAAAAATGATATATTTTAAACACAGGCTATCTATCTTCAAGGCATTCTAAATAATTTTTAATCTTCACATGAGTCATGATCAATTGTAAAGTTGCCCTGTATTTAACATCATGCCCTAGAAATCCTTGGTTATACAAGGCTTTTATTGGGTTCAAGATTCACTGTTTAAATCCATACAAAAAGAAACTCTGTTGATTAAAGTTCCAGCAATTGGCAAGTATAATGATTAGGGAGCAAAACAGAATTCTAAAGGGTGGGGGGAGTGAAATAGAATACTTAGTGATAGCCAAATGTATAACTCTTGCTTCTCACTACAACCAAATCTCAGTGTAAAAAACAGACAAACAAACAAACAAAAACAATTTAGAATCCAATTGCTTCTACCATCCCAATAAAACTCCTGTGATTACATTGTATGTGAAATGTAATGTATTGTGGTATTTCTTTTTATGAAATAGAATTTTGTCTTATATGAATTTCCCTCATATAATTATTTCCTGGATATTTCCATTAAGTTTTTTTATTAAGATATAAATAATTTAATAAACATTGGCTTGTGTACACCTGTGGAATTTTCCTTGCTTTCTTCGTTTGAATTTTTCTAATGCAAATTTAAATTTTATTACTTCAGTAAGGATCCATTGGGAATCCTTCCTCTGCATAAGTCACGTTAAAATACAAGTTAACTGAAAATCTTACAAACAAATGTATAGATACCACTTTATTTGAAAACTCATGTATATTTTCTTCATTTGGAGAAATACATAGTGTGCAAAAGAAATATTTCATTTAATGTTATTTCTATTAAACATTAATTGTTCAAGGAAATGCTAAAATAAAGTGCCTACAAAAGTCAAGAAAATCATTGTATTCCAACAAAAATAACTTTAAAAGTATTCATGAGCAAAAATGACATGTACAAAACATTAATTTTGTGTTATAAATAATCTTAAAACTTGAAAATTTAAAGGGTGTAAACATAATTAAATTTAGAATATTAAGAGAATATTAGTGACATCACCAAATAAATGGAGAAAGACCAGAGGTTTCTACCCTTGAAGATTACATTTTCAAAATTGTTTCTAAACCAGAAAGTAAAAGCAACCCAAACTCTAGGATTATAAAGTAAGCTTCATAGAAAACTTCCAGGGGAACACAAAACAAAACAACAACAACAAAACCCTGACCTTATAGTCATTGAGTAGTTGCTACTATAAAAATACAGAGAATGAATGGATCCTTAGATTGTCACATTAAAGAGTCCTTTCTGAGTGTAGCTTCCAAGGGAAAATAAATGCAAGGGAGCCAATAGACCCATTTCTGTCATTAGTCAGCACCTACTGTGACCCTGCTCATCCCTTCCCTTTTCATGTCATAGAGTGAGGGCAGTGTCATCAACATCATAAGGGTGCATGTGGACTGTGCATGTGGATCATCTGAGCAGAAAGAGAGGGAACAATGTTTGTTTATCAATGACGGCAAGAAAAATTGAGCATCAAATTGAGTAACAGCATATGCCTGGGTGGAGGATTAGGGAAGACTTCAGTGTGTATGGTTGTCCTGAATGAAATGAGGATTGTCAGGTGAAAAAGAATATAAGATAGGGCGTTCTAAACAGGGACATGCCACTCCAGGTATCAGATAACATTGTTTTTTTTTTAAAGCAACATGAGTCTCATAAACACATACCACAGGAAAAATAAGACAGTAGGCCATTCCAAGAATGCATACTCTACTGCTTCCCTCCTCCTTTAAAAAGCACAAAGGAAATCACCAGATTTCATGGACAGAGGTAGTCAAGTTTTTACTTTTTGTGTATGTGCATTTTTTTGTTTTAGTTTTTTGACATTTAGTAGTATGTTCATTTACTTACTTCCTGGAAGAGTAGGTAAACCTCTGAAAATGTCATAAACATCTCGGAATACAAACAATAGTAGACATGTGTTCCTCTGTTTGTTCTGGATATGTCATGTGTTTCACAGTAGCTTCGGAGCAGAAAGCTCACATATTTTCAGAAGAGAAGAGGGATGTTATAAGAATATCCATGTCCTGAAAAATAAAGGGAAAATGAAGATGAGGATCACATAAGCAGAGCTGGAAGAAGTCAGTAAACTGGACTGTGACTTAACTCCTAAAACAACAGCATGAAAAAGTGCGTATGCTCATACATCAGGCATAGAACGCACATACTGAACAGTATTAACACAGCATTGTCATAAACGTCTAGAGATATGGCAGAAAATACAAATATTCAAACAGAGGAATATAAATAACTCATCTGAAAAGACAGAAAATATATTATCAGTTATTTGAAATTATAATGAAAATTATTCATGATAATTTACATAATATATGTAAAGTGATCACAAACTTAATCTTCGTATTAAATTTATAAAGTCACTAGTTGGATTATCCTTCCTATCTCCATGTAACCCATATATCCTGTGGTTATAAAACATAACTTTAATAATACATTCAATTATTATTTCTGTGACATTTTCCTTCTCTGTTTTCCACCCTGCTGATTGTGCTTCATATTCTATCTGGTCATAAATCCTAAAAAGAGACCCTAGACAAAAAGGGGAACCAATTAAGCTAGCTTAGTTAGCTTGATGACAATCTTTCTTCTTAAATGAGAAATTACAGCAATACACATAAATTTTCAAAAGAATAATGTTGATCTGATAATTTCACATGTTGCTGACTCTTAGCAAACATGTAATATACCTGGAACAATTATTCAGCTATTGTCATTTAAAAGTTAGGCAAAGTAAATGTCTATTTCAAATATCAGGATACAAACAGAGCATCTTTCTTCTTTATGGGATAAAATACAACTAGAAAATAAGGAACAGATTTAAGTAAAACCTCTGATGCTAAAGAACAATTAATGAGCAGAATAGGGAGAAACAAAGTCACTGTTCAAGAGTCAATCACTTTCATCTTTTTTTTAAAAATCAATCTCTCTCTGGATGAGAAGGGAATAGGGAGGCACTGGGAAGAGTAGAGGGAGGGGAATCCATAATCAGGATACATTACATGAAAAAAACCTATTTTTAATGAAATAAAAAAGCAATCTCTCTCATCCTCTCCCCCTTTCTCATACACACACACACTCATAAAGAGAGAGAGAAGACAGGGAGCCAGACAAAGAGAGAGAGACAGAGAGAAAGATAGAGAGATTGAGACACAGAGAGAGAGAGAGAGAGAGAGAGAGAGAGAGAGAGAGAGAGTTGTAGCTATTTATTTAGATGCACATAAGTGTGCTTGCCCATCTGGGATCCTGCAGTGTCCAGAGATTTAAGTTAGAACATTTTCTTCAGTCACCTTTCCAATGTATTTTTTGAGACAGGGTGTCTCACAGAACTTAGAACTCATCATTTTGGCTAGGCTGTCTGGCCAGTAAGCTCCTGTGTTTCCCACCCAGGGCAGGGGTTATAAATAACACTTAAGTGCCCAGCTTTTATGTGGACACTGGGGATGCAAACTCATGTCCTTATATTTATGAAACAAACATCTATCCACTGATCCATCTCCCCAGCCCACATTCTTACATACCAGTAATTTTAAAAAGGCATTTCACAGTAACATATATCACATCATTTACTAAGTACGTACTTAAAGTATTAGCACTTACTTATCTGTATATCTAGAAAATATGTACAAAATCTATGAGGAAAACCCTGACAACAAAATTAAGAAGAACTACATAAATACAGAAATATTTCATGTTCTGGTATAGAAAACTCAGTGTTGGCTACAGATTCAGTTTGAGAAGGTAACCCATGAAGTTAAACAGCCTGGAGGTTCCAGAAAACTATTTGTGAATATCAAAAGCTGACTCTATAGCTTATATGAAAGATCCAATGACCCAGAATATCCATGATCATAGTTTAAGCATCATGTGCTTGAATTTCTGTCACTAATTGGGTGTGTCATCTGGGAGAGTATAGGGAATATTTGAGACATCAGGTATAACTTGGAAAATAGGGGACTGGCCTTGGACCCTGAAAAGGATATTCCCTTCTGAACTGGGTTAGAATTCCATGCTTCCTGATCCACAAAGTCATGAGAACACTGGACCATACTTTTCAGCCAACAGAGACTAAGCTACCAAGCTTCCATGATGCCCTCCAGATAGAACTGAAATAACCTGAAACAGTCTGCCTAAGTCAATGCCCCTTAGAAAATTCATCAATTTCTAGTGGCGTATCAGAGGATAATTAGGCCAATGCAAAGATATAGAGCACCAGAAACACACTCACATGATTGTTAGCATGGACCTTGGACAGAACAAAGGCTTTTTTAATTGAAAAAAAAAAAAAAAGCCTTAAAAGAGTGGCTATAATTAATGATAATGTAGAGTTGAGAAGTGCTAAGTAATTAATTAAGTGTCCTCATCATGAAAATATTGACAAGACTTTAGTAATGAATGTGTTAAATAGCTTAATTTGATTGTATACATCATATACATGTGTGAAAAGTCATGTGTCGCACACTGTAAACTGTAAATGTTTTTATTGTTATTTAATAAAACTACCGTGGAAGGTACTAGATTAATGGAATACCCAAAAGTCAAAGTAGATGTAGTTCTGGACATTTTACCTTTCATTAAAAGCAATATTCACGTAATCCTAAAATTAATATATGAAACTTTAAAATGCTACAGAAGAAAATAACCATGTGAGCTAGGAAAGAGCAATGGTGTTTTAGATACAAAAAATAACACAATCCATGCAAGGATTAGTTGATTTCCTGAAATCACAACAATTCAAATTTTGTTTTACAATAGAAACCAAGAGATTGAGAATACAAAATATATATAAAAAGATATATAGTAAAGGACTGTTAGTTTAAAACAGATATTACTAATTCTTGAAACTCTAGGATTAGCAACAACAAATAAATAAGTAATGGGTCCAGGTCTTCATGACTCATGTAGTCAGGAATTAGTATGGAGAATTAGATGAGTTGATGGAGCACAGAATATAGTTGTTTCTACAAATTTGTTGAGCATAATAAAAGATGAAAGCCACATGTCATTAGACATTTATCCAAACCAACAAAATGTACATACCAAGAGTGAAGACCAATGTAAACTATGAATCTAAGGAATGATGACGTGTCAGTGTCTATTCTTTGTATTAACTGTAACACCTAATGGGCTATGGGCATAATGAGTGAGGCCATAAAGTTCAAGGACAGATAAGGTCATGGAAGCCCTCTCAACTTACTGTTCCATTGTGTTGTGAATATAAAACTTCTATTTTTACAAAATATGTTATTAAATGATAAATAGAAAAAAAAAAGAAAGTGCTTCATTGCTCATACCATAGGAGCCCAGAATATTTATAGGAATTTCTTTATAATAGAGAAACTGTAGAAAGATGATGTGTGAAAATACCTAGTGAAAGAATTCAAGTGCATGATGTGACGAAACAGTTGCAGTAAATGACTTGCTTTAACCCAACTGTTCTGGGCTGGAGAGATGGCTCAGCCATTAAAGGCTAGGCTCACAACCAAAAATAAACCAACTGCTCTTAACCTGAGTGTTGTGACCCTTTGGGGGTTGCATATCAGCTATCCTGCATATTGGATATTTACATTGTGATTCACAACAGTTGCAAAATTACACTTATGAAGTAGCAATGAAATAATTTAATGATTGGGGGATACCACAAAATGAGGAACTGCATTAAAGGGTCACAGCATTAGGAGGTTGGGAACCAATTATTTAAACAAATACACTGAGACCTTAGATTGAACGTGAATGAATTTTTTGTGAGGTCTGAATTGTTGAAATAGTCTAATATACGACCCACACATTTTGTTGTATTTATCCTTTGACTTAGGTTTCAAAGATTTTAATTGAAAATTATGGAGAATTTGAAAGAATTCAGAATTTAGCTGTTGAATTATGTATCGTATTGAGTAGGTTTCTAGGTTTTAGACTCAATGGACATGCACTAAAGTCCTGTTTGTCCAACTGGTGGCTAAGTTCACTAGGAAGGTATAATTCATTTCAATTCCTTGTTTATCTGTCTGTGAAGAGAGATGGGAAAGACAGCTGTTTCTCAGAGCACCTCATACTTAAAAACTGATGATCAGCTCGATTTGTCTTTGTTTCTTCTATGTATATCAGTTTGTTTCTGCTTCTTCCATGCAGCTGGGCTTGTCTGAGAATCCTCCTTATAATTTGTATTGTCTAGAAGTGATTCATAGCAGGCTTTTCTGTTTATAGACTATCAGGGAGGAGGTGGCTAGTGCTTGAAAGAGTCTCAGACCAACTGAGCCAACCGGAAAGGACCCTCTCCAACCTTTTGAGCTGCCTACAGTCTGCGCAGTTTGCCCAGGTTTTCAGTTTGGGTGAGCTGTCACCAATTCCAGGGAGGCTTTGTGATGCAGCTGTCTTTGAATCATTTCTACATCTGTAAGTGACCACTCACCCATATTCCTGAAAGAAACCTCAATAAAATTCATTAGTTCACCAAGCCAAAAACAAACAAACAAAAAAACCCTGATGACCAAAGTACTGAATCTAATTAAAACAGCCGCTTATTAACAACAAAAGTTCTAGAGGTAATAAAACTTCAAATTACCTATTTCTCATTAAAGTTCAACAGTTTTCTTCTAATCAGTAATCCAAAGAGGGAAAGAGCCTTTGGATTGGCATTTGGCTCCTTGCTTTTGAGTTCTGTAGTAAATATTGTTCTTGCAACCATAAAGATAAGAAAGGTTTTCTCATTCGATCTGCACACATGTTCTACTAGAGTTCAAATCATGGTAACACTTAGCATAGAAAACAAAGAAATGATTAATTATCACAACATATTATGTATAAGTTGTGGATGGTAACTAGAATTTCATAATCCAAAGGGAGTTCAGAACTGAGAGAAAGAATGAAAAAAAATAGCCGTTGAGAGGATTTTGTATCATTCTGTCCCTTCCTGATAAGCAAAGTGCCAGAGAATGGATCCCAGATTTGATCCTCTCCTGACAAAAGGAATGAATAAAATACAGATTATGGGCAAATGAAGAGCAGGGGAAGGCACAATGTATGAATTTTCTGTTCTTTCTTTCTTCCTTTCTTCCTTTCTTTCTTTCTTTCTTTCTTTCTTTCTTTCTTCCTTTTTTCCTTTCTTCCTTCCTTCCTTCCTTCCTTCCTTCCTTCCTTCCTTCCTTCCTTCCTTTCTGTTCATTCATTCATTCTGTCTGTCTGTCTTTTCATTCATTCTTTCTGTCTTTCTATCTTTCTTCCTTTCTCTCTTTCTTTCTTGCCCTGGATTGTATTTATAGACTTCATGTACACTTCTTCTTACAGACTGAAAAGTAACTAATAGCTCTATTCAAGGTTTCAACTAAGATAAGTTACATGGTTAATGTTATGGCATGCCATTTTACCGTTCTCCTTAAGTAGAGGGTAGTGTTTTACAAGAAGACTATGTAACTGAAATGTCTCATTGAAGTAAGGAATTAGGGTTTCTTTAGGGTGGACTGTGGTTTGTAATGGCATCTTGGGAAACACTTAGATATGATATTCTATCAAAATTGCTACTATATCTTAAAATTAATCACATTTTGTTCTGATTATTCTTTTATTGCATATAATACTTATTATACTGTATGGGACAAATGACATTAGTTTCACATATAAAAATATGTGTGTATATATGTGTATACACATATATATCATGTTTACTAAAAGTACTTATTTTAAAATTAATACTTGATGTAATGACATAGAACACGGGGATCCACACAATCATTTAAAAGAGGATGTTAAAATGAGATGAACTCATATTTATTGTACCAGACACATAAGCAGTGAGCACTAGGAGTTCACCAGGTTGCTCTTCATGGAGAACAATCTAAAAAATGTTATTATAAAACAGAAGGCACATAAAGCCCATTATTTTTTTTTAAAAAAAAAAGCAGAAGCAGAAAGATGTTGGAATCTGCTAATTTCCAATATTAACGTATTAGGAAGATAAAATATACAGATGAAGCCATGCCTAGACTACTTGACAAATCAGGAACTTTTATGACACCATGTCAGCATAGAAAGTCAATCTTCTAGACAGAACTTGTGGCTTGTTATGAATCCAAAAGAAATGTAAAGATTTAAGAGGGAACACATCCAGTTATTCACCCTGTTTCACAATTTTGTATGTTTACAGGGTGCTTTCTAGTATGTAGTCCTTTATTAAATCTACAAAACCATGTCACTCTACTTCAAGATTCTACCTGATATGACTTACAGAAAATGTGTAAATTAGGACTTCTTGGTCCATTCACAGCTGTGATTCTTGTACTGTTGTGTATCATGTAAGTAACAGCACATGCATGCCTCTATTGTTTATATTCACAGAGAATTGTTTGTCCAGTGGCTCATTTATTCATCCTTATTGTCCTTGTAGACAAATCCTATACCTTCTAATGCATTTGAAATTCTTGTGGCCGACTTTGCACTAGACCCAGCGAGCTACTTATTGTATTTTATATGTTCACATAGTGCTACATAAGAAAGAAAATTAAGACTTACATCAGAATCTTAGAACTTCAGGGGAGATTTATTTCAGGACCACTCTCATTTTTAATAAAATATAAATGGTACCCCAAATAGAAAATTATACAAGAATTATACAACAGCTATTTCCCTGGGGCTATAGCAAAGTGAAGATGGATGGAGAAGGCTGGGATCCACCTGAAAACATCTTACATGTGTCTCCCCTACTGCTGTTATTTACAGATTTGCTCAACAAACATTTATTGAGCACCAGTGCTTCACCGGGGACACATTGATAGATAAATAAAGTTTTCTCTTCTAGAGGGGCTTACAATTCAATAAAGCCATGAAGGCTGTGAGTAAATAGTGGCAAAATTCAGTGAAACCATAGATCTTCCCACGCTGCTCAGGGAACACAGAGAAGAAACAGCTAGTGAAGTCATGTTCTGTTTATCAAAAGTTTGCTGAGAAACGAGTATGCATGAAGTATGTACTTTGCACAGATGACTGAGTAACCTCCATATGTAATTCCACAGCAGATAGACTGAATTACAGTCCCAGCAGTAATGAGTAAAATTTTTTTCTGCCCACATTCTCATGATTATTTGTTCATGTTGTTTTCAAAATGAGATCCATTTAGCCTAGTATTATTGTTATCAATTTAGTTTTGATTTTATTTCCCCAATAGGTAAATATATTGAAAATTTTCTCATATATTTAATTTCTATGCAGTGGATCATTAAAAAGATGTCTCCTCAGGGCTAGAGAGATAGCCTAGTGATTCAGAGCACTTAGTAGTCTTGCAAAGGACCCAGGTTCAGTTCCCAGTTCCCACCTGTTGACTCACAGACATTTCTAACTCTGTTTCAAGAGATCTGATGTTCTCATTTGACCCTGTGGCCACTAGACATGCCCATCATGCACATACACACTTACAGGCCAAACACATACACATAAAATAAGTAGATATAAAAATTAAACCTAAAAATGTGTAAAATAATGTCAACTTAATTATATGAGATATCTGGTCCATTTATTAATCAAGTTATTAAGTCTTCTGTTCATTTTGTTGTTTACAATTTCAGATATTAATTTCCTTCAGGAAGAATAGCTATTCAAAGTGGTCTTTCATTATATAGACTGTCTCTACAACTCTGTTGAACTGTTTTGATGTTCAGAAAATTTGAATTTGATGTAATCTCATGTGAACTCTTTCTCTGACTTCCTGAGTTATAGAGCACTATGTAGAAAGTCGTTGCCTATGGTTAGATATTGAAGCATTACTATTACACCTATGATTAACCTGTCATTTCAAAGTTTAGAGCATTATATTAAGGCATTCAAATCATTTCAAAGTGATTATTATACATGACATGAAGGTTTTAGGGTATATGTGTAGGTTTGGAAAGTGGAAGGAGAGAATGTTGTAATCAATATAATCTCAAAAAATAATTATTTTTAATTATTTTTTTAAATCTGGGTCTGGTGCTAGTCTGATATCTTTCAAAGATCTATTGAGGTGGGTCTTCAAGAAGACCTATGGATTAACAACAACCAAAAAATATACAGAGTTTCAAAGCCTAGTTCCAATGGATACATCTACAAACACTCCCAAACCTAACCCTCAGAGAAACTTACAGAAGAATAGGAAGATTGTGACAGCCATAGGATCAGGGACTTTGCTGTGAGAAATAACTCCTAGTAACTTCAGAAGCTATGCTCATAAAGTTTAACCAACATGATTGCATAAACAATCCTTGTAAACAAGGATAGCACAATACATGTGACAAACTGGATCGGAGAATCTCATGAAGCCTTGATACTACACAATAAACTATGGGCACTGAGGAAATCTGGGAAGGAGGGAGGTGGCCTTTCCAGGGAATAAGGCACTGATTAGTTGTCTAGTGCCAAATGGTCATTCCTGAAACACATACACAATTAGCGTTATCAAGATTGAAAAGCTAGTACTTAATAATATAATTGTATATACATAAACAAACCCACATGAAATAGCAATTAGTGGGGGCAAGGGAAGGCAGTGAACTGGATGGAGAGTAGGAACAAGGGTTTGGAGGGAGGAAAGGGAAGGGAGAAATGTCATTAAATTATAATCTCAAAATAAAAACTTTTTGAAAAAATTATTAGTCTAGTAATGATCAGGACAGGAGGAAGAAACTGGTTAAGTAGTTTTACCCTGGGAACCTTGAAAAGGAGCATGTTTGTCTCTTGTTCATGGCAATTGGCCAGAGAGAGTCTGGGTTCTTGCTGAACTTTTGTCTCAGCTAGAGGCCATAAATGACAGAAATATTTAGGGGCACTGGTTAATGTTAAGGCTTCTTCTTCCTCTTCCTCTTCCTCTTCCTCTTCCTCTTCCTCTTCCTCTTCCCTTTCCCCTTCCCCTCCCCCCCCCCTTCCCCCTTCTTCTTCTTCTTCTTCTTCTTCTTCTTCTTCTTCTTCTTCTTCTTCTTCTTCTCTTTTTTGTCTTTCTTCTTTCACACAGCAACTTTCATGAGTACATTAAACTTTTACTTTAAATAAAGCTGCTTGGAATCTATGTATGATTAGACATCCAGCAAAGTGTGCCAGTATCTCTAGCCTAGACACCAAGATAGAGGGTGAAACAACCAAATGAGGTAGCTCACCTCTGCATGCTCAATAATGCTGATTAATCACCCATCTGGGGCAGCTCTTTCCTGGTACCTTCCTACTCCACAGGAGTTTTCCTTGTTTCCTTTCTCTTAAGTTATCATCTATTAGAAAAATCCTTTTGTGAAATTTACTTGTCTGGTGTCTGTGAAATTTATTCTTTGGGTTTTTAAGACAAAAGACACCTAAGGCACTGGCCTTGGCTTTCTAGGATGGTCATTGATTGTCCTGGACACTCTGAGTCAGAATCACTAGAATCTGGAAAGCCTCTTTCTTACAATAGAACCCCACGCATTTTTCCAGGTGTTGCCAATATTCTGATTAGATAACCAATATTTAATTAGAATTCAAGGCAACTTAAGAGGACACTTTAAAAGCCACTAATAAAAAAAAAAAATTGAAAGACCAACAAGACCTAAATTCCAAAACAAAACAAAATATTCTAAAAAAAATATATTGAGAATGTTTTGTTGCTGTTTTGAGAAAGATACATAATTTGGATGAATAGAGAAATGAATTGTGTGAGGAGAAAATATTATCAAAATATAGCACATGAAAAATTTTAATAAAATGTATTATGTATCTATCCACCATTTTACAATCCAGGGAAGAATGTAGGCTAATTGCAGACCTTTATCTCTCTTTCTGCTCCTCCAAAACAAAGTCCCTAGTCCCATTCCCAGCTCTGCAACAGAACTCCTGCTGAAGTGCCCTTTTACACCTTCTTCTCATCTCCAGTGGATTCCACAAGTCTTCCCTTCCTAAGCTCCTTTTTCCAACCCATTGCTTTGTCACAAACCCCAACTCTAGTGGGTACTCCCTTGGAACCACAGTCTACCTGACTAAAGAAGAAGTATGCTAACTCTCCATCTATTCTTCTAGATTGAATACACTAATATCGTCCTGAGCTCTGTTGCAGACCTTCTGTGGCACCTCCTCACTCTCAGCCCTCATTCCCAGAGACAAAACTAAATAGATCCTGGCACAACACCTTGATTTCCACCTCCTCCAAATCATCTCCCTTCCTAACTGTCAGGTTCCAAATCCCAGAAAAACATTTCACCTGGAACCTCCAGTGCCCACACCTATCAGGACCCAGGCAATTTTCCTAATAGATAACTCATAGCCACCAAACTCTCCTAAGAAACATAAAGGAAACAGAAACCAATGCACAAAACGTCTACCCAACAAAGGTAAGACCAGATTTCAGCATCTAGAATTACAATTTTCCCGATACCAGATGCCAAGACACTAGCCTAAAAACATGATCACTAACATCTGGGACAATATATCTCCACTAGAGCTGAGCAACCCTTACCAAAGCAGGCCCTGAATACAACACAGCTGAAGCAAAAGATAAAGACTTTAAAACAGTCTTATGGTTATGATAGAGGGCCTTAAAAAAAGAATGACTAAATCTCTTTAAAAAAAAAAAAAGCTATGAAAATACAAACAAGGGAAGCCAATGTACAAAATAGTTGAAGACATGAAAGTGGAAATACAATCAATATTTTTAAATAAAAACTGAGGAAAATCTGGAGATGAAAGGTTAAGAAATTAGAAAAGAAACCACAGAGGCAAGTTCCACCAATAGAGTAAGTAAAAGAGAAAGAAGAGAGACTCACAGACACTGAAGACACAATAGAAGAAATGCATGTATTCGTCAAAGAAAATGTTATATCTTAAAAAAAAAATACATCTGGCAAAACATCCAGGAAATTTGGGACAATATGAAAAGATTAAATCTAAAGATAATCAGAATGAAGAAGGAAGAAACCTAGGTCAAAGCACAGGAAATATTTTCATCAAAATCATAGAAGAAAACATCCATAATCTAAAGAAGGAGATACCTTTAAATGTAAAAGAAGCATACAGAACACCAAATAGACTATGCCAGAAATGAAAGTCCCATTTTCATAGTATAATCAGAACATTAAATGTATAAAACACAAAAGAATATTAAAAATTGCAAGGGAAAAAGACCAAGTAGCATGCAAAGACAGAACAAGTAGAATTATACATGACTTTTCAGTACAGACTCTAAAAGCCAGAAGTGCCAGGATACATGTTCTTAAGATTCTAAGAGACATCAAAAGACAACCCAGACTACTATACCCAGCAAAAATTTTAATAACAATAGATTGATAAAATAAAATGCTCCATATCAAACAAAATTTAAACAATTTCTATCTACAAATGTAGCCCTACAGAAGTTAATAGATGGAACACTCCAAACTAAAGAGGTTAACTACATCGAAGAAAACACAGGAAATAAATAATCCCAGACCACTGAAGTCAACAGAAGGGAAACACACACACACACACACACACACACACACACACACACACACACACACACACTCATGCACAGACACACACACTCATGCACACACACACACACACACACACACACTCATGCACACACACACACACACACACACACACACACACACACACACACACACTCATGCACAGACACACAGTACCACCATCTGAAACAAAAAATATAAGGAGTAAAAAACCTCCAATGATCATTGATATCTCTCAACATCAGTGTTCTAAATCCCGCCCCCCAAAAAGGACAAAGACTAAAAAAATGGATTTGAAAAAATCCATCCTTTTTCATCCAAGAAACACATCTTAATATCAAAGATAGACAATACTTCAGGGTAAAGGGCTGGAAAAAAAAATATTACAAGCAAATACACTTAAGAGATCATCTGCTGTAGCCATTTTAACATCTGACAAAATAAACTTCAAACCGAAACTAATCAGGAGAGATAAGGATGGACACTATATACTCACCAAATAAAAAATTCACAACAATAGGACATTTAAATTATTAACAACACTACTATAGCTTAAATCCCAGGTTGACTCACACATTGATAGTGGAGAACTTCAATACCACACTCTTACCAATAGGCAGTTCATCTAGACAAAACTAAAAGATATTTGCTAGAGATAACTGAATTTATAAACCAAAAGGACTGACCAAAGATTTACCAAACATTTCATCAAAACACACACACACAACAACAACAACAAAACATACCTTCTCATCTTCTCATGAAACTTTCTCCAAAATTTACTCATACTTGGACACAAAGCAATTTTCAATAGATACAAGAACAATTGAAACAAAGTCCTATATGCTATTAGACCATCATGGACTAAAACTGTATATCAACAACAGAGAAAATAGAAAGTTTACAAACTCATGGTAACTGAACAAATCAGTACTGAATGAAAAACAAGTCAAGACAGACAGATAGACAGACAGACAGAAAGAAAGAAAGAAAGAAAGAAGGAAAGAAAGAAAGAGGGAGGGAGGGAGGGAGAAAGAATGAAGGAAGGAAGGAAGGAAGGAAGGAAGAGAGAGAGAGAGAGAGAGAGAGAGAGAAAGAAAGAAAGAAAGAAAGAAAGAAAGAAGAGGGTGAAGGAGGGTTGGAGAGAAAGAGAGAGGTAAATTAAAGACTTACTAGAATTTAATGAAAATGAATATATATCATACCCAAACTTGTAAGACAAAGGCTGTTCTAAGAGGCAAGTTCATAGCAGGAAATGCCTACATAAGAATGAATAAATGAATAAGTAAATAAATAAATAAATATCTCATTCTAGCAACTTAACTGCAAAAGTTAAAGCTGTAGAAAAGGACAAGAAATCATATCCAATAGTAAGTGGAAAAAATTCTACAAAGCATCAAACATTAAACATTAGCATTAAACAGCTAATTCTTTGAGAAAAATCTATAAGACTGACAAACATTTGTCATAACTAACTAAAAGGCAGATAGAGAATATTCCTATAAACAAACTGAGAAATGAAAGGAGGGACAAAACAACAGACACAGAGGAAATCCAGTGCAGCGGGATCTTAAAGGGTCTTATTAATAAAATCAAATCCAAGCCAGGTATTTGATCAGAGAGACAGAACATGCCACAGCCATCTCATCTCACCAGTTCCTCAGTTGATTCTGTTTCCTCAGACTGGAAGCCTCCGAGTCCTCACCCAAATGGATCTCAGCTGAACTGTGCTAGAAGCTTAAAAGCTTAACCAGCCAAATGCTTAACCAGCCAAATGCTTAACCAGCCAAATGCTTAACAAGCTAAATGCTGCTAGTTTCTGGTCTTCACACCTTATATAATCTTTCTACTTTCTACCATCACTCCCTAGGATTAAAGGCTGGATTTTTGGGATTAAAGGTGTGCGTCACCATGCCTGGCTGTTTCTAATGTGGCCTTGAATTTAGAGATCCAGAGGTATTTCTGTCTCTGAAATGCTAGGATTAAAGGCAAATGCTACCACTGCCTATCCTCATGTTTAATATTGTGGTTGTCCTGTTCTCTGACCTCAGATAAGTTTATTTCAGGGAACACACAATATTTCAGGGAACACAATACCACCACATTTCCCTTTTTTGTCTAAAATTTAAAAAAGCTTATAACTAATATAAGAAAAATCATATCCACTAAGTATATACAATATACACAGTCAAGATTACATTAATGATGTCTAGTCCATTAACATTTGACAGATTCAGGTGAAAAACTCCATTATATATAACAATGTCCAGTCCAGTAACATTTGATAAACTCAGACAAAAAAAAAAATTCATTACTTATCCTATTTAAAACAAAGCTCCTTTTAAAAAGTAGATTCAAAAATTGATCTTTTTTCTTATCATATTCATATTCTCTCTTTTTTCTTTTCATAAAAGTTTCAATAACCTACCTTTTGTCATTTTTATATCTTTCCCTTTTTTTTTTTAGTGTAGATTCAATGATCTACCCATATATCCTACTATTTATCTTTTTTCTCAGGGTAGATTCAGTGATCTAGCTCATCTATATTCTCCTTTTTCTTTTTTAAACAAAAATTCTATTTTTGGGTTAATTGTGAAGTCCTGTATCATTTGTCCAGCCACTGCATAATGAGAAAGTGCAGGGCTTATTTAAAGTCCTTGTTCAAGTAGCCTATCAGGCTGGTTCATCTCAGCTAGCCACCTCAAATTGTCCTCAAACTACTCAGGACAATTTGAGTTTGTAGTCCAAAGGCAATCTTTCTGTGGTGTTAATCACCTTAATGGCTTTAGCATAGCCCATGTGGAATCACAGTTGTGGGATCCTGCCATCTTTTTGAAGATTTCAAAGTCACTGTTAGGCATGGTCCTGGTTCCCTGACAACTTTTTTTTCTTCCCCTCCTCTGTGGTTTGGAGTAATTACAGTCTGATAAATGTCTGTCTCTCAGAACCATGAACGTTCTTCCCCAGAAGAGAATGTCTTCCAATGGTTTCTTGTAACACAATGGTCTGGGCAATTCTTCTCTGAACAAGCAGCAATAAACCCTTCATTCCAGGTAGCAACATCACCACAGTCACCAACATGATAAGAAGAAGCTGGCAACTTGGAGCAGGAGCCAATGCCTCCACAGTCCCACAGCTGCCACCATTTGTGGCTAGTCCCCAGCTGAAGCTTCTCCTTAGCAAGCCTCCTTGGCTGGCCTCAAACTCAGGATCCTCCTGCTTCTGCCTCCTTCAATAAATCATACCAGCGTGCACCACCATAACTGGCCAAGTGCAGCTCAGGCCTGAGCTGGGGCCTGCAAGGTCACAGGCAAGAGGCTTTTTCTTGAATTCAAACCACAAACATTGGGCACCAGATGTAAATGTAACCATCTTGTTAAATGAGGTGAGTGCCTGGGGTTATAGCCAGAGAGGCAACTGCCCCTGGGTCCCACCCCTGGACACAGCCCATCCCTGGAGGACCTGACCAACTTGGCCCCAGTTTCCTGCGGGCCCTGCGGGAAGGCTCCCCTTTTCCAAGACTGCAGACAGACCCTGCAGTCTCAACACCCTGCCCCCACACCCATCTGCCAGAGACCCCAGCCACTTCCTGAGAATCAGAGAGCAGCCCCCAGCTTCCATCCTGCCCTGGAACTCCCATCTGGACCAGAGACCAGAGGAACTCCCATCTGGACAACAGGAGCTCCCATCTGGACAAAATAAGGAGACCCCAGGGACTTCCCGAGACTCAGAGTCCAGCCTCCCAGCTCCTATCCAGCCAGCACTCTCATCTGGACCAGTGCTCCAATCAGGCCCAGAGCTTCCATCTGGACCAGAGAGAGGCTCCCTAAATCTGTCAGCTCTGTCTGGACCAAGTACACTGATAAGACCAAGAACAAACCCAAGAGGAGATGGGCAGACGTCAAGGCAGAAGTACATACAACAAAATAAAGAGCAATACACCATCACCAGAACCTAGCCCTTCTCCAAAAGCTAGACCTGAACATCACAGAATGGAAGAAGAAAACAACTTTATAAATAACATCATGAAGAGGCTAGAGCCTTATATAGAAGAAATCAAAAATAAAGTAGAGGAACAGACAAACAAAAAATGGGAAGAACGCTATAAAAAAAAAAACTAGAGGAAAGGACAATTAAAGCAGACAAAAACAATAAGTCCTTGAAAGAAAATTATGAAAAAGCAAGGGAGAAAGTCCATGACTTGAAGAGGGAAATAGAAAAAATGAAGAGGACACTAGCAGAAGGAATGCTGGAAATAGAAAATCTGAGTAAACAAACAGGAACTTCAGAGGCAAGTATAACCAACAGAATGCAAGAGATGGAAGAGAGGATCTCTGGTGTTGAAGATACGGTAAAAGATATAGATTCATCAGTCAAAGAAAACACTAAAACCAATGAAGTTATGACCCAAAATGTCTAAAATTTGGGACACCATGAAAAGACCAAACCTACCAATAATAGAGATAAAGGAGAACACTAACTCAAAGGCACAGAAAATATATTTAACAAGAGCATAGAAAAAAACTTTCCCAACTTAAAGAAGGAAATGCCTATGAAGATACAAGAAGCCTATAGAATACCAAACAGACTAGACCCCCCCAAAAAGTCCCCTTGCCACATAATAATTAAACAACTAAACGTGCAAAATAAAGAAAGAAATTAAGGGCAGCAAAGGAAAAAGGCCAAGTGACTTATAAAGGCAAACCCATAAGAATAACAAATGATTTCTCAGTGGAGACTTTGAAAGCCAGAAGGACCTGGACAGATATAATGCAGACACTAAGAGACCATGGATGCCATCCTAGACTAATATACCCAGAAAAACTTACAATCATCATAGATGGAGTGAACAAGACATTCCAAGACAAAAACCAGATTTAAACAATACTTATCCACAAACCCAGCTCTACAGAAAGCACTAGAAGGAAAATTCCAACCTAAGGAAGGCAGATACAACCATGAAAACACAGGCAATAGACAATACCACAGCAGTAAACCTCAAAGAAGAGAAGTACACACACACTACCACTGGTCATTAATATCCCTTAATATCAATGGACTTAATTCACCTATAAAAAAGACACAGACTAACAGAATGCAGAGGAAAACAGGACCCATCTTTCTGCTGCATACAAGAATCACACCTCAAATTCAAAGACAGACACCTCCTAAGAATAAAAGGCTGGGAAAAGACTTTCCAATCAAATGATCTTAAGAAGCAAGCTGGTGTAGCCATCCTAATTTCCAGCAAAATAGACTTCAAACTAAAACCAATCAAAAGAGATGATGAAGGACATTACATACTCATCTCAGGAAAGATCCACCAAGATGAAGTCTCAATTCTGAACATTTATGCCCCAAACACAAGGGCACCCACATATGTAAAAGAAATATTACTAAAGCTTAAATCACATATAAAACCCCATACATTAATAGTGGGAGGCTTCAACACCCCACTTTCACTTCTGAACAGATCGGCCAAATTGAAACTTAACACAGACATAATGGTCTTAAGTGATGTTATGGCTAAAATGGACTTAATGGATATCTACAGAACATTCCACCTGAACAAAAATGAATATAACTTATTCTCAGCACCCCATGGAACCTTCTCTAAAATCGACCACATACTTGGCCACAAAGCAAATCTCAACAGATACAAAACGATTGGAATAACCTCCTGTGTTCTATCAGACCACCATGGTTTAAAGTTTCTCATGGAAACTGAATAATTCTCAACTGAATCACCAATGGTTAAGGAAGAAAAAAAGAAAGAAAGAGAAGACTTCCTAGAGATCAATGAAAATGAATACACCACATACCCAAAGATGTCAGAAAATGGAAAGATCGCCCATGCTCATGGATAGGCAGGATTAACATAGTAAAAATGGCAATCTTACCAAAAGCAATCTACAGATTCAGAGCACTCCCTATCAAATCACCAACACAATTCTTCACAGATCTGGAAAGAAAAATAATCAACATCATATGGGAATAACAAAAAATCCAGGATAGCCAAAAGAATCCTGTACAATAAAACAACCTCTGGAGGCATCACATTCCCGACCTCAAGCTCTACTATAGAGCTACAGTAATTAAAACAGCTTGGTACTGGCATAAAAACCGGCATGTGGACCAATGCAATCAAATTGAAGACCCTGACATTAACCCGCACACCTATGAACATATAATTTTTGACATTGAAGCCAAAAATATACAATGGAAAAAAGAAAGCATCTTCAACAAATGGTGCTGGCATAACTGGATGTCAATGTGTAGAAGGCTGCAAATAGATCCATATCTGTCACCATGCACAAAACTTAAGTCCAAGTGGATCAAAGACCTCAACATAAATCCAATTACCCTGAACCTGATAGAAGAGAAAGTAGGAAGTACTCTTGAATGCATTGGCACTGGAGATCACTTTCTAAATATAACACCAGTAGCACAGACACTGAGAGAAACAATCAATCAATGGGACCTGTTGAAACTGAGAAGCTTTTGTAGAGCAAAGGACACGGTCAACAAGACAAAGCAACAGCCTACAGAATGGGAAAAGGTCTTCACCAACCCCACATCTGACAGAGAGCTGATATCCAGAATATATAAGGAATTCAAGAAATTAGACATCAAAATGCCCAACAGTCCACTTAAGAAATGGGCTATAGAACTAAAAGAGAATTCTCCACAGAGGAAGTTCAAATGGCTGAAAGACATTTAAGGAATTGCTCAACATCCCCAATTATCAGGGAAATGCAAATCAAAACAACTCTGAGATACCACCTTACACCTGTCAGAATGTCTAAGATCAAAAACACAGAAGATAGCTTATGCTGGAGAGGATGTGGAGCAAGGGGAACTCTCCTCCACTGCTGGTGGGAATGCAAGCTTGTACAGCCACTTTGGAAATCAATATGGTGCTTCCTTAGAAAATTGGGAATCCATCTCCCCCAAGACCCAGCTATAGCACTCTTGGGCATATACCCAAGGAATGCTCAATCATACCACAAGGGCATTTGCTCAGCTATGTTCATATCAGCATTGTTTGTAATAGCCAGAACCTGGAAACAACCTAGATGCCCTTCAACTGAAGAATGGATAAAGAAAATATGGTACATATACACAATGGAGTACTACTCAGCAGAGAAAAACAATGACATCATGAGGTTTGCAGGCAAATGGATGGATCTAAAAAAAATCATCCTGAGTGAGGTACCCCAGACTCCGAAAGACAAACATGATATGTACTCACTCATAGGAGGATACTAGATGTAAAACAAAGTTGACTAAACTGCTATACAACTCCAGGGAGGCTACCTAGAAAATGGGACCCTAGGAAAGACACAGGGATCACCCAATGACAGAGAAATGGATGAGATCTACATGGACAACCTGGACGACAGTGGGAGTAATGAAGGGCAAGATTTGAGTGAAGGAAAGCTTAGGGGAGCAAGAGATCCCAGCTGGATCAAGAACAGAAAGGGAGAACAAGGAATAACAGACCATGAGAAATGAAGAACACGTGAGAACAGGAATAGGCAGAGTGCTCGAGAAGTCCCCAGAAATCCACAATGATATATCCTCTGTAGACTGCTGCCAATGGTCAAGTAAAAGGCTGATCTGACCTAGTCTGGTGATCAGATGATTAAACACCTTAACAATTGTCTTGGAATTCTCACCCAATAACTGATGGAAGTGGGTGCAGAGATCCTCAGCCAGGCTCCAGGTAGAGCTCCAGGTGTCTGTTGAGAAAGAGGAGGGACTGCAAGAGCATGAATGGTTGAATCCAAGATTGGAAAAGCACAGGGACAAATAGCCAATTGAATGGAAGCACATGAATTATGAACCAATGGCTGTGGAGCCCCCAGCTAGATCAGGTCCTCTGGATAAGTGAGACAATTAAATAGCTTGATCTGTTTGGGAGGCACCCAGGCTGTGGGACCAGGACCTGTCCTTAGTGCATGAGCTGGCTGTTTGGAACCTTGGTCTTACACAGGGACACATGCTCAGTCTGTAAGGAGGGGACAGAACCTGCCTGTACTGAATCCACCAGGTTTAAATGAATCCCCAGGGGTGCCTTGGTCCTGGAGGACATGGGAATGGAGGGGAGGGGCTGGGGGGAAGGTGGGAGTGGGGGAAGGAGGGGGGAGGACAGGGGAACCCATGGCTGATGTATAAAATTAAAACACATAATATAAAAGAAACAGAAAAAAAAAAGAGGTCAGAGCAATAGCTGAGAGCTGAAAACCTTACCCTTCACTGCTGCTCTGTCTTTCCTCTCCACAAGTGAGCTACTTCTGTATTTTATTTCTTTTTTATAGACTTTCTGGTCTGCTTTTTCATTGGTTGTATACCCAGCCTCATGACCTCCTCGTCACTGCCTGTCTGTACATACCTCCAGGTCTTCTATGGTTGGTATTGAAATTAAAGGCATGTGTCGGCATCCTGGCTGTATCCTTGAACACACAGAGAACTATCCTAAGACTCTAAAAACCCTTATTCCACCAAATTGGAAAGTCTAAAAGAAAAGGATCATTTTATTGTTGTATACCAGTTACCAAAGTTAAGATCAGCTAAGCAATTTAAACATACCTATAACACATAGTGAAAGAAAAACCACCCTAATTGAGTTATCCTAGACACATAAGTTATGTATTCTCTTATATGTGAATATTAGCTCTTAAGTCAATGATAACCAAGCTATAGTCATTAGAAACACAGAGAGCAGGTAAAGATTAAGAGACTAAATGGAACATATAGATCTTGATAGGGAATAGAAATATAATAGACAATTATAGACAGATGGTGGTGGATGACACCAGAGGACCAAGTGGGTGTGGAATAGGTTGTGGAATACAGGGAGAAACACCTCAATTAGGGGACATTTGAGGAGCAGTATGAAAACCTAATATAGAAACTTCCTAAAATACATGCCTGTATGTAGGCTACATGTGGCTCCCATCAGTGCCTCCTCCATGAAACTCTCAGGAAACCAAGAAAGGAATCACAAGCCAGCAGCAGAGGAAGCAAGATGCGAATGTCACACTGTGAAAAGGTTCCAAGCCACATCAGTAAACATAGATAAGAATTATGTATTAATTTAAGTGTTGGAGTTAGTTAGTAATAAGCCTGAGATAATGGCCAACCATTTATAATTAATATAAGCCCTCTCATTATTATTTGGAAGTCTGCTGTGGGATCGGGTATAGCTCAGAAAAGGCTCTTGTTACAGCGGGCAATCTAAATGAAATTATCAAATAACGGTAAAGACAGAGTCCCAAGTGGCCATATGTAGCATGAATCTTAAAAGTCCTATTAATGAAATCAAACCTGAGGCAGATTATTGGGGTGAATGCTGGAAGATCAGACACAGAACAAGCCACAGCTTCCTCACCTTGCCAGTTCCTCAGCTGGTCTTGTTTCCTCAGATTGCAAGCTTCTGTGACCTCATCCACATGAATCTCAGCTAAACTGTGCTGCTCCAAAGCCTGAATGTTACACCAGCCAAATGCTTAACTAACTACATGCTTTTTCCTTTAGTTCCTGGTCCTCACGCCTTATATACCTTTCTCTTTCTGCCCCCACTCTCTAGGATTAAAGGTTGGGTTTCTGGGATTAAAGGCATGGGTCACCATGCTTAGCTGTTTCTAAAGTGGCCTTGAACTCAGAGATCCTGCTAGCTCTGCCTCCCAAGTGCTGGGATTAAAGGCATGCACCACCACCACCCAACTTCTGTTATGGCTTACTCTTCCCATTTTCTAGCCACTGTTTTTGGCTTTGTTCTAGCGGCTGTCTGTTCTCTGACCCCAGATGTTTATTTCGGGGAACACACAATATTTCAAGGAACACAATACCCACCACAGCCATATCTTGTCACCAAGCAAAATTTCCAATACTGGGATTGGGTTACATCTAATTGAGTTGTTAGCCCAAGGGGTCTCAAAGAAAACCCTAAACATCCCAGGCTTTTGCCAAGACTGTAGGTTGCTCTCCACAAACTGACAGCAAGGCCCCATTGTGGAGGACAACATCTATATATCTCATTGAACATGGAGATGTCAAGCTGGTGCCTACATAGAGGCTCCACTCCTATATTCTAGTGTCTTTGACTACAGGGAGATACTGTACACACTACCAAAGAGAAAAGTAATCACCAAGCCAGCTGAAACCCTTTGATATACAGTAGTACTTCCTGCAAAATTTGCTAGGGCAATGGAGACACAAAGCTTGTGGTACTAAGTAACCAATAACTGATTTGACTTAAGGCCCACACCATGAAATGGAACTCCTACCTGATACTGCTTATGTGACCAAGAACCAGAGACCTAGGTTAAAACTGAAAATCAAAAACAACAAAAAGAAAAAATCAAAACAAACAAACAAACAAAAAACAGTGATAAAATGACTCCTAATGATATTCCGCTATACTAACAGGTCAGTTTCTTGTTCACCCATCTTCAGAGAAGCTTCCTCTGGCTCTCCTGCAGTAGATAGGAACAAATTTAGAGACCCACAGATAGACATTAAACAGAGACTGAGAGATCTGGGATTTCTCAGCTATAAATGAGAAGTCTGCATCAAATTCCTCCCCTCAGAGCTTAGGAAACCCTGCAAGAAAGGGGTAGAAAGAGTATATGTAAGAGCCAGAGGGAATGGAGGCCACCAAGAAAACAAGGCCTTTTAAATCAACATGAGTTAAATTCATATGAACTCACAGACTGAAGCAGCATGAACAGGGCCTGCATGGATCTCCACCAGGTCCTCTGTGTATATATTATGGCCTCTAGTTTAGTGTTTTTGCAGCATTCCTGGGTGTGAAAAAGAGTGAGTTTCTGATTCTTGTGCCTTCTCTCGGGCTCTTTTACTTATACTCATTTGTCTTGTACAAGGTCAATGTGATAGCTTTTGTATTTCTTGTTATATTGTATTTTGTTATGGTTAAAAAATGAGTCAATCAATCTATGAAAATCTAGCTACTTGGGTAAATATCACCAATTGTACAGTCACGTGTACCTGTTCAGAGAGGGAAAACCGGTGCCCCCCCAATGGAAAGACATTGAGTAATGACCTTAGGAAAACATAACAAAGCTACAGTGGTTAATACTCAAAGGAAGAAATAGTGACAGAATCATGCTATGTGGGATCAGACAGAGAGAACTGAATTTCTATTGTGAGATACTTGTCTATTTTATTTGTCTGAAAGGAATAAGCAGAGCAAAAACAAAAACTGAGCCCTAGCCATGGGCCCTGACAAAGGAGATGCTAGTCAAGGAGGAAGACAGGTAGAGAATACTGTCAAGAGGAATGTTCAAACAATTAACTTTGCAACACAGAAAAATAAATTTTAATACTGATAATTGACTACAAATGTAGAAAACACTTTCTTGTACAAGTCAAAGGAGAAAAAAAAAATAGTTGGTACACCTTGCTCTCTTTGTCCAGAGGCTCCTCACTGAACATTAATATAAAGTTGAGCTATACAGCTGCTATCATGCAATCATGGGAAAATCAAGACAAAACATTAAAACTCTTAAACAAAAAGCCAGTAGGTTATTGAACCAATTCCAACATGCTCTTACTCTTAGGTTATAATAATTCAAATTATAAAAGGTTTTCATTTATTGAAGAATATTTCATGTTTTGTATTAGCATCAGCCCTATTAATCCTAAAATGTTATATATTTAAGATACTAGTATGGAGACATAGCAAATTACCAATAAATTATATACTCCTATAAGATTGGATAGTTGAAAGATTATTTATAGGAGCTTTTATGACTCAGTAAATTGCTTATTCTGTGATATCAAGCTATAAAAAGTAGAATACATACAATATATGATATAATCTATAAAAGTGGATAAAACAGCTATTAATATATCAAAATTTTAATCATAAATATGGCTAAAGTAAAATAGGGCTTCATTTTTATCTCTAAGTTTTGAGGTTACACAAATGAATGTCTGATAAATTAAAAAGTAAACAAGATAATTGTTCAATGATGAAATACCCTCATGAATTTAAACTAATGAATAGATTGCCCAGAGCATTAAATGAATCAGAAACATGAGACCACTTACCACAGAGTTACTTCTCCAGAGGTCTGTCGTTTACTTTCAAGAGTCTTCATGTTTGTGGAGGCAAAAGTTGGACAGAAGTGACCAGATCTCTAAACTCAGAAAGCACTGCAAGCTTCAGATCTCTATTCATTGACAGCCAAGTCAGAACATCTACAGGGTCACAGCTTGCTAGCCAGAGTTCCTTTGCGAGGGGATCTGGCATAGCAAGTGATAAAATGGAGCAAGACTACACTGTATCTTCAAAAGATAGAAATCCTCTCTACTTGTAGTAGCTATATGTAAGGTCTTTCAGACTGATGAAAATTTCAGACTGATGAAAATATTTATCTTAAGGTTTCACACTTACTTCTTCTAAGTTAGCATTTTATAAATACAAGAATAACAAAGAACATATTCTGAAATTCCCAAACACAAATATTCATATTTAAATAAACTAAACTATGAACTGTAAGACAAAGGTACATGTTAAATAAGGGAAATCTATAAATGAGATGATATCCTTAATTAGTGTAAAATTACAATTTAAAACTTTGTTTCACAGCACTGAATAAAACGAACATGGTTATTGAAAATGTACATTCGAAGGCCTAAGTATGAGATAAAATGAATACGACCGCATAATATCCAGACACACTTGATACATTGTTTCCTTTAGAATTGCCAGCAATAAATTAACAATTTGCACTTTAAACTATGGATAGTTTAGCACATTCAAGAAGACAGTTTTGTCCTCTATTACTGGGGAGTCTTATCAGTATTTAAGATCAATATATCATGAGGTAAATTCTGCATCAGTGTTTATTCCTTTTTTATGTTTCTGCTCAAATAAGTGCTTTATATATTTTTAAACCTTTATAATTCTAAGTATGCAGTCTTTATATTGAAGCATATGCGACTAATCATCACTAACCTTAGCTTTCTTTGCTTTTTAAATTAATTTCTAATTCCAACTATACCTAACAAACTGGTAAGTTAGAATAAAGGGCTTTCTCACAAACCCCTGCCCTATGTCCTTATTATGGAGAGCAGGTTTGGCCTCATCTTGAACTAACATCATAGCTTCTTTACACAAAGATTTTGACTTATTTACCTCAATCCTTCTGTAAATGATCTGTGACATTTCAGTATAAGAATGTAATGTTTACTCTTGGGAAAAATACCTTTCAATCAGAAAAATAAATGTAAGATATTCATATCTTTCTTGAGATTCTAGAAGTAATGCTTTTGTTACTTTAGTCAAATTCCTGCACTTCAAAAAAGAAAAAATGATCTTTTGAGCACATTTTATGGGATCAATGTGGTAACACTTGTCCTGATACACTTCATGTTAAGTCTGGAAGGAAATGCTGTTCTTTAATGCCGTTTGCTTAATTACAGGATATATTTGGTCTCTTAGTAAAGGTGCATTCTTTAATTAGTGACCAGTAAACAATGGAAACAAGTGTCTGTGGAAGCTAATCCAGCCTTCTGCGTATATATGTATACCTTCCAAGCTAACTTTTTAAAAAGTTAAAAGTTTAAAAGTGCAAAAACATTATATTTTGTAACATATGAATTTAAAATTTTCACATATCTAAAGTGATATTTCAACTGGAACGCACCTCCATTCATTTATTTAGGCATTTTCTGTGAGTTTGTGATTGATAAAAACAGAATAGGGCAATTAGAACAGTGAAAGAACAGCATACAATATCTAAAATAATTAAATTCTCACTCATGGCAGAAAAGGCTCCCGGTTCTGAGTTTGTAAACACCCTGTTTTTGTTATTCATGTCTTCACTCCATTTTTAAACAACGTGAAGCTTCCTCCACAGACACCCCAGTTGCAAACTAGCTTCAGACCTAAATGACCCCAGTTAGTTTGGTAGAGTAGTAATGGCAAATGAAATTACTATAATGGTCAGGCTTCTTACATGTCTTGGCTCCCTATAAGCCTTATACTTATAAGGAATTGTTAAAACTAGAATGAAGTCATTCTCTCTCTCTCTCTCTCTCTCTCTCTCTCTCTCTCTCTCTGTCTGTCTCTGTGTGTGTGTGTGTGTGTGTGTGAGAGAGAGAGAGAATGAAAGAGAGAGAGAGAGAGAGAGAAAGAGAGAGAGAAGTGCATGTCCATGTGTATATAAACAATATCACTTTGATTTTTCATGGCTATATCATTAAAAAAACGTGCTAATAATGTCTGCCTACTTATTGCCATTCCAAATCTTTCTCCAGAGTCAACATTGTTACCAAACATAGTTTGATCTTATGGCTGTCCTCCTCTGTCAATTGGCAGTGTCAAATACAGGGTCAGCATTCACTAATGTGACAAAGTCAACAATAGTTAGTGCCCTTTCATTACACTGTGATTTCTTGACATGCCATTTCTTCCCTTCATAAGCAGCATAAACTAAAAATTTGTGAAAGAAATAATCTACCATATTGGCCTCTTGGGTCATCTTGCCTTTGATTGTCCTTGTTTTGAGACAAAGAAAAACAACTAAGACCCAAACCCAATTTTTAAACAAAAACAAAACTCAAACCATCGCTTTTGAAGAAATATTTGTACATATATCTGAATATACGCATGTATGTACATATTAATGCCTTTTGAAGGAAGTGCATTTCACATTTATTTTGAATAGTTATATAAAGTTCATCATTAATAAATAATATTAGAAGTACAAAAATTCCAATTAAAATATGTTGTGAGGCTCTGGTGTTGTGAATTAGCAAAATCATTATCTTTCACCAAATTCACCTTTCTGAAGAACTACTCTTGCATTCCTATTAATATACAGCTTGTTAGCTCAAACATTACATATAAGGGATTTAAATTTTTGTTTTCAGAATAAGCTTTCTGTTTTTATTTCTAATAACGTGTTCTATATTCTTGAAAGCATTTATACAGTGTATAACAACTATATTCATCCATGACTACTTCCCTCCAACTCCCCCTACAGGCTCACAACCTCATCACCCTCCAAGACTCTTGTCTTTTCACTTGATTACTTCTTGTTCCTTCTAACCTTCTGAGTTCAATCTGTGCTATTCACATGCACATGTGTGTGTGTGGTCAAGCACTGGGTCATGAGAGACCTGCTTACATTCACATCCCCAAAGAGAGCAACCCTGCATCAATAGCAATCAACTGGCTATAACCCCACAGTAAAGTTGGGCTTTGGATCTTTTCCCCAGGTAACCACAGCTGCCACAAATGGGTGTGTGGAACTAACTACATTACAGGAAAAGGTCAGGATTTCTCGACACTTGTATTCTCTCTACCCCTTCTTCCTGGAAGTTTCTTGAGCCTTGTATGGATGGAGGTTTACAAAGATGATCCATTCATACTTGAGCACTCAAAGACATTCATCTTCAGCACTTTGACCCGTTATGAGTCTCTGCATTAAACACTGCCCATTGCAAAAGTTACCTGCTCTGACCAAGATAGAGAGCAGCACAAATCAGCAAATACAAATTAATTTTTAAAATTTATGAAATACGTGTGAAACTTCCCAGTGAGCACTAATATGTAATTTAAAAATCAAGTAGCTATAATAAGGATTCCTTGTATTAATTAACCCATAGTTGGATGTTATGGAATTTTGACACTTCTATTTTCTAGGTGATATATGCCAACATAGATCCCAATTATGTTTGAAGGACCCAACGTGAAATAAGTCCTCATTTTTACAATGAACATGAATGGGTCTTAGATAGAATCAGAATCATCTTTTATTTGTTGACATTCTGTTAGTAAAATGTTGATGTAGATTAAAGCAGAATCTCCATATCACATTTAGCTATATTTTCTCACCAAGAGAGTGTAAGCATAACACAAGAATAAGTAGTCTGAAGCTAAAATTACATTATTGAGCATTATGATTACTTATAAAAGAACTTGAAAGCCTATTAGAATGTGAGGTTAGTAAAGTTCTATTGTTGTAACCAATGTGATATAACCAATTAGGTAAATGGGACAAAAGACCAAATCTACTGCAAAACATGTAAATAAATTAGCATAGAAATGAAGAATTAAAGAAAATGTAAACTTCACTGAAGAACTTGAAGAAAAATTGAGTTAACAGTGACAAAATTTGGTTGTGCGAAATGACTTGATACTGAAAATATGTTCATTTGAGTGAAGTCAATGAAAAGAGAATGGACACTAAAAATACAATAGTGAAAACAAATTCTACATGTGACTCTGAAAGCAGAAATTGTTATTCTCATATAATTATTATCTGCACTATAATAAACATTTAATAAGGTATGCTTTAATATTTAAAACACAGCTTTTAACATGCATTGGGGACATTATTCACACAAGACAGGATTAATTAGGCAATGGTCCAATTAATCTTTCAATTAATGAATCAGTGACTGATAATTGGGTTTTGTGATCATCCTTGAGTTTAAAAGTCTTCACACAATGAATATAAACAGATCTCTTGGACAAAGACTTGGTATAAAAGGACTATCACCAAAGCTGTAATAATTCAAGTAATAAACAACACAAGACATAGATATATGAAATTAATGTTGTGAGTATGCACTTATAGAAATAATGCATAATATATAAATGAATGAAAAAGACAAATCTTCCATTTTTAGTGACTGATACAGCTGATGTCAAACAAATGAAGAGTAAGCGGCTACCTCCCATCCGTCAAGTGTACATCTTTTGTGGTTACAATTCTCTAAAGAATAGATAGAAAGGGAGAAGAATTAGAACCTCACAGTGGAGAGACTGGTAAACACTACTTTAGCTGGGCAATCAAGCTTAAAGCCAATCATGGTGAATCATGATGATAGCATGGGCCCTTGACATGATTTGATGAGTGAGCCACTTTTTCCCTGTGGTGCCCCCCTTAAATAGAGCCCATAACCCAACTCTAATCATGAGGAAAACATCAGAAAATTTTCAGTGAAGGACCAGTGTGCAGAATGCCTGGCATTTATCATTACAGGAGAAAGAATACACAACTGGATAAGCTGTAGGAAAGCAGCTTATCACCTGTGAAAAGGTTAAATGAGGGAAACTGGAGAATAACTGTCTACTTATCTCACAAAATAAATATAAATTCACAGAATGATCCGAATTTAAATAGAAACATTATATAACTTTTTAGGAAACATATCTAACATATTATAGTTCCACATGTTATTATACAAATGCAATGTATTATAAAGCAAATGAAAAAATAAAAAGGTTTAAGTAACAAAACCCAAACCCATATGTTCAGAAGACATCATTAAATATTAATAAAAACTTAAATGTGATTTGGAAAAATAAAGTCACCATGCACTGTACAATGATTTCTCTCCTTCAATGTGCCCCTCCTGCACTCTTCATGCCTATTGACCGAATATTTCAATCCACTTTTCAACGAAAACTTTCACCCTAACTAGGTGACTTTCACTGTTTGGCCTATGAAGCAGGAAGTACAAATTAAGGGTAAGCAGAGGGGAATAATCCAGTCTATACCTATCCTGGAAAAAAAAAAAAAAGTTGCCGCTCTAGCAGCAGAAGTAGAGAGACAGTTGTGTGAGGTTCTTGAACTAGCCACAGACCCTGCCACACACTCACCTCTTTGCTCCAGCCCTGGCAGCTGTGGCATGTGACCTCAGCTCCAGAAACTGTGTATAAAGGAGAATAGCAGCAGGTGTGCATCCCCAAATCCAGCTTTGGGCACTTGCAACTTTCTGACTCTCATCCTATCTGTTCCTGCAACATTGTCCTCTCCTTTTATTTCAGGCAAAATTTCACAAATTTTGGTACCTTTACCTAATTTACACAACATTTCATATTTGCTATAGTCAATGTAACTTCTACCCATTTTTTAAAACATTTGTTTTGCCTGTGAGTATGCATGTACACCACAAAGAGTGCCCAAAGAGGACAGAAGAGTGTGTGAGGTCCCCTGCAGAAGGGATTCACCTTTGCTTTTGAGTGACTGCTCTTCTTGAGGGCTTAGACTTTCTTGCAATCCAAATCTCTACAGAATCATCTGGACATTTTTTTTTTGTAGTCACAAAGTAGCTTTAGGTTCTCTTTACTATGATCACCAAGGGTTCTCATGGCCAAGTTTGGAAGAATCACTCCCAGATTTTATTTCCTTAGGGTAGCTATGTCCTCTTGGCCTAAATTTTTCTAGCACATTCTATAAAGCAGCTAAATATGTTTTCTTAAATACTTAAGAGTCCTGCCAGGTATTTTTTAAGGTCCAATAAAGGTCCTAGGAGTAAAGGGAAGTGTTATGGAGTCACAGAACAGAAATGACACTATCAAAATTGGAAACCCAAAATAAAACAGATTATTTTTACAAATCGTTCTGTTTATGCTCTGATCTGTTTCTACCAGGGTGAATGGTTACCGATAAGACTTCATGTCACAAAAATGTTTCTCCAACAGTTGTTTCGTTTTATGCTATTGCCTTACTGTCATGGAACCTTTGATGTGTCCTGAGGTTTTGGTAATACAGTTCTCTTGTTTAGGTCCATGTATAGCAGTTATGAACATGCATGTTGTGCATATATATTTTTGCATCTCCTTAGTTGTATTATAATTTCCCCACAGTAATAAATATTTTTTTACAAAAATGTCCATGTCTATAGGTTATTCTGTGTATGTATAACAGTTATTATAAATTTTTCTTACTTTGGAAAAATTACTTATGATGAGCCCCCAAGTTTGATTACTATTAACAATGTACTAACAAAATTTTTTGTAGAATCATGAATGTTTATTTCCTTATGTAAAAGAATTCATGAATCAAATATATTCTCAATTTTAAAAGTTACATATTTTTATTGTAATTGAAATAACACATATGTTGTTTAAAATATAATATAAACCCAAATATAACACATATTTGGTCTTATATACCAGGTATGTCTAGGTTTATCACACTTATATGTGGTATATATAGATACAGAGTTACACTTTTCTGATATACTGAGTATTATCTAGATTAACTACAAAATGGATAAATGAGTGTACTTATGTTGTGGTCCTTATGGTTGCTTTCAGTACATATAATTTCCCCAATACCATGCTTATTAAAGCATAAATATGCTAGCTATTGTTTCACTTAGTTCAGTGAAAATGCTGGGCAGTCTAGTAGCCTTCAGAGAAAATGAACTGGTATTGAAGTTTGCTCCTAGAGGATACGTTTTTACCTCCTGTATAGTTTTCTGAAACTATTTTTTTTTCTGAGAATGAGAAGCACCCAAAGCCCATTTAGGAAAGTGTATTTCCAAATATGTTATCTACAAGTATAAACTCATCTGATGTTTAAAACAGACTGGTAGCAAATGCCTAAACACTAAGCATTTTAGAAAATGAGTCAGAAAGTCAACTGCCTCTAGATGCCATCGTCTAATGGCATAACATCCTCCAAGAGAGAGTGACAGCTCCTTCAGGCAACAGTGACTTACCTATCACTACTGTGAGGACCAGCTTCAGCTGCTCAGGAATGAGGGGGATCCACAAAGTCAAGGAACTAATCAGTTAGCTTGAATTTTCTATCTGAGGGAGTAAAACTAAATTCTCTGGGGCTGGTGAGGGGGAGCTAAACTTAACTCTCTGGCACCAGGGGGAAAAGAAACACACACACACACACACACACACACACACACACACACACACACACACACACACACGTCTCCAACATGTCAGGATCTCACCTAGGGAGCTGATGGATGGCATGACTTCAGCAGATTAAAGCAAAGGAAGAGGAGATGTAGAGCAAGCAAACTACTGGACAGACAAACAGATCCATACATGAAGACTTTTCTGAGGGCCAAAGCTTGGTTCTTTATTTTATTATTCATTCTGTGGCTTGTTCTAGACTTTTTCTGTTCTATTCTTCTACCCTGATGTTTTCCTTTTGTGTATTCTTGACCTTTTCCCTCTAACTACTTCCTGATGTCTTTTTCTACATCTTTCCTAGTGTTTTCCTTCTCTGGGGTCTTTATTTTTTTTCCCTTATAGCTTATGTACCACAGCAAAATCTTTCAAGCAGTACAAAATTTACAATGTGGTTACACTACATTTTTTAAGTGAATGATTACAATGAATACACATAAAAGATAGCATGTTTCCCATATCCCTTACCTGATTAAACATTTTACATATTACAGGTGAAAAACTAGTTGTCCCAATAACCCACATACATTCATACTTAAGCAACTTGTTATAGATTAACAGAGTGTAAGCAAACAAGTTATTTTTCTCAGCCAGCTCTTTTGATGTCAGGCTGCATTTTGCCCTTACAAAGAAAGGATCAATCACTTTATTATTTATATCAAAGGGTAATCTTATAAAAAATCTTAAATCACAAAGCTAAGCTTTTATATATGAAAAACAATCAGCCATCTCTACTTTAAATCCTCAGGGTGCATACCCACTCATCTACTGTTTTTTGTTTGTTTGTTTGTTTTTTGTTTTTGTTTTATATCAGAAGCTGAGGGCAGAAATGCGTACAAGGAATTAACCATCACCCTTGATCACCAACCTATCCCAGCAAGAAAGGTATATCAGCCAGCTTTAGCCAGGCTGTCATCATTCTTGATTCTTGGCCTCAATGAATCCTTCACTCAACTATGTGCCTTTTTAAACTTTAAATTGTTCCCCGAGATTTTCTACCTCAAAGTAATTAACAAAAACATCTTAATGTAAGCTTACTAACAATTCTACATGTTTAAATTCTTTTTAAGGGTGGTGGTTGAATCATTAATGTGCTCCAGCATCAATGCTTGGAAAAAGTCAACCACTGGTATTTTAATTACTAGTAACATTACCCCCTTAGAGTTTTCATACCATCCATAGATTATGAGGGATGTGGTGACTATGAAGACAACAATCAGAGCTATGCTCAATAACAGCAATGGTCCCCAGGACACCTAGTCCTCCAGACTTGGCCTCAACAAGCCTTATTCAGGTTTGCTTTGCCAACCTCCCAGCTGCACTCCACAAGTTCCAATGCTACTGGTGGTAGCTTGGCATGGCTCCTGACATTAACCATTGGACAAGGTTGTCCCTGGTTGTTCTCTGCACAGTGAAGGCTGGGTTCATGTTGTCTCCTTGCAATGGCCAAAGCCACATCTTTGTATAAATATTGATTAAAATGGCTCAAGTGATTGAAAATTTAGTGAGACACCTAGGTCTGATGAAGCCCACCTGAAACCCCAACATTAGGAAGTCTGAGGCAGAACTAACATGAAGCCCAAGCAAGTCCTAAACACATAGTAAAACCTAAAAACCCGATCTAAAGCACAAGATCTGCCTACCAATACCAAAAACAAAGCAAAACAAAAAAGAAAGCTTAGGGTTATAAATTTATTACTAATAACTGCTAACCAAATTATTAAAAAATAAATTGCGCTAGCTATTTTTGAAAAGATCATGTTTATTTTATGTCAATTTGTTGAATAATTGTCTTTTCTTTATAAACAACTTGCATACATTATTTGAATTTATTACAATGTATATATACTCCAGTTTTATTGAGATGGATGTCAATCCAAACACAATATCACTTTAGATCTCTTATGTATAATTATGGAGTTAAGTCTCCAAACCCTGTCAGTACTTCCACCATGTAGATAGAAGGCCAGGGAAAATAGAGTTTAATAAGAGCGTTCTTTGTTTTATAATATCTGCTAGTTGTACTTGTCCTGTCCAGCCAATCATGGTCTTTACCTTGCTGGCCCAGGGTTATTTATTCTGCATCATCTTTGGTGTTGAACTCAGCTTCCATCCCATGTGTTTCTCTTCAAATATGCCCTGCTTGTGACAGACATATATAACATGTTCTTCAGTGTTACCAGTTTTAAATTATCATATAGTTTATTAAATACTTCCCTCTCTTGAAACACTGTTCCCTATGTCCAGTTCATCTTTCTTACAATTAGGAATTTTCTAAATACTTTGCTCAAACTTTAACATCTCTAACACAACCAAAAGATAAATACACCTACTCAATGTCCAGCACAACAGAAATAACAGGCTTATACTATGTCATCAATTTCCAGAAAGGGGAAAATCTTTTTTTCACCTTTTCCAGAAAGGAGAAAAACATTCATCACTTTTTTTTTTTTTCATTTGAATCATGCAGCCGTACTTCACAAAGGCTGCTTGGCTACAGCAGCTGTTGCTAAGTGAGAAAATGAAGCTTTTCCTATTTTTACCTTCCATCCTAATATTTCATAGTTAACTAACTTTGACTGCATTTGATTTCCTTTATCAAGTCAGCCAACCTCTTGGTTATTTTTCCTGCTTCCTGTCCTGATCCACTTTTCTCTTTCTTTCTTTCTTTCTTTCTTTCTTTCTTTCTTTCTTTCTTTCTTTCTTTCTTTCTTTCCTTTCTTTCTTTCTTTCCTTCCTTCCTTCCTTCCTTCCTTCTTCTTCTTCCTTCTTTCTTTCTTTCTTTCTTTCTTTCTTTCTTTTTAAATTACATTACTATGTGTTGTCAAGTGTCAAGGTGCATGTGTGGGTGTCAAAAGGCATCTTGTAGCAGTCATTTCTCTACATCAACCATGTAAATTCAGAGGATCAAACTTGGGCCATCAGCCTTGCTGGCAAGCTTCGTTACCGCTGAGTCATCTCTCCAGTCCACTATCATCTTTGTGTTTCTTATCATCTTCTTTTTCTCTCCTCCGTCAATATTTCTTTACATAGCAAGTTTAGAAAATCTGGTTTAATGAAGTCATTCACTCCCAGCGATGTGATTTTCCCCCTCGTTTAATGTTTTAATGTGTAAGCTTGAACCGCTTATCTTTTAAAATCACATTTAATGCTCAGAGTTAGCAAACATCTGAATGAATCATTTTACATATGATCCTAAATACATTTGATTACAAAATTATAATATGTTGCAATATTAATGGGAAATTCTGTTTGTTTGCGTGAACACAGATGATATAAATATCATTTAAATTAAAAGTTATTCTGAAATAAAATATCAGTTTACATTTCCACCTCTACAGTAAATATAAGACAACATTCATCATTTTTAATCTACAAATACAAATATCTCACTGCATATAATTATTTAAAAATATTCTTAAGTAACTGCTTCACTAAGTTTTGTACTTATTTCCAAGATAGAGGCCAAGCAATGAAAGAGTTGAACTGTAACTCTATATACATCCTTCCAAAAATGGTTATTAGTTATTTTTATCTTGCTGTGTTAAAATAGTTTGGCAAAAGCAACTGGAGAAAGAGTTCACCTTGACTAACAGTTTGAGGTTACAGTATATCATGGTGGGGAACTGAGTGGCAGTAGCTTGACATAGCTGATCACTTTATGTCCCACTCAATTGGAAGGATGCTCAATATCAGATCTTAACTTGAAATTCATTTAATACAACCCAGTTAAGGAGGGTCTTTCACAGTTAAGATGGGTCTTCCACATTAACATGGGTCTTCCCACTGTTAATATTGGTCTTCCACAGTTAAGATGGTTCTTCCACAATTAAGGTGGGTCTTCCATAGTTAAAATTGGTCTTCTATAGTTAAGATGTGTCTTCCACAGTTAAAATGGGTCTTCCACACTTAAGATGGTCTTCCCACATCAATTAGCCCAACCAAGATAATTCCTTACAGAAGTCCACAAAGACTGGTCTCAATCTAGATAATCCCCCACAGGTGTGTCTTAAAACCTACCTATGGAATGATTCTAAAGTATACCAAGTGACAAGAAACACTAACATCTTACATAGGAAACTAGTAGCATGCAGTGATGACAATAACTACCTTATGGGAGGTTTTCTTAAGATATAATATATATATATATTCAATACATATTTGTAATATATATGTGTATATACATGCTTTATAATACTGGAAATAGACTGAATACTCACTTATCTTATTCCAAAGTCCATATATCATATTGTATTGTGTCCATGTCTAATTGGCACCATTCCGTTAAGTACATAAATGCATACATCCCTAAAGTTAAACATTTCAATTTAATAAAACAAAATAAATTCTCAGGAGAATTTTTCCTTGAAATACCATAGTTTCTTATCTTTTCCATTTGAAATGTCATAAGATACATACTGCAATGTGATAGCTAATAAGTTCTTCCTATAGTGATAATTAATGTTGCTACCAAATAATTGCCTTTGACATACAGTCAACCCATGTAGAGAACAGAGTAAGAGAGAGAGTGGATGCAGAATTCCCTTAGCTGGACACAAGTGCATCATCTGGCAGGAGAAAGAATGCCTAAAGATGGCATGATCTGAAAGCCCCTTTCCAGAGCTATGCAGAATAATTAAAGATGATAATCACAGAGATCAATGAAATTTCTAACTAGACAACTCTAAATTGTTCATATTCTGGTTAATTAAAAATTATCCTGGATACCTGTTGTTTTCAGTTTGCTCAATTCTTTTTTTCATGTACTTTTTGTTTCAGGTTCTTAATTGAAAATAGGTTCTTGCCAGGCCTAAGTGGCGCATGCCTTTAATCCCAGCACTGGGAGGCAGAGCCAGGTGGATCTCCATGAGTTCGAGGCCAGCCTGGTTTACAGAGCAAGATCCAGGACAGGCACCAAAACTACACAGAGAAACCTTGTCTCAAAAAAACCAAAAAGAAAAAAAAAAGAGAAAAGAAAAGAAAAAGGAAATATATTATTTTCTCATACAGTAGATCCTGTTCATAGTTTCACATTCCTTCACTCTTTCCAGTTCTTCCTCACTATACCTCCCCTCAAGATCCACCCTATTTCGGTCTCTCATTAGAAAACAATAGGCTTCTAAGAGATAAAAAAAATAACAAAATAAAATATAATAAGATAAAAAAAGAAAACTTGAACATTGAGGCTAGACGCGGCAACCCAACAGAAGGAAAAAAGCCCCAGTGGCAGCCGTAAGTGGCACACGCCTTTAATTCCAGCACTCGGGAGGCAGAGGCAGGCGGATATTTGTGAGTTCGAGGCCAGCCTGGGCTACCAAGTGAGTTCTAGAAAAGGCACAAAGCTACACAGAGAAACCCTGTCTCGAAAAACCAAAAAACAAACAACAACAACAAAGAATCAGAGACCCACTCATTCACACACACAGAGGTCCCATAAAAACAGTAAGCTGAAAGCTACAGTATATACACAGAGGACCTGCTGCAGACCCATGTAGGCCCTCTGTACATGCTGTTTTCATCATCTCTGTGAGTTCATATGCACCTTGCCCAGTCGACTCAGAGGACCTTGTTCTCCTAGTGTCCTCCATCCCCTTTGGCTTTTACTCTCTTTTCCCTCCCCTTCTGAGGCATTCACTGAGGTCTGAGGGGAGGTATTTGATGGAGATAATCTCAGTTAGAGCTGTCTATTCCAAGTAATTTCTCTGTGTGTAATGTGGGTCTGGCTGTGGGTCTCTGCATCTGTTCCTGTCTGCTGCAGGAGAAAGCTTCTCTGATGATGATTGGATAAGGCACTGATCTATGAGCATAGCACAATATTATTTAGAGTTATTTTATTCATCTATTTTACAAAAAGAACAATAGTGTTTGGTTTTACTCTGGGACTCTGGGCTATATAGTCTCTGGTTCTTGGTCACCTAAGCAGTGTTGCCTACGTGTTTCATCTTGTGGAATGAACCTTAAGTGAAATCAGACATTGGTTAACTACTCCCACAAGTTCTGTGCCAAGATTACCCTAGCCTCTAGCATACCTTGCAGGCAGGACAGATTGTAGATCAAAGGTTGTGGCTGAATTGGTGTTTACATTTCTTTTTCAGTAGCTTGCAGAGCACCTTCCCACATGAAAGACACTAGGATCACCTTCATCTATTTTAGGAAGTTTCTACTTGTCAAATTTTTTAGATGAATTTGGAAAAATTTATTCAAAAATCAATGGATTACAGACTTTAAAATGTTTTCTCTTATATGAATGGCACATACAGTTACTATAAACTTATTTATAAGGAAATTTATTGTAATAATTAGAGCTGTCAAATCAGCTTTTGCTGCTTATGAAATGTAACAGACCACCAGATTGATTAGCCATTAATTTATATGCTTTCTGCGACAACCATCTGTTATTCTGAAATAACTAGAGTTACCACATTTCGATCAAATTACTTTAAAATGGTTTGCTAGAGGAAGTGAACCTGGAGAAACTAAACAGGCAAACAATGAAGATAAATGGAAAATTCACGGCCACTCTAAAGTTTGACAAAAGAGAAGATTAATTTTAGAAGAATATGCAAAGCTAGGATCAAAAGACAATGCCCTAAGTAAATATGGAACAGAAAAGACAAATAGCCTTTCCTTTTCTCAGCTCCTCTCTTTTTATGTTCCTGAGAGGGAAACTGGACTCCAGACAAACGACTAACAGATTTCACAAAGGCTGAAGATAAAGTAGACCACATCAATGATAAGCCAGCTTGAGGGAATGAAGAATGGAACCACGAATGTATTAACGTCTATGTATCTTGAGACGGAACCAAATCCTCTCAGCCACCTGAAATAATTGCAGAGAAATCTGTTGCTCACAAGAAGAAATCAACTCAGATCTATCAAAATAAGAAAAAGGCAGTGCAAAAACAAACCTTGAGCCAAAGTGAACATGAAAACAGAAATACCACACCAGGAAGCTTTCTCCAACACCCAGTTTCAAGGTCTAGAGAAGAGAGTTCTTTTATGGAAACCTTCTGAGATATAATTACTTAAACTTTGCTTACAGTGGCATAATAAAGTCTTTTCAGTTCTTACATTGCCAAGACGTTAAGTCTTAATGGATTAGACCATCAAGAGCTGAAAAGCTGATGTCTGAAGTGTTCCAAGGCTGCTCCTTCTTTCCTAGTGACGTGACTCTACATTACCACCAGCTCCATGTTCACCCTTCAAAGTCACCTTCGTCACTGCCTCCCATGCAATTTCTTAGTTTCCTAAGCATATGGAATATTTAAGATTTTTATAACCATCTTTTTGTATATGAGTTCCCTTACAAAAATCTTTTGCTGTGTCTGATAAAAATGAAGGAATAATTCTTCATGCATTGAACAATACACTGTATAATCACATTTTGATTAGTAAATGCTGTATTTTTTTTTTTAATTTTCTAGCTCATCCTTTAAAGGTAACAATGTTTTTTAAATTGTTCAATAATAAAACTAAATGCTTATTTTCCTTAATGCATTATTGTAACTTGAGTATGTACCTGCTATTAACAAATGATTATTTGTGCAGTTCCTTGTCCACAGCTGAGGAACACATGGGAACTCTCAATAACGATCCTGGCAGACTCCAGACTTAAGAGGCTCAGTTGCTTTAATAACCATGAACATGTTGCCAAATTTGTTCTTTTTGTCTCAAAGCCTCTTATATATTGCAGCTTTAGAAATCTCTTCAGCCTATTTGATTTTCCCATCCCTATGCCATCCTCACTGCTAACCATATAAACCTCTTTTACCTCGAATGAAGACTTGCAACACTTGCTGGCCTCTTCTTCTCTTGGCCAGACTAAGTGCTGGCATCACATATAGATTTATCTCCCGTCACCTACATTTCCACTCCACCATAGATTTCTCCTGTGGAAGATAACTCATCTTGATTTCTCAACTTTGAATATTGTTAAAGAAAAGCCCAGGTTTTTCTAATCTCTTTGTAGGTTTATAAATAAATAAAAGTAGAAATAGACATACATACATATATACACATATATGTATATGCCTATATATTTTATATTGTTACATTTTGGTTTTACTAGATATAACATATTTTGTCATATAAACATTTATTTTCTGGTAATGAACTTTAAAATCTAGCATTTTACACATGGATGAACAAATAAAATTTATCGACGTCAGTTGTTACTTAACGATATCTGTGGATTCAGAAGCAAAGAGCTACAATTTGAGAGAAGACAGCTAATGCTGCAGAAATGCTTAGTTCTGAACATTTATCTGTGATAATTTGGCAAAAGTGGTGTGGCTTATAGACACTGCCATTCTCCAAGCCAAAAAGAGTTTATTCTGTTTGTTGTTGTTGTTGTTGTTGTTGTTGATGTTGTTTCAGTCTAACACAAGACATAACACAAGAGAAGAGACCAGAATCAGTCTCAGTCCTTAAGGAATTTTAACTGGAATCACACTTCTTGCTTTAATTAAAACTGTAGTTCATCTCTACTATCTCTGGTGTCCAAAAACAGCATTTTTATATATTTGATTGAAATATTTCAATAACAATCCTTATAGTGAAATATAATACGTGCTGACCACCATAGCAAAAAATACGATGCTAAATATGAATGTAAATGCTCCACAAATCCCATGTAAATAAGTATGAAAACAACTTTGTCATCCTTTCAACCATGATATGGAAAGCATAATTCCATACCATATAGTGAAACATATTAAACATATATTAAATACAATAAGTCTATTTAGCAACTTAACACAGATAATCTTTTACAAAACTATCTTCTGGACAATGTTATCTAATCACAATATCCTATAAACTGTACGTGCCATCCTTAGGTCTCTCTGAAAATGGACAACTTGTAGAAGCATTCATTATCACTCTTATCCTTGTATGTAAGAAGCTCACTTAATTTTAACCTTACTTGACGTATTTATTTACCTGAAATTACTATTTGTTTCCATGTCCATCACTGCTTGTTTCTACTATAGTTTCTATACATACTCAATTTACTATTTCAAAAGTGAATTTATAAGTTATATTTGTTATAATATAAGAATAATGGAGTGCTTTGCCGATTTTTTTAACCCTATTCAGCTAAAAATAAATACATTACATACACAATCTATGGTTTAAGGACCTCAGCTTTTAATTTTGACCTTATATTGCAGAAGAAAATCTGGTGTCAATTCGGTTATTCTGTTTCCTGTTCTAAATGTCCTTTCCATTGGGATGTTTCTAGTGATTGTCTGCCTCTCTCTGTCTTGGTCCGTTTGTCTCTCTGTGTCCCTGTCTCTTTCTCTTTCTATTTCTCTTTCTCTGTCTCTGTCTCTGTCTCTGTCTCTCTCTGGTCTCTCTGGTCTCTCTGTCTCTCTCTCTGTATCTCTCTCTCTCCTTCTTTCTCTCTGTATATATATATATGTGTGTGTGTGTGTGTGTGTGTGTGTGTGTGTGTGTGTGTATGATTTAAAATCTACCATGTACATTGATGTACACAATCATTAAATCTCCTGAGATTTAGTTAAAATCTTTAAATTAGTAAGTTTATCTCCAGACAATTTTTTTTCTGTACTATGTTTGAGTTGTTCAAACATTTTCTTCTCCTGTATTTCTGTCCTGTTTCTTAAGGTAACTCACATACGCAACCCTCTACTGATCCCTGTGAAGGTGATTCCTGTGTATTCACTGCTTTGCCACTGTGGGACTGAGGGCCCCTGCTTTGTTTTTGCTGATGGCCAGATGTCACCTTCATCCTCTCAGACACCTATATTTTCTGTTGTGGAGACTGACCCTAAACAAGGGCTTGACATTTCTGGAACAAAAATGAAAGCCTGTGGAGTTTGCTCTCAGGAAGACAGCTTAATAGAGGAAACATGATCGTAGCAGAACATCACATCGTTTGTGCAATTACATTGTACTCCAGGGGATAAGAAGCATAGAGATCATCTTAGAGCATGCATCTGTGTCAGCACTGAATCTGAGCTGCTAATTTAGGAAATAATCAAAAACACCAACGACTTTTTGTTTCCCAGTGTTTTGTAGGTTGTTTAGTAAATGTGTTTAACTGAAGGTTACAAACTGCAGAGGGATTCTCTTAGGAATATAGGTCATTCACCAGCCATCACCTGAAGAATAATGAGTTTTAGTTGACTTAAAACCACCTGTAACTCAAGTCCCAAAGGCTCTGATGCCTGATTCTGATGTCTGTGAACTCTTAAAATGAATGTATTAATTAATTAATGATTGAATACATAAATAAATATTTATAAAAAATACAATTTATTTCATAGATACATAATTGTTGTTTATCTTGAATATCATTAGACTTTCTGAATTGCTTTCAAATGTTAAATCTTGATGTGAATGCTTTTAAAAAATGTTGGAAGCTTTCTGTACTGCTAATACTCCTGCAAACGTGAACAGCCCGAAGACCGGCTGGACTTTCTGCAAGAAATATGGCAAGCATTAGCCCCAGAAGGTGATACAGTACAAGAGAGGCAGGACTTCTTTGTATACCGGGGGAAATCGGCGTGATGGCAGGAAACAGAGTGACTGTGGTCAAGGGACTAAGTCTACTTTCAGAAAAAAAAAAAAAAAAAAAAAGGCTAGAGCTAGAAAGAAGTTTGTTCTGAGGCTTCAGTTCATTGAGACTAACTGCAGATCTGAGAGAACGCAGGCTGATAAAAGATGTGAACACTTTGAACTGGAAAGTGATACAAAAAGAAAGGATCAAGTGATTCAGTTTTAAGCAGATTTTTATACAAGATGATAACATCATGAGAATTTCCTAAAAAAGAAAAAAAAAACACAATTATGGAACATAGTTGATAATCCTTTAAAAAGAGATACATGTATTATTACTGTCATTGATGTTCGTGTGTGTGTGTGTGTGTGTGTGTGTGTGACGTTTATGTATGATCTTTCTGTGCCATGGTGCTTGTGTGGAAGTAGGCAAACAGCTTTCAGGAGCCTGTTCTCTCCTTCCACTACAGGTTCTGAGATTTATACCGCAGGAGCTGTTTCGTGCTGAGCTCTTTCAGTCTCTACTTGATACTTGTAAAGACAAAAAAATCTTGTAAGAAACCTGTGTCCTTGGTGCAATTACATACAACACTGAGAAAGCCAATATACCTGTGAAGATTCTATTGTTCTCCCTACCAAATAATTCTAAAATCAGTTTTTCTTCTAATTTGGATATTATCTTTCCCATCTATTTCATTTTATATTTTTCCTGGAAAGTGTGTTTGTACAAAATATATTCTGGTTTACAAAGATGTTATTTCTAAAATATACCCAAAATTTGTAACATTATTCTATTTTTTTATTATATAATATAATGTTCTAATATTGACTTATATTGGTATGTTCATATTATATCATATCTCTGCATAATCCCAGAGAATCAGAATCTGCATTTTGTACATTTTTTACTGATGGCAGTTTGTTTCCATGGTTTCATCACTGCTTAAATATATTGCTAGTAGAGTCTTATTGATTCACAGACACTGGTGCAAATACATGAAAAACTAATCTAGCCAGGCAGTGGTGGCTCATGCCTTTAATCCCAGCTCTCAGGAGGCAGAGGCAGGCGGATCTCTGTGAGTTCGAGGCCAGCCTAGGATACCAAGCGAGTTCCAGGAAAGGCAGAAAGCTACACAGAGAAACCCTGTCTCGAAAAAACAAAACAAAATAAAAAAACAACAAAAAAAGAAAAACTAATCTGTATTTTGATTACAAATCCCGGGGCACAAAGGCAGTGCTCAAAATTAATGAATATTGAAACATAGCTTCATTCCCATTTCATTTTTTTAAATGATAAATTTTAAAGTTTCTCATTTTGTATCTGCTCTATAGATTTTTTTTTCTGCCAAAGTCATGAAGTCTGTTGGTTCTTTATTTGAAGTTGGAATTTTGTTGCTAGCATAAATGGTTAATTCTGTTAAGTCTTTTTGTCTGATATACTAGATTATAGGGTTTTACATTATAACTGATTATCTGATAAGGGAAATATACACTTCAGGAAAATTTTCTGGTCTGCTCTTATCCATTGGGTGTTCCAAATAATTATAATAATCTACTGCCAAATTAAAAAGATGATACTTTTAATTGAAATTTTGATAAATTTGTGGATTAATATGAAAATAATTACCATATTAAGAATACTTCTTTTTCCTTTCAGGGATATGTCATGAATTATAATATAGTGGTTGTAATGGCTTTTAATAAAATATTCAACATTATCTATAAACACTATAGCACTCATTCTTGAGTTATTATGAGACAGTTTATAATTGTTGTAATGAGTGTTATTTTGCATAAATTTTATATGTGTAATCCATCCAGAATTTTGGGAAATGTTTAATGTTGAAGTTGAACATTTCTTACAAAGTTGTTTTTTTCATTAACTTATCCTCCTATCAATGTAGACGGACTTTCTTTCATCATATCTCCTCACTAGTTATTTTGGAAATGGTAGTTTATTTTTGCCTCATCAATTATGAGCCTACACTAACTTCATGCCACATTCATGTTATATATGCAGCTTTAATTTTCCAAGTACAGGGTAAATCTTTTATGTAGGACAATTAAATTTCTATCTTTGTTATTTGTTTTCCTTCTTTTTGCTAATTTTATTAGCAACTGTGGAGGGAAAGATTATAAATATTAGGGCAATAGAATGCATGCATTTCTATTCCTGAACTTGGCAGGGATATTTTTATTTTAGTATGTTTCCATTGTGAGCAATGATGCATTCAGATTAAATTAGGACATGGGGGCAGAAGATGTCATTCAGTGGTCCAGCATTTCTCTAGCATGCCCAAGAAACTGGTGCAATATTCAGCATTGCTAAGAATTAATAAATACAAAAACAATTAAATAAATGAATTTTATTCAGTTAAAAACAGTTCATGTATTCATTTTTGTTTTCCAATTCCTTTTCATATACAGTGGAATATAATTTTATCAACTAAATTTTCAGAAATTCCTAGGAGATATTCTTTTGTATTCTATGTGACAAATTACATTAGCATATCTTAATATTGAACCAATTTAGTTCCATAATAAAACTTACTAGATGAAGTTAGTTTTCAAATATTTTACACTAAGTTAATATTTTATCCAGGATTATTGTGTGAAAATACATTATTTATGACCTCTACATTGATTTTTAAATGTTTTTAAATTATATTTAAAGTATTAACCACTTCATCTTGAAAACTCAAAAATTTATAAACCTTCTCTATTTCATTGTTCTGAACGGTATTTGGTGTTCATTGAATATTAGAGATCTTTTGGAAAAATGTCTTCTATATATTCAATGAAAAGTAATCTCTGTCCCTTTCTCTCAGCATTTAGCATATTTCCCAAATATTTTGTGTGTTTGCCTTGCTTTCAAATTTATTGGAATACATTTGACCATAGTAGTTTGTGTTCACATGTATTAAGTTCTTCACATACTTTATTAATTGTTGGTTTTATTTGAAAGTATCAGCTTCTGGGCTTGCATTATTTGGTTATTCATATCCCTCATTTTCTGACTGCAGTTGCAGAAAACACTGAGCCAAAGCATGTAGGCCTATGACATGAACCCACAATGAGGAGAAGGAAGAGAAAGGAATAGATCTTCTTGAGATTATAAGACAATTTTTTATAATGCTTTTCTTGATCAGTAGTAAGTGGGGTTCTGGTTCAGTTTACCTCCAGGGCAAGTCCCTCTTCCCAATGATGTTGTCTGCTGTTATAGATGGAAAAAAAGAAGGCCATTCATTTTCCTATTGGAGCATCACAGGCTGGGGTAGCTCACTGAGTCAGTGAAAACTTACTTTTAATTTTCACCTTACCATAAACTCAGTTTTATTACTTCATCTTGGATTTCCCCAAAACTGTATTCCAACAAATTGAAAATAATCTAAAATAAATGGGTAGTTTTATTAATACATACCATTTATTAAAGTTAAATAGAAATCTGAAAAGATTTAGAACCTCTACTGAAATAGTAGCAGTCATTAAAATTTTTCCACCCAAAGAAAACCCCAATGCTAGATGGCTTTAGCACAGAATTCTACATTACTTTCAAAGACTTAATACCAATACTCCTCAAATTATGCCACAAAATAGAAACAAAAAAAAAAATCACCCAATATGTTTTATTAGGGCACAGTTACATTGATACCCAAACCATATGAATAGAAGCAAGAGAAAGTTACAGGCCAAATTCCCTTATGAACATAGATGCAAAAAATGAGAAGTTCAGTTGGTGATTACTTAGAGACTTCAGTCCTATGTTCTAGTCTTTGGTACTGGAATGTATTCTATCAAAGGAGAAACCTAAACACTAACCCAGGCACAAACCCTTTGATCTACAACCATATTCTACCTGCAAATATGCTACAGCAGTGCTGACATAAGGCTAGTGGAAACAATCAATCAATATCTGATTGACTTAAGGCCTACTTCATAAGATGGAACTCATACCCCAAACTGTTCAGGGTGACCAAGAACCTGTAACTAGATAGCCCTCGACCAAGGTTAAAACAAACTACTGCTGTTCTAAGAAAGAACAAACAAACAAAAATCTCAGAGCAATATCATTACTCCTAACTTAACAACAAATAACTTTGTCAGGTTAAAATTGTATTCCTAATTTCAAAACTAAAAAGAGGATGTACCAATGTCCTATTGCTATGACAGTGCCCCGTAAGAGCTCTTGTGAAATGCTTGGGCCCCAGTGTTGCAGTATTGAGAGATGGTGGAACTTCTACAAGCCTACTAGATCTTGGAAGGCTGCCATTGGACATGATTATTTTTCATCTCCTGGAATTGATTCCAAAGGTAGTAGATTTGTTGTGGTCACACCATAAAATATCTGGCACATGTGATTCCTCCATGCCATTAGCTATGAGGCACTTACCTGTCTCCACATCAGTAAGACTACCTAATTCTGGACTTGCTGCTCCTAAAACAAGAAGCAAAGAAGACAATTTCTTTATAAATTTATCACTTCAGGTAATTTGTTATAACAAGAAAAAAATCAGACTGATACACATAAATAAAATTTAGTACTTATATTATTTTCTCAAGTAACTTAAGAAAAATAAATGTTTTAGTATGAACATATACAAAAACAGAGTATTATCCATGAAGAATTTTTTAGATTATTTCTTTTATTTTTTGAAACTATAATATAATTTCATTATTTCTCCCTTTCCTGTTTCTCCTCCAAATCCTCCCATATACTCCTTCATTTCAAATGTGTGGCCTCTTTTATAAACATGTTTAAGATATAATCAAAAGATATAATCTCATGCATGAAAGTTACAGCAAGAGGCTTAAGCATGACTAAGATATAATATAAACAAAAATAAACTATGTATAAAAAGAATACCTAGAAATCTACGCAGTTAGAATAAAAATGCGTTTTAGATTAATACTTACTCTTAGTTAGAAAGAAAAATAGAAACTTTACACTCTTTCAAACTTCTCTGAGAATATAGAGTAAAAAATTCTTATATTTATATTTATTTAACATGACATAATTTACTTGCTGTCTGAGTATAAAAGAAATGCATGTGTCAAATCTTTGTATTGCAGAACAGCAAAATGAACAAAAAAGATGCCATGGGATGATTCTTTTGCAACAACTGGGCAGACTTGATTAAATGGTAGTTTCTTAGGAAAAAAAAAAAACTCAATTTCCTTGAGTTTCTGTCTATTAAAAGCTGCACTAACATCAGAGAAGCCCAGGTACCTGCACTCTATCTCCATGGCTACATGTATCCAGCCACTGCAACCTCAGAAAGGAAGAGCTCTCTTTAGATTCTGGGAGCTCTATAAATTTAAAGCTTCCCCAGATGTGCTTTGGTTTCATGTAGTGAGTGGCAACCTGTGGTACTGGTCATTGGACATTTTTTGTTTACTATTTAATGCAGAAAATGGTGTCATATGGGAATAGGAAAATTTCTTCTACTGTTTCTTTTATATAATGGTATATTGTAAATAAAATAACGCAAAGGAATGAATCTAGTAAAGAAAACAATGAAAAAGAAGTGGTACCCAGCTTGAGAAGAAGAGAAGCAGGAGAAGGAGGAGGAGGAGGAGGTGGAGGAGGGGGAGGAGGAGGAGGAGGGGGAGGGGGAGGAGGAGGAGGGGGAGGAGGAGGAGGAGGGGGAGGAGGAGGCAAACTAACAGGAGGAGAATTAGGAGAAGGCTGAAAGAAAGGGGGAGAAGAGAGAGACAACAACAACTGAGCAGTCTTGAGCATGGGAAACCAAAACAGTTGTTTGAAGCCAGTGAACAATCTTGGCATCAACATTATACATTTTATGCACATGGAAAAACCTCTTCATCTAGTATAGAAAGTATATGTGAACATTTCCAGCCTTTGACTTTTAGAATCTTTAGTTGCCAAGTTATGTTGCCTTGAGTGGAACAAAACTGCTTACCCCTGTCTACATAGCCCTTTCAAACACTTCAATACAGGCATTAAAACATCTCTACTTTGAAGGGAACTTGATCTATTATGTCTTGATCCCTAGAGGATGTCTACATATTTTTAAATTATCATTGACTGTTCTTAATGGTGCTATACTCCTCTGGTGGGTTTGCTTCCGTTGTATTTTCCTCATTTTTTAATGAGCCCTTCATATCTGAAATATAATTTTAAGCAAAGCCTTTTCCCTTCTGGTGTTCTTCCCCTCTACTTCACTTCATCTTGAAATGTGTCTCTCACATCCTGTACCTGACCACGGGTCTCCTCTAATGCCACTGTCATGTTTCAATCTTTATTTTCAGAGGTGGGCAAACTGATGGGTTATCGTTTTTCTACATATTCTACAGGTTGATATGATTTCAACTTTGTTCAAAAGTCCTTGTCATTACTATATCTCAATAATATCTATAACAAGAATTATTTTCATAAAACCTTATTTAAGTATTTAAAGAGAAAGGTGTTCTTTTATTCTTTGGTTTGATGTAAGGGGCATTCTTGTGTGCGTGCATGTGTGTGTGTGTGTGTGTGTGTGTGTGTGTGTGTGTGTGTGTGTGTGTGTGTTAGTACTACCCCAGGAGGATTGTGCAGTGAGTCTGGTGATGGAAGGATGCTTTCTACATCTCATTTAAAGGATCCACTGGCTCTAGCTGTAGGGTCAGCTTGTTCTACATTGTGAACTAGCAACCCTGTCTCCTTCAATGTTCCAATTCACGAGCTTCTGTCCAGCAAATATTTCAGGACTAATGTACTCACTTTGAATGTATTATCACTACTAGAATATTTTACAATGTCATTCTTGCTCACAGTGATTCCCTCTCCAGTTAGGCAATCCATCTATCAACAGATATTCCTTAAGAAATCATTGTATGCTGGGCAGTGGTGGCACATACCTTTAATCCCAGCACTCAGGAGGCACAGCCAGGCAGATATTTGTAAATTTGAGGCCAGCCTGGTCTACAGAGGTAGATCCAGGACAGGCACCAAAGCTACACAAAGAAACCTTGTCTCAAAAAACAAAAGAAAGAAAGAGAGAGAGAGAAATAGAGAAAGAAAGAAGGAAAGGAAGGAAGGAAGGAAGGAAGGAAGGAAGGAAGGAAGGAAGGAAGGAAGGAAGGAAGGAAGACAATGGAAGTGAGGTTTCTCTGACTCTTTTGACTGCTTGTAGAACCTACTTCCTCCTACTGGATTGCCTTAGCCAGCCTTGATATGAGTGTGTATGCCTCGTCTTATTCCATCTTGTTATGCCATTGATATCACTAGAGAGCTTGCTCTTTTCTGAAGGGAAATGGAGGAGCAGTGGATCTGGGGAAAGGGAGGTTTCATGGAGGGATTTGGTAGGAGGATAGATAGGAAGGCTGCAACTGGGAAGTATTGTATGAGAGAAGAACAAATAAATAAAAACTTTTTATAAGGAAAAATGTGAACTTCCTTTTTATTTTATACACTTGTTTGTCCAAGAAAAAAAGAGAAATAACTGGAAAAATGTTTTATGGAACAAATCTTCATGTCAGGGCAGAAACTCAAAACAAAGAATTTTGTGGTAGCAAACAAGAAAGTGTACAAAATTCCCCTTTACAAATCCAGGGGCACAAGCCCAGATTCTTCAAGAAAACATAGAAAGTTGGATTTTATGAAGGTCCTATTGCATAGTAAGTTGTGTCAAAGGCTTAAATAATGTTTGAAATAATCATGTGAGAGCTGTGATCATGGGCTTTCAGAGAGCAGCCCTAGGAATGACACTCTTGAAATGTTAACTTCAGTATTATTGTAGCATTGATTATGGCCTTTACTTTTTGTGTCTGAATGGAGAAGACGAGCAGAATGTTTCGTTCTGACATTTATTTCCAAAAGTTTCATTGACAAGCATATGCTTTGCATTTGTGTTTTGATCTCTTATTTAATCACTAGGCTGTTCACCTATTTTTCTGCCAGGAAGTCTCCTCAGTCATTTCTAATTTAGACACTTGTTTGTTAAATTATATATATTTCTATTACATGCTTTTGGGTCATTTTAGGCTTTCATGAGCTGAACATTTATTTTTATTTTTCTTCTACATTCCACACCCAACATTCCTATCAACATAAAGGATGGATTAATGATTTCACTAGGAAGACAGGGATATCCATTCACAGTGTTCTCATGGGCATCACAGCTGTACGGTTCTCTAAATGATTATAAGAGCCCATGCCCAGAGGATATGTCAGAAAAATGGCAGAGGCAAAGAAATGGAGTACAATTAGATTATAGTATTTTGAGCATAACGTTCTTGTAACTCATAAGATAAATGGACTTGTGATACATTTAGATTATGAAAAAGTAAAGAAACTAATAAGATAATTCAAGCAAAAAATCAAAAAAAATAAAGACTTTGAGTCATCTTAGACTTCTTTCTCCTGTTTGTTCCTTAAAATTTAACTCTTATTTTAGTTTGTTTTTCCTGTCCTAATAGATTTTTTTAATATACTATCAGTTTATAGTAAGCCTCCAATTTCTTTTGAAGTCCAGCCATCTCTACTTTCTTCTTTGAGTTCCATAAAACCTCATAAACTACTTAATAATATTGCCTATGGTTTTATGCAACCTTCACCTGCTTGCACATAGTAGGTGTTTAAATAATATTAGGCACAACATTGCATAAATGTCCATTCATTCATTCATTCATTCTATCTTCATGCTGTAATAATACTCAACAACCTGGTTATTTTGTTGCCCTGTGTTTTTAAGAGAAAAAAAAAAAAACACCAAGTGTATTTCTTCATATATACTTTGGATTATTACTAAATCCTCTAAGCCTCTGTAGATGAATTTCTAAATGGTCTTATCAAATAAAAAATGCATAGCCAGATATATGGTGAAAGCCTGGGAGAGATCAGGGAAATAGGGAAAGCCACAGCTAACCTTACCTCACCAACTCAGCAGCTTCCCAATGGGAGTTACTTCCTGTCAATTCATGTGCATATGCCTTGCTATTCTGCCATCTGATTTTCTCTCTCCATTCAGCTATATCACTTCCAGTTCCTACACAGCTCTGTCATTTCCTGTCTGTCTGTACAGACCTCAAGACCTCCATGGTTAACTAGTTTCGACATTTAAGGCATGTCCCACCACGCCTGGCTCTGTTTCCAATGTGGCCTTGAACACACAGAGATCCTGCCTGCCAAATGATGGCATTAAAGGCATGTGCTATCATGGCCCCACTTGTTTGTTTTCTTTAAAATGGCTTGCAATTTCTTCTGCTCTCCAGGCAATCTTTATTTTTTAAAGCACAAATAAAATATCACCACAGCCCATTAGAAAGGCTAACAGAGAGATAACCCACTAAAGTGTAGATTATGAAACATACCAATCAGTAACATCTGCAGAATATTTAAGCTATCATTTGACCCACTAATTTACCATCTAGGAATTCTACTTCAAGTGTGTCCCTCATTTGGGAAATTATAGCAGTCTCATGCAGAATATTAAAGTAGAAAACACAATATATACAGCACTAAATAAAGTGAGAAATTATGATAATAAAAAATATTGCAGCTTAAATTATGGATAGGTATCTATAAACTCACAATGTATAATTTCAGGAAATTAACATTTAAAAAATTGTGGTAAGAAAATCTTTATTCTTATATTTTGTATACATTTTTCTATGAATTTATAAAATCACTTGTTGGATAATTGCAAAGTACTGGATCATTAACTTAAGTAAGTCTCCCAATGTTGACACATCATAAAAACCACCTTTGCCAATAACATCAACAGGCCATTAGAAAATTGTGTAAGTATTTGTACCTTATCAAGTTTTCTAAATTTATAATTTTTGCTTGCAAGATATTATTTCTTTGCTTATTTTTTTCCTTTTTTGTTATTTATTATATTTGTGTTTTAATTTTACACATCAGCCATGTGTTCCCCTGTCCCCAACCCTGCCCCCACACATAACTTCCCCCCATTCCCTTCCCTCCATTCCCATCTCCTCCAGGGCCAAGACTACACTGGGGATTCAGCTCAACCTGGTAGATTCAGTACAAGCAGGTCCAGTCCCCTCCTTCCAGGCTGAGCAAAGTGTCCCTGTGTAAGCCCAAGGTTCCAAACAGCCAGCCCATGCACTGAGGACAGGTCCCAGTCCCACAGACTGGGTGCCTCCCAAACAGTTCAAGCTATTCAATTGTCTCACTTATCCAGAGGGCCTGCTCCAGCTGGGGGCTCCACAGCTTTTGGTTCATAATTCATGTGTTTCCATTCATTTGGCTATTTGTCCCTGTGCTTTTCCATTCTTCGTCTCAACAATTCACTCTCTTACAATCCCTCCTCTTTCTCTACAATTGGATTCCTGGAGCTCCACCTGGAGCCTGGCCAAGGATCTCTGCATCCACTTCCATCAGTTATTGGATGAGAGATCCAGCACGACAGTTAGGGTGCTTGGCCATCTGATCACCAGACTAGGTCAGATCAGGCTTTCTCTCAAGCATTGACAGCAGTCTACAGAGAATGTATCATTGTGGATTTCTGGGGACCTCTCCAGCATTCTGCCTGTTCCTGTTCTCAAGCATTATGAACATCTGTAAATCTTACAAATTATTGAAGTTTCACTGCACTGTTTCCATACTCCCAGGATCTGCACACTGATCTTGCCCGTCTTCCTTCTCATTCTTCTCCCTAATATGTCTCATAGCCTCCATTTTAGTCCTCCCAAATGTGTTTCTTGATTTTCACCTCCCAATCTCTTGTGACCACAGTTTCATCCCATACTTTCATAAACTTATTTATTAATTTCTTTAGGAGTCTGGCAGCATGCCAAATGTGTCACAGTGTTTTCAATGTTCCACCTGAAATGTTTTATTTTTTTTTTCCATTTGATACACTTTGCTGAAACTGACGTGATTTAATTCTCATTATTGATGAATAGGATTTAATTGTATAAATATGATATAAAATGATCCATATTTTGGCTCTGTGAATACTCATATAATATATTTGGAGATTCAAGTATCTTAGCTATAAAGATATTATTTTTCTTGAGTACAGACACTGTCTGAATTGATGGTACCTCTGAATTTGAATGATTAATAACTCTCATGCTGTTCTCTACTATCATTATATAAATTTCTCTTCCTTCAAGAGCCTTGACATGTCTGGCAGTATCTGTATTGATTTTTTTTTGTAGTAATTGCAGGCTTTCAGATTTAAGGTTGAATCATTGGTCCATTTTTAATTAGTTTTTTTGTGTCTATAAAATTATTGAAGAAATATAGTTTCTTACTTTTGCATATGCCAATGTTTCCAGCATCAAATTTTGTGGGGTTGTTGATAGGGGCTTTGCCTTTTTTCCAATCTATATTCTTTATTATGAGTCTTATTAAACCAAATGTCAACATAGGCATTGATTCATTACTGTGCTTTCTCATTTGTTTAATCTGTGTGTTCATTTTTATACCAATAGTAGGCTATTATAGTAATTTTAACTTTGTGATATGATTTAAGTTATTCTAAACATATAGTATTTTTTGTCTCTTGCTCACAACTCATTTGGCTAACATAGAACTTTTTGTGATTTATGTACTTTAAGATTTGTTTTCTTAATTTTTTTGGTGAAAAAAAGCCTTTGGAATTTTCATGGAGATTTTTGTGGAATCTAAATAACACTTTAAATTGCATAGAAATTACAATGATATAAATTCTTCAGATTCATAACCCAAAATATATTTTCATTTTCATGTGTGTGTTCTATAATGCCTTTCTTGGGAGCTTTATAGTTTTCATTGTAGAGTACTTTCACTTACTTAGCTAAATTTATTCCTTTGTAGCTATCATAAATGGAATGTATTTCTTTATTTGTTGTCTTAAATAGTAATAAAACTATTTTTATGATTGTTATTTTTTAACTTGTCATTTTACTAGCTTTGTTGATGGTCCATAAGTTTTTACAGAGAATTTGGGTTCCTTGTACATATTGAATCATGTCATATTCAACACACATGACTTTCTATAACCCTGATTATCTATTTCTTTTGAGCTATTATGACTCTAATAATTCCAATACTTCATTAAATATTACTAAAAACTGGCATTCTTGTCTTGTTTCTGAGCTTAAGGGTGCATTTTTTCCCATTCAATATGATATTAGCCATGGGTTTTTCATATTACTTATTAATCAATTTTAGGTATGTTTCTATTATACTTAATTTTTGAGAATTTCTATTATGAAATAAAATTGAACCTTATCAAGCGTACTTTTTTGCCTTTATTGAAATGAAGGTAGGATTTTTCTCCATAATTCTGTTAATATCTGTTACTATGTGCTGAATTACAAATGTTTTATCATCCCTGTGTCCCCCAGACAAAACCTATCCATCATGGTTGATGTTCTTTTTGATATGCCCACTAGACAAATATGTGAGCAAACTGTTTTATCTATTCATTCCATTTGCTGAATTAAAAATATAAATATATACATGCACTGAGATAGATACTTTTATGCTTTATTTTCTATAGCAAGTGCATAAACTAAGATGTTCCCCAGGATTTAAGAATTTTAAATGTATCTTTTTTCACTTCTACTGCAGTTGAATATAGTATTTAGTAATAATCATCTTGTGAGTAACATTGTTACCATCATAAATGTTTGTCAAGTATCATATTAATAATAAATTTGGATTTCTAAATGATACAAATATAATCCACTTTGCAGTGGTCCTTTAATACCCACAAATAAGCCACAATTTCTTAGAAAGTGAAAACAAATGTAGATGTTATAATATGTATATTCAAGGAATGAATTGGATAGCACAGTGGTTGATTTATTTCCTTGGTCTTTCACATAGTATTAATGAGTGTATTGAGATAAGATCTGAAGCAGCTGTGGCAGAATGCCTCTGTGGTCAGGGCTAGTATGGAGACTCTGTAGGATTGTCACTTGAACCAAGGAATTTGGGGTTGACCCAAACTGCTGTGGGACATTCTGTCTGTCAAATACGTTGCTCTGATTGGTTAAAATAAATAAAGTGCTGATTGGCCAGTAGCCAGGCAGGAAGGATAGGGTAGGTGGGACAAGGAAGAAGAGAAAGCAGGGAACAGGAAGGCTGAAAGGAGGTACTGCCAGCCGCTGCCATGAGAAGCAACATGTAAAGACACCGGTAAGGCACAAGCCATGTGGCAAAGTATAGACTAACAGAAATGGGTTAATTTAAGATAGAAAAAGTAGATAACAAGAAGCCTGCCATAGCCATACAGTTTGTAAGCAATATAAGTTTCTGTGTGTTTACTTGGTTGGGTCTGAGCTTCTATGGGCCTGGCAGGTGAGAGAGATTTGTCCTGACTCTGGGCCAGGCAGGAAAACTCTACAAATGGCACCCTATGTGTGGGTTAGAGTTTCCACCTAAAACCTGACAAAAAAAGATTCTAAAATGGAGCTAAAAACAGCTTTCTAGTTGTCTCTCTCAAGTTAGCGGCAGCCTGCCCGTTTAAGCTACTATGGAGGGTTCCTGGCCTGTGCCTCTAACCTACAGTGTGGCGGGAATGAGAAATCTACAAGCGGAACTTTACTCTGCTTTGTGGTGGATTTAGCCTTTGCTAGTTAAAAAAAAAAAAAAAAAAAGTTTCTGGGACATGTGCTGCTTTGTTAGAACTGCTTCTGATAGTTGATGGCACACATGGCTCCAGACACAGAGCTGATGGTAAACTGTACCACCTCCATGTTGGAAAGCTGAGGTGGGCGGAGCCACAAGCCACAGTGGTGTTTCAGTGTTACAAAGATGGATATGACACAGAGAATCGGGTTTGTGTTGTCTTTGGAATTTTTAACTGCAGAAAAAGATTTGATCATAAAGCTGTTGAGTTAAACAAATATGTAAATTTTAAAGGTAGCTTGACTTCAAAATTTGGATATAAGGATATGTTGCTTTGGAAAAGAGTCTCTGCTTTTGTTTCCACAGAAAGCCAGAGACTGTGGATTTGCTCCAGATTAAGATACATCAGATTTGATCAGCCAAGACCACCTGAAAAGTCTCTGATGACACCATGGCTCAGATGATCCAACATCCAGAATGGTTTCAAGGCAACTGGCTCAGAGGTTTACCCTCACAAACTACTTCATACTCCTAAATTTTTTTTGTGTCCCCCATAATATACAGCGCCCCCCTCCAGCAGGAAGTAGTAAAAGAAACTACGCCCAAATTCCCAGCTGGCTTTGGAGATGGAACTGGCTCACTCCTTCTCTAAACCCAGGCATATTGCTAAAAGAAAAGGTTAAGAGATTCTTGTGTCCCAAATCAGAAGAGCCCTCTAGTATGGGACAGAGAAAAACCAATATTTTTATTTAAATCAAGTTGATTATAAATGCGATCTCTTTCTAAAAAAGAAAAGGGGATATGATATGGATAGAATAGGATGAAAGGGTAGATTAATGAACTTACTTCTAAAGAGCAACAACTTGTTTAAAATGTTTTACATTGGTATAGATTTTAGTCTATTGATACAAACTTAAAGTTAATTTTGTTATACTGTGTGTATATTTCTACTCTTGTTTAAGGTATTATGTTTGTAAAGCTCATTTAAAATTGTAATGGATAATTAAAAATAGATTAATAACTGGTCATCTATGATAATCATACTCATACACAGAGATATTTCAGATAGACAGATAATCTTCAAACACTTCAAAGGTCTGCAGAATATGGCATTTAAAATACTTTTAAAATTTAGACTTTCTGGACAGTGAGACATGTCTGCTCCTGGCAGCACCAATTTACTTCAGAGAGGAGGATGGGCATTAAAGACACTTCATATGGAGTTTATCTTCACCTTGGCAAAAATAGCCATTTGGGCAAGAAACTGTTCTTGCCTGGACTGCTTGATCGACTGGACATGCAGGACCCATAGAAAGGTGACCACTAAACTTTGCTTGACAAAATGGTCCTTCAGGTTCCTGCTTCACAGTGGAAACTGCCAGACATTCTACAGGACACTGAGAGAAGTGACCAAGAGACACTAGCCCTGTGGGCTGAAGACAAATGCCCCAACTTTACAAAAGAACATTAGGTGACTGTCCAGGCTGCCAGCTGTCTCTGTCTACTCTTACAAGACTCCAGAAAAATGCTTGCATCCTTCTCCTGGTTCTCAGGTAATATTATATCCTTCTGAGTCCTTTGATATGGTTGAAGACTAGATAGTTATAATTTCCAGTTATTATAAAAGATAAGTTAGATATAAAATCTTAGACTCACAAATATAAGATAGATAGGATATCTTCTTTAATATTTTGGCTGTAATTCTTGCTTTATAATTGTTTTATTATCTGAAATTTTACTATGCAAAAGTTAAAACCTTGTTTTAAAAAAAAAAGAATGAAAAGGGGAAGTGATGTGGGATGTTCTGTCTGTCAAATATGTTGTTCTGATTTGTTAAAATAAATAAAGTGCTGATTGGCCAGTAGCCAGGCAGGAAGGATAGGGTAGGTGGGACAAGGAAGAGGAGAAGGCAGGGAACAGGAAGGCTGAAAGGAGGTACTGCCAGCCGCTGCCATGAGAAGCAACATGAAAAGACACCGGTAAGGCACAAGCCATGTGGCAAAGTATAGACTAACAGAAATGGGTTAATTTAAGATAGAAAAAGTAGATAACAAGAAGCCTGCCATGGCCACACAGTTTGTAAGCAATATAAGTTTCTGTGTGTTTACTTGGTTGGGTCTGAGCTTCTATGGGCCTGGCAGGTGAGAGAGATTTGTCCTGACTCTGGGCCAGGCAGGAAAACTATCTATACCCAAACAGAAAAAAATAAATAAATAAAAAATAAAAAAACAACCTAAAAGGCAAGGCTGCATACCTTCTGGTTGTAGAAAAGTAAATTATATATATGAAAAATATCCAGCAAGCTTAAGTGAGTCAGAGAAGGGAAAACTGAAGTACAAATTAAATGTTACAATATTTACATGCAACTACTACACTAACAAAATAATAATAATAATAAGGCCAAAATACTGCTCTGATGTTAAAGGTAAAAATGTCTTTTTATTTTATATTACCTCTTTCTAAATGTAATCCAGAAGAAATTCACAAAAATAAGTTTCATGTCATTCTGCATTGTAATTTAATTATATCTAATTCTGAATGAATAATTAAATATGTTGAGACTTTCTTACTAGTATATACAGATTCAACAATTTCTCTCAAAAATATCATCTAATTAAATTATTACATCATTTCATTGGAACTTTAAGATATGAATTATATAAGACAAAATACCTGAATATATAGATTAATATTTATGAATCAGTTTTCAATGAAATCATGCATAAGATGCATGTATATCATTAATATAACTGCTCAAAGATTTATGTCATTGACCTAGGACAGAAAGATAATATAGTCATACAATTATCCTAAAAATTTATACTATGGGTATATTTTATGTTGCTTTATTTTATAAATAAATATTGAAAATAATAATTAAGAGTCTTAATCTTAGATTTTTGTATGCATACTTGAAGTTGATCATATATTCATATACTTCCTTTTATTTTAAAACTGAATAACTTTGATCATTCTTACACACTAATTTAATAAACTTCAAATTTTGATAGTTATAGGTTTTATTTTGAATATTGCTTCCTGGTTGCTAATATGTGTCATCTTATTTACCCTCATGGTTGGTAAAATACATTGTTGTCCACTAAGCAAAGTATTGTGTATGCAAAGTATTGTGCATGACCATTCACATTTTTCTAAATCTTTTTTTTTTTTGCCACCAACTTAGTGACTTTATTTTTTATTGTTTTAATTTAATTTAATTTTACATATCAGCCATGGATTCCCCTGTACTCCACCCTCCTGGCCCCGACCCCGCCTTCCTCCCAGCACCCCCACCCCCACTCCATTCCCATCTCCTCCAGGGCAAGGACTCCCCTGGGGATTCAGCTCAATCTGGTAGATTCAGTCCAGGCAGGTCCAGTCCCCTCCTTCCAGACTGAGCAAAGTCTCCCTGTGTAAGCCCCAGGTTCCAAGCAGCCAGCTCATGCACTAAGGACAGGTCCAGGTCCCAATGGCTGGGTGCCTCCCAAACAGTTCAAGCTATTCAGTTGTCTCACTTATCCAGAGGGCCTGATGCAGTTGGAGGCTTCACAGATTTTGGTTCATAGTTCATGTGTTTCCAATAGTTTGGCTATTTGTCCCTGTTCTTTTTCCAATCTTGGTCTCAACAATTCACACTCTTACAGTCCCTCCTCTTTGTCAACAATTGGACTCCTGGAGCTCCACCTGGGGCCTGGCTGAGGATCTCTGCATCCACTTCCATCAGTTATTGGATGAGAGTTCCAGCACAACAATTAGGGTGTTTGACCATCTGATCACCAGACTAGGTCAGTTCCGGCTTTCTCTTGACCATTGCCAGTAGTAGACAGTGGAGGTATCATTGTGGATTTCTGAGGACCTCTATAGCACTTTACTTATTCCTATTCTCATGTGGTTTTCATTCATGATAGTCTGTTATTCCTTGTTCTCCATTTCTGTTCTTAATCCAGCTGGGATCTCCTGCTCCTCTTAGCTTCCTTTCCCTCAAACCTTGCCCTTCATTAGCCCCATTCACGTCCAGGTTGTTCATGTAGATCTCATCCATTTCTCTGTCATTGAGCAATCCCTGTGTCTTTCTTAGGGTCCTGTTTTCTAAGTAGCCTCCCTGGAATTGTGAGTAGCAGTCTAGTCATCTTTGTTTTACATCTAGTATCCTACTATGAGTGAGTACATATCATGTTTGTCTCTCTGAGTCTGGGTTACCTCACTCAGGATGATTTTTTCTAGATCCATCCATTTGCCTGCAAACCTCAAGATATCATTGTATTTCTCTACTGAGTAGTACTCCTTTGTGTATATGTACCACATTTTCTTTATCCATTCTTCAGTTGAAGGGCATCTAGGTTGTTTCCAGGTTCTGGCTATTACAAACAATGCTGATATGAACATAGCTGAGCAAATGCCCTTGTGGTATGATTGAGCATTCCTTGGGTATATGCCCAAAGTGGTATATCTGGGTCTTGGTGGAGATGGATTCCCAGTTTTCTAAGGCAGTGCCATATTGATTTGCAAAGTGTCTATACAAGCTTGCATTCCCGCCAGCAGTGGAGGAGAGTTCCCCTTGCTCTACATCCTCTCCAGAATAAGCTGTCTTCAGTGTTTTTAATCTTAGCCATTCTGACATGTGTTTGGTGGTATCTCAGAGACTTTTTGATTTGCATTTCCTGGTTAAATAGGGATGTTGAGCAATCCCCTAAAAGTCTTTCAGCCATTTGAGCTTCCTCTGTTGAGCATTCTGTGTTTAGTTCTATAGCCCATTTCTTAATTGGACTGTTGGGCATTTGATGTAAAATTTCCAGAGTTCTTTAAATATTTTGGATATCAGCCCTCTGTCAGATATGGGGTTGGTGAAGACCTTTTCCCATTCTGTAGGCTGTCGCTTTGTCTTGTTGACCATGTCCTTTGCTCTACAAAAGCTTCTCAGTTTCAGGAGGTCCCATTGATTTATTGTTTATCTCAGTGTCTGTGCTACTGGTGTTATATTTAGGAAGTGATCTCCTGTGCCAATGCATTCCAGACTGCTTCATACTTTTCTCTTCTATCAGGTTCAGATTAATTGGATTTATGTTGAGGTCTTTGATCCACTAGGACTTAAGTTTTGTGCACGGTGACAGATATGGATCTATTTGCAGCCTTCTACACATTGACATCCAATTATGCTAGCACCATTTGTTGAAGATGCTTTCTTTTTTCCATTGTACAGTTTTGCCTTCTTTGTCAAAAATTATATGTTCGTATGTGTGCAGATTAATGTCAGGGTCTTCAATTCAATTCCATTGGTCCACATGTTGGTTTTTGTACCATTACCAAGGTGTTTTTATTACTGTAGCTCTACAGTAGAGCTTGAGGTTGGGGATCATGATGCCTCTAGAGGATGTTTTATTGTACAGGATTCTTTTGGCTATCCTGGGTTTTTTGTTCTTCCATATGAAGTTGACTATTATTCTTTCCTGGTCTGTGAAGTTTTGTGTTGGTATTTTTTATGGGAATTGCATTGAATCTGTAGATTGCTTTTGGTAAGATCACCATTTTTACTATGTTAATCCTGCCTATCCATGAGCATGGGAGATCTTTCCATTTTCTGACATCTTCAATTTCTTTTTTCAGGGACTTAAAGTTCTTGTCCTATATGTCCTTCACTTGCTTAATTAGAGTTACCTCAAGGTATTTTATATCATCTGTGGCTTTTTTAAAGGGTGATGTATCTCTGATTTCCTTCTCAGCCTGTTTGTCTAATGTATACAGGAGGGCTACCAATTTGTTTGATTTGATTTTTTATCCTGCTATGTTGCTGAAGGTGTTTATATGCTGTATCAGTTCCTTGGTTGAATTTTTGGGGTCACTCATGTATACTATCATGTCATCTGGAAATAGGGAAAGCTTGAATTCTTCCTTGCCAATTTGTATCCCCTTAATCTCCTTATGTTCTCTTATTGCTCTGGCTAGAACTTCAAGTACTATCTTGAATACATATGGGGAGAGGGGACAGTCTTGCCTTGTTCCTGATTTTAGTTGTATTGCTTTGAGTTTCTCTCCATTTAATTTGATGTTGGCTGTTGGCTTGCTGTAGATTGCCTTTATTATGTTTAGGTATGTTCCCTGTATTCCTGATCGCTCCAAGACCTTTATCATGAAGGGGTGTTGGATTTTGTCAAATGCCTTTTCTGAGTCCAGTGAGATGATCATGTGTTTGTTTTTTTTTTCTTTGAGTTTGTTTATATGGTGTATTACATTGACGGACTTTCATATGTTGAACCACCCTTGCATTCTTGGGATGAAGCCTATTTGGTCATGGTGGATAATTATTTGGATGTGTTCTTGGAGTCTGTTTGCCAGTATTTTATTGAGTATTTTTGCATCAATGTTCATGAAGGGGATTGGACTGTAGTTCTCTTTCTTTGTTGAATCATTGTTTGTTTTATGAATCAGGGTAATTGTAGCATCACAGAAGGAATTTGGTAATATTCCTCCTGCTTCCATTGTGTGGAACAATTTAAAGAGTATTGGTATTAAGTCTTCTTTGAAGATCTGGTAGAATTCTGCACTGAAACCATCTGGTTCTGGGCTTTTTTTGGTTGGGAGACTTTTAATGACTGATTCTATTTCCTTAGGGGTTATTGGACTATTTAAATGGTTTATCTGGTCTTGATTTAACCTAGGTATGTGGTACCTATCCAGAAAATTATCCATTTCTTTTAGATTTTCTACTTTTGTTGAGTAGAGGTTTTTGAAATATAACCTGATGATTCTCTTGATTTCCTCAATATCTGTTGTTATGTTCCCCTTTTCATTTCTGAATTTGTTAATTTGGATGCTCTCTCTCTGTTAGTTTGGATAAGGGCTTGTCTATCTTGTTGATTTTTCTCAAAGAACCAACTCTTTGTTTCATTAATTTTTGTATTGTTCCCTTTGTTTCTATTTTATTGAGTTTAGCTCTCAATGTGATAATTTTCTGGTGTCTATTCTTCCTGGGAGGCTTTGCTTCTTCTTGTTCTAGTGCTTTCAGATGTGCTATTGAGTCACTAGTGTGAGATTTCTCCAACTTCTTTATGTGGGTCTTTAGTGCTATGAATTTCCCTCTTAGCACTGTTTTCATAGTGTCCTATATGTTTGGGTATGTGGTATATTCATTTTCGTTGATCTCTAGGAATTCTTTAATTTTTTTCTTTATTTCCTTCTTAACCCATTGGTGATTCAGTTAAGCATTATTCAGTTTTCATGAAATTGTAGGTTTTCTGTAGTTGTTGTTGAAATCTAACTTTAAAACATGGTGGTCTGATAGAACACAGGAGGTTATTCCAATTGTTTTGTATCTGTTGAGAATTGCTTTGTGGCCAAGCATTTGGTCTATTTTAGAGAATGTTCCATGGGGTGCTGAGAAGAAGGTATATTCTTTTTTGTTTGGATGGAATGTTCTGTAGATATTGATTAAGTCCATTGGAGTCATAACATCAGTTAAGTCCCTTATTTCTCTGATAAGTTTCAATAATTTGGCAGATCTGTCCAAAGGTGAAAGTGGGGTGTTGAAGTCTCCCACTATTAAAGTGTGGGGTTTATATGTGATTTAAGCTTTAGTAATGTTTCTTTTACATATGTGGGTGCCCTTGTGTTTTGGGCATAAATGTTCAGAATTGAAACTTCATCTTGGTGGATCTTTCCTGTGACTAGTATGTAATTTCCTTCATGATCTCTTTTGATTGATTTTAGTTTGAAGTCTATTTTGCTGGATATTAGGATGGCTACACCAGCTTGCTTCTTAAGACCATTTGATTGGAAAGTCTTTTCCCAGCCTTTTATTCTTAGCTAGTATCTATCTTTGAATTTGAGGTATGTTTCTTGTATGCAGCAGAAAGATGGGTCCTGATTTCATATCCATTCTCTTAGTCTGTGTCTCTTTATACGTGAATTAAGCTCATTGACATTAAGGGATATTAATAATCTGTGATTGCTCATTCCTGTTATTATTATTATTACTTTTTTGGTGGTAGTGTGTGTGTACTTCTCTTCTTTGGGGTTTACTGCTATGGTATTATCTATTGCCTGTGTTTTCATAGGTGTATCTGCCTGCCTTAGGTTGGAATTTTCCTTCTAGTGCTTTCTATAGGGCTGGGTTTGTGGATAAGTATTGATTAAATCTGTCTTTGTCTTAGAATGTCTTGTTCACTCCATCTATGATGATTGTAAGTTTTTCTGGGTATAATTAGTCTAGGCCGACATCCATGGTCTCTTAGTTTCTGCATTATATCTGTCTATGTCCTTCTGGCTTTCAAAGTCCCCATTAGAAATCAGGTGTCATTCTGATGTGTTTGCCTTTATAAGTCACCCGGCCTTTTTCCTTTGCTGCTCTTCATATTCTTTCTTTAATCTGTACATTTAGTTGTTTAATTATTATGTGGCGAGGGGACTTCTTTTGGGGGTCTAGTCTGTTTGGTGTTCTATAGCCTTCTTGTATCTTCATAGGCATTTTCTTCTTTAAGTTGAGAAAGTTTTCTTCTATGATCTTGTTAAATATGTTTTCTGAGCCTTTTAGTTGGTATTCTTCTCCTTGCTCTGTCCCTATTATTTGTATGTTTGGTCTTCTCATGGTGTCCCAAATTTCTTAAACATTTTGGGTCATGACTTTGTTGACTTTAGTGTTTTCTTTGACTGATGAATCCATTTCTTCTACCACATCTTCAACACCAGAGATCCCCTCTTCCATCTCTTACATTCTGTTAGTTATACTTGCATCTGAAGTTCCTGTTCATTTACTCAGATTTTCTATTTCCAGCATTTCCTCTGCTTGTGTCTACTTCATTTTTTTCTATTTCCTTTTTCAGGTCTTGGACTGTTTCCCTCATCTGTTTCATTGCTTTTTCATGAATTCCTTTCAGGAACGTATTGCTTTCTTCTGCTTTATTTGTCCTTCCCTCTAGTTTTTTATAGTGTTCTTCCCATTTTTTGTTTGTCTGTTCCTACACTTCATTTTTGATTTGTTCTATATAAGGCTGTAGCCTCTTCATGATGTTATTTATAAGGTTGTTTTCTTTTGCTTCTTCCCTTCTGTGATGTTCCAGTCTAGCTGTTGGAGAAGGGCTAGGTTCTGGTGATGCTGTATTGCTCTTTATTTTGTTGTATGTACTTCTGCCTTGATATCTGCCCATCTCCTTGTGAATTTGTTCTTGGTCTTATCATTGCACTTGGTCCAGATAGAGCTGACAGATTTTGGGAGCCTCTCTCTGGTCCAGATGTGAGCTCTGGTCCAGATGAGAGTGCTGGCTGGCTGGGAGCTGAGGGCTGGTCTCTGAGTATCAGCAAGTGGCTGGGGTCTCCTTATCTTGTCCAGATGGAAACTCCAGGGAACATCACAGAATGGAAGAAGCAGAAGAAAACAACCTTATAAATAACATCATGAAGAGGCTAGAGCCTTATATAGAAGAAATCAAAAATGAAGTGGAGGAATAGACAAATAAATGGAAGCTCTGGGCCAGATGTGAGCTCTGGTCCAGATGGGAGTGCTGGCCGGATGGGAGCTGAGGGCTGGTCTCTGAGTATCAGCAAGTGGCTGGGGTCTCCTTATCTTGTCCAGATGGAAACTCCAGGGAACATCACGGAATGGAAGAAGCAGAAGAAAACAACCTTATAAATAACATCATGAAGAGGCTAGAGCCTTATATAGAAGAAATCAAAAATGAAGTGGAGGAATAGACAAATAAATGGAAGCTCTGGGCCAGATGTGAGCTCTGGTCCAGATGGGAGTGCTGGCTGGATGGGAGCTGAGGGCTGGTCTCTGAGTCTCAGGAAGTGGCTGGGGTCTTGGGCAGAAGGGTGTAGTGGCAGAGTGTGGAGATTGCAGGGTCTGCCTGCAGTCTTGGAAATGGGGAACCATCCTGTGGGGCCTGCTGGATGGGCAGAAACTGGGGCCAAGCTGGGCAGGTCTTCTCCTGAATGGCTGGTGCCCAGGGCTGGGATCTATGGGTGGTCCTCTCTGGGTGTGACCCCAGGCACTCACCTCCATTTTTCCAAATCTTGTAGTATTTCTAAACGAAGAATTAGTTTCTCAAGATGCTTTTGTCAATAGAGTTACAGTACAGCTGTACCATGTCTCCTGTTATTTCACTAATACCAATCAACTATTTCCCATTCCTTGCTATTTTAGAGCTACCGTACTTTTAGTACTTACTGTAGTATCATATTATTAGTAACAGATCAAAAGAATGAATGAAACTGTTCCCTGAATAATAAAATAGTATACCAGGCAAAGAAAATGTTTGTTCTTTGATAAACCACTTAAGCATTTATAGGAAATGTTGAAATCATAAAATCATGTTTTGTTACTTATGATTTTTGGTCATTGCCTTGTCTAAATTCAGAATCATAAAATTTAAGCATGTGGTAGGATTATGCCTAACACTCTACTTATATTCCATCCTTAAAACTGATGCCATATATTTGAAGAAGCACATGAATCAGTTACAATATGACATCTGAAATACCTAACTTAAGGCCAAATTACATGAAGCATTTACAATATGTATGCTAGTTCACAATATTTTAATTCATTTAGTTATTTCACTTATAATAATATTTACATGATTTTAAAATGAGACAGTTGAGTAAAAGTATGTATATATAGCCAGTAAATGATAAAATTGTAATTTAATATTAAATGAACATATTCAAGTGATTTCATGGTTTATAACTATCACATATAACATCTGATATAGTAACAAAGATACAACATGGAATTCAGGGCTTACAAAGTTTAGTGGGAGCATTATATTTTTCAGTACATCTAAATTCACTAATACATATATTCATACATATGTATGGGCACATTTATATATATATATATATATGTGGTATGTAGACAGAAAATACATTTTCTGCACTTATAAAAATGCATGATTTCTATGTACACAGTTATTCATACCTGTTTAATCATATGAATAAAATAAAGTATATGTGTGAGTGTGTGTATGCATCTGTGTGGGTATAGAAAAGTATGTATTTTGTAAAACATACCTGTTATGAAAAGTCAATCATATAACACCTGTGTTATATAACCAGACAGTGACCTCAGGGGTGTAAATAATCCAAAACTCAGTGTTGTAGACAACAGTTTCATTTTATCCCTTTAAAAAGTATTTTAAAGGGAATAGAGAAAAGTAAAGCACACATACCAACACATGATTGAACTTAAGTCTACGCAAAGCCTCCAATTTGAAAATATAGATCAATTTTCATTTGCATAAGTAGGCTCATAGTAATCAGAGAACTAAATGCAAACAGTAGTAAAGTATGTATTTGGTTCTATGATAAATAGGAGAGAAATGGCTTAATAGCAAAAGCCATAATTATCCACAGTGCTCAGTTTACAGTTAGCTATCTTTGACAGTTATAGTCATAAATGCCAGCTTTAATCATGTGTTCAGGTTGAATTAGGCCTTGCCAATGCTGGAAAAGATCTAATCCGCTTTCTTTCCTACTCATAATGAAATAATAATGCAAATTCACTACAGTGATGGGACAAGCCATGTGAATTTATTATAGGCTTGGGGAAGTCTCTTGAAAGGGATAAATTCTTTCTGGGTATAGACTTGAGATAATTCAAACCAGACAAGGAAAAAAAAAATGCAGCTGTCATCAGAGGCCAGGATATGGAATGGATTTAATTTGTATGAATAGGCTTTTTAATAAGTATAACAGGGCAAGGCTCTCACTATAGTTAGGAATATTACTGCTGTCAATTTCTAGATCTGAATGCACTAACTTTATTTGGGAAGATCAAGGCCGTTTTCAAACCCTATCACTTGCGAGCACTCTAATCACTCCACTAGGACATTCTGCTGAAGCCACGATGAATAGATCTAACTGAAGAGTGAGGGCAACAATTCCACCAACCAGCACCAAATGTCAGTCACATATGTTGTTGGAGTACACAGCTAAGCACTCTAGACTGAAAAAAAAAATCAGTAGCAGAGGACATACATCTCTCCTTTTTTTTGAAGATGCCTGCTGGTATAATATGTCTAAAGGGTTAAAAATCTTTTTAAATCAACAGAGGAAATCATAATAAAAGTTTCTAAAAACGATATTAAAATCCAGGCTTCTATCATATCAACCCACCCAGAGCCAAAATCTGACGATTATAAATATTTCAGGCTAATACATGCCACATTGCTTGGTTTAGAGACATTTACTTTCTTCAGAGGCTCCAAGACTATTTCAACCTCAGTATCAAATTACTTTGAACTATGCCAATGACAGTAAAATCAAAATGTAAAAATATTGTGTGATTTGGATAATGGCATTGATTAGCTTGGCATAAGATTTAAAAACGAGTTTTTGAGCATTTGGTGTGTGGTATAACACCTAAAAATAAAAGATTACATACTTCAGGTCAGAAGTATCTATTTTCAAAAATCTATTAATTGGACTCATTGAATATATTTGCCTTATATCACTAACTGCATAATACCTATTTAATGTTTACATTCATAGTACAAATAAATTTTTCAAATATGTTACGTCTGAAAGTTACAGAATTATTCTGATGTTTTGAATTTTCACTGATGTACTATGGTGCATTTTGTTTACATCCCCATTCATTATGCCGCATCCATTTCCCTTTCTCTTCTCACTATTCCTCATCTTCTTGTGATATAATTATTCTGCTTCGTGTTTTACCATTTTGTGTTCTAGATTACACATTTGAAAGAAAAATATCTAGTAATTTTCTTCATAAATCTGGATTATGAAGCTTTATATAACTTTCATTTTTATGACATTAGAAAGTTCAATAGTGCTTCATACAGCATTTTTAATCAATAAATGGGTAATCAAAGTGAAAATGTGAGACTAATGGAGTCGTTCTCAGAAAGTATTGTGATGTTGATAGCTAAATCCAAGAAAGCATTTTACTGTTGTCTACTTTGCCTTCCTCATGAGAATCCCGCTCTTCTTGAGTTGACACTAAGTGCTTTCCATTCAGCAATGCATGTCACATCTCCTCACCCGCCAATCTCCAATGCCACATGTTGTTTGCACTGCTCATTTTACAGTTAAAACTGCAGCCCGGTGAGGAGTCACCACATCATTCACAAAGGGAGCTTATGCATTTCGGACTACCTTATTGCTGAGGCTCTATGATCCTCAGCTCAACATCCAGGTAACATGTTGCAATCTGTCACAGAAATGGAGAACGCAAACAGAAGTTGAGATGAGGAGTCACACAGAGGCTATATGATTTCCACTGAGGAGATCTGAGTTTGATAAGAAAATATTTGAATATTACAATATGAAATTTATAGTGAATTGCAATTATATTAAATGCTGCTAGGTACAATCAGTGGCAGTTTGGAGGTTATATAAACTTTTCAAAGAGTAGGTACATCAAATAATGTTTCACAAATTACAGAATAACTGATGTACATATTCTAGTAAGAATCTTGGAAACAAAAATGCTAAATTATGTAATTCATGTTATAAAAAGTAACATCTAGTGAATTCAAAAATACATACTTCGGGAGAAACATAACAATCATCAAATAGGATGTACAAGAAGTGTCACCAAGTTATTTTGTGTTGCACATAAATAGTCACTAGTTGCACCAATGTATTTCAACCATGCAGATAAGTAGAGCAGGCGTGACTACGTTTCCACAGACTATTTCGAGCTAAAAAAAAAAAAAGCTAAAGTAACTACAGCTTAATGTTCTGTACCAAATGATATGCATTATAGTTTAATTACTCAGCTTAAATTAGCACTAAAATAATATTAGCAATCATAATTTTTACTGTTTTCATGCCTCTGTGATAAGCTGGGTCATTTATAAAGCATTGTTACTGTCTTAAGAGTAAGACTAGAGAAAAATTAGTGATGGTACTTTAATTTTTACTCAAGTACTGTTTATATGGCTAATATCAAATCAATAAAAATACGCTATGAACCAGAAATGTTTTAAGGTAGGTTGTCTCACAATTAATGAAAACAAAATGACATATAATTTAGTTGTTGCAGTGTGATATGAAGATTTTCTTGTCTGCATAATATGCCATGGTGCTATACATCCATTCACTTTCTAATATTTTTATTGTACACCAAAGGTACAGAACCTGAGACACAGAGAGTGAGGTGGTGATCAACTCAGACACCAATGCATTACAAGATTGAGATTATAGAGAAATGAAAAATGATGGGATGCATTTGTAACTTCCAACATGAGAGTTTCAAACTGTTAAATAACTTTCTCAATTACATAACCTTACTTTCACATCAGCAATAGAGGTCACTTTTGAAAGTTTCCATTGTTCTTTCTATATTTTATTGTATTTTAATGGAAATTAAAAAAAAAACATGCAACTTGTTACTGCAGAACCAGAAGAATGTTGTTTTGGCGGGTGGGGAGCCAGGGAAAGCCTTGCATCTGGTGAACAACTGCCTTCTGGAACAGCTTCCATATCCTGAGTATTTTTGATTGTTTGAAAACTTCCCTCTATCTGATTTTATGCAGTAAATAAGACAATCCCTTTCTTTGTCTATGGCTGTTCAAACAAACATAGGCTGTAACACCCTAATCACAAAACTTGACAGAAATGGTTGGTTCATCAGTACCCTAGCAATGAATAATGTGTGAAGGTGTGATGGTAAGATGGCTAAGCTTTGGAGTGAGTTTCTTCAAGTAACTCATGTGAAGGCTGTTCTGTCAAAACCTAGCCTATGGATATGAGACCACCATAAGTGAAAGAGGGTGTGTGATGGATAGTCGTCACCATGTTACCACAAGTGCAAGATTCCTTTGTCCCTGATCTACTGCTGGAGAACTTTAGGATATGGAAAAAAAAGTATCTTTTACATTTGATCACCTTTGAATCTTGTTTTGTTTCTCACCAATTTTCCTATTAAAACCTTTTCTTAGAAAATGCCAGCACATAGCTATCGTCTTCATTGAAAATGAGTGAGAGTGTGTGTTACCATAAGGTTGTAAACAGTGCCATACCACACAAGGCAAAACTCCTCAGTGCTGAATGGAGCTGTACTTCAGTATTAAGTTGTAAAGAAATAGATTTCTATTTTATTTTTCTTGGATTGACATCTGGCTTAAAGTGTTGTATTTCAAGCAAAGTATCCAAATACCTTTGTCTAAATCAAATTAAAATAAATTATATTTCAGTTTTTATATCTTTTGAATATTTATTCCTTTTACAAGCCTAGCTCTGTATGCAATAAAATAATTCAAAAATTATGTCTGTATATGCTCCAAAATTAAAATGTGGAGTCAGTTTTAATATTTTTCTAATATCCACATTTTGGAACATTTTAGTAATTCTCAGGATATTACTTTTATATAGTTATTTCCTGAGTATTTACAAGCATATATTGTATTATAATTGTCTATATTGAAAGACCATATGACTTAAATAAGTTTAAGAATAAAGTCCTCATGTCTTTAAAAGTCAACATGTGTTTGATGAGCACCTGCATAGTGACAGGGAATTCCAGATGATGGGGAAATAGTGAAATGTGAAAACAACCAGTGAAAACCCATGGCACCCCAATCCTTCAGGTATACACACAGACCGAAAATAAGAGAACAGAAATATCTCATCAGAATTCTTCAGATTTATTATGTTGTATAGAAGAAATAACACTTTGTTGTTTAAAATAATAAAATTCTCCTTCCTAAAGAAATGACATGTTGAAAGCTGGGTCATCTACGCTGTATTCAAAGGGGAAGCTTTTTGGAAATGATGACTTAGGGAGCTTCTATCATAGTTAATAGTTTAAGTTACTATGGTTTCTTTTCTTTTTTTATTTATTTTTTAGTTTTTTTTTTAATTTTTTAATTGTATTTGTGTTTTAATTTTATACATCAGCCATGGGTTCCCCTGTCCTCCCCCTCCTGCACCCACCTTCCCCCTATCCCCTCCCCTCCATTCCCATCTCCTCCAGGGACAAGACTCCCCTGGGGATTCATTTAAACCTGGTGGATTCAGTACAGGCAGGTCCAGTCCCCTCCTTCCAGGCTGAGTAAAGTGTCCCTGTGTAAGTCCAAGGTTCCAAACAGCCAGCTCATGCACTAAGGACAGGTCCAGGTTCCACAGCCTGGATGCCTCCCAAACAGTTCAAACTATTCAATTTTAGTGTTTCAAGACAGGGTTTCCCTGTTGTAGCTTTGCGCCTTTCCTGGAACTCACTTGGTAGCCCAGGCTGGCCTCGAACTCACAGAGATCCACCTGGCTCTGCCTCCCGAGTGCTGGGATTAAAGGCATGCGCTGCCGCCACCACCAACCGGCCTACTGTGGTTTCTTAATTGATGACATTATTCAGAGGTGGCGGAAGTTAGAAAAGGAAAGCAGGCCATTGTAAAGGTTGGCTGGTTGGTCCTGCCTCACTGTCAGTCTGTGTCCCTTGGAGCTCTGAGGAGTTCAGCTGCCTCAACCACATCCGCTATGCAACCATGAACTGGAACCTCTGAAACACTGAATCTACTAACTTCCCTTTTGAATGTGCTTTCTCATGCACTTTTCACAGTGACACAGAACAAACTAGAATTTAATGTCAGTAAGTGAAATGAAAACACTTTTATTATGATTGTCCTAGACCCTCCTCCACCTCCCTGGAATTTCATGATAATCTCTCACACTCACTAGCCTCCTCCCCCTACCCTTTCTCAAAACAAAATAGAGCACAACAATAACAAAAAAAAAAAAAAAAAGGAAAAACAATAAGGGTATACCGGTGCGCGCGCATGGGCATGCACACACACACACACACACACACACACACACACACACACACACTACACACATACACACTACCAAACAAACAAAAAACAACCAAACAGCAAAACATAGCCCAGTTTATACATTATCTACTCCTGGGCGTGTAGTATATGCAATGGTTTTATGACAGGTAGAATTTGTTTCAAAATCAGCACTATACTTGGAGCTATATGAAGATACTGACAGAAAGGAAATTGTGCAAATTGTGTAAGTGTTATTGGAGATGCATTGAACACTGTGTATAAGAACCAGCACTATTAGTGTAGCAAGGTTTGGGTCTCACCAAATTCTGTATGCACGTTTAGAAGGCTTATTTAATTAAATACTGTTATCCAATTAAAAGAAGTCAATACCATTCATAAAATCAGTTGTCACGTAATTGATTATTTGTCTGATAGTTGCTATGAGCTGAAATATAAAGGTCTTTGTAAATAAAAATTAACCTGTAGGCTTTTATTTCACTTCTCGTCTTACACCAGTAGTATTTTTTTTTTAATTCTGTGACTATAAATCCTTCAGGCTAAAATAATGCTTAGTATCATATCCCATTTGTATCAAATGTGTTAAATAATAACATTCAAAATTTGTGCCCAGTGCTGGTTGATTCTAATCCAAACTGATAGATGTACAAAGGTGAGATAACAAATGAGCTCTTGCTATAGATATTCGAGAAGAGGAGAGAGCAGTGCCAGGCAAAACAAACTGCAGACTTAACTCACATCTGCCTCTACTTACACACTGATGATACAGGAGCTCTGGTCCTAAGATCACACAGGCATTTCACCAACTTTCTAAACATCAACTGTCAATCATGGTGATGGAGGCTCTTGGAGAATGGTGTTGCTTCTGAGACTTGTTTGCAAGGAAGAAGCTATTGAGGCATTAATCCTAGTAAGACAGAACCATGAAAGTAACAGGCTATTCTCCTCCTATTCAAGATCCTAGAACAGGATAAAAACATTAGAAATATGTTACAACTCTTGTTTACTAACCCAGGCATCATCTTCATTCAGTGCTATGAATAAAATTTATGCTGTTGGGATCTGCTGTGAAGTATGCACGTATAAACAAAGAAAAACCATTTTAAACAATACATAAAGACACAAAAAAAGTATCTTTATAAATTACAAAAAAACTTTTTGAACATAAAAAATAGTATAAAACAATGAAATCTGTATGATAGTTATAAAGTGATATTCAATCATACACGGAATAAGTAGGTAACTGTTGCAATTGCAATGCAGTGTGTAATTGTTTGTAATTGAATCAGCTGTTTGAAAATCCAGTGAGGAACTGGACCAATAATTTAAGCAACTTGAGGAAGCAACATATTCTACAAAGTTCATGTGATAGCTTGTTACGCTTCCCTGCATTGCACTGTAAATTTACTAGTCTGTGTTTCACACGAGAATTGATCTGTGTAATCAATAAGAACTTTAATGGACATCATGATGAGATTTTCTACAAAGACTGTTTATATATGAATTCACATCCACACTGACCCCTTTTATCATGATTGGATTTCTCTAATATTTAAAAAGGACTTGGTAAGCATGACATTTCAGGGTATGAAACTTTAAACACATCAGTCCTCAATATGTTCAAAACAAAAAATACGTTAATTGTCTGAGCATTGTAGAATATTTTTGAACTATGAATTCATTTATCTTCATATATTTTTTTTTAATTTTAGCATAAATCCGTATTCTAAACCTATAAATTCTTGTGTTATGGGAAGTTATATTTCAAAATCTTTCCTGTGTTTATGATTTGCTTGATAAATGTCTCTTTGAACATTAAAGACATTAAAATAACATAATTATAAACCATCATTCTACAAATAAATTTGGTATTGAAATGCTTTCCAAAGGGAATAGAGTTACCTGTATCTCTCCTGATTGATTTAATATGTGGTCATAACCTGAGTTCAGCAATTGTTTTCTTTTATTTGTTATAGAAGGCCATCAAAATAAAAATATTCTTAGCAAACTCTGTGGCATAGAGTTTATGTTTGGTATTTATAGTCATTACCTCTTATATATTTGTATGCATATATATATGTTCTTTTTTATTTTATAATTAATTTAATTTTACATATTAGCCACAGATTCCCCACCCTCCCCCCACCCTCCCCAATCATATATATTAATTATAATTATATATATATATATATATAAATATATATAAATATATAAATATATAATATTAATTATATTGTTTGTAACTAAAGATATTTAAACATTTACTAACAAACTTTGTAAACACATGTACCTAAGCACATATAATTTTCTCATAATTTGTCATAGCTCATAGTACTCTACTCTTGTCCAACCCATTCTAATAACAATGTTTCGGTTGCCCTGCTCCAATCACTTCCGTCAGCAGTGTCCTTTACTCTCATGTGCCCCTACCTGATGACTCCTCTAACACACTATTGGAACATTTGTATAATCTGCCACATCTACTTCTTAATAGCCTCTTTACTTCTATTCATGTCTACTATCACAAGCCAGTGTTCTTTCCCTGGAATATTAAAACCACTTTTTAAGAGACCTGTGTTTGCAGATTAAAGAATAGCAGGAGAAGTTACCTAATTAAACTATTTCTGTGGCCATTGCATATTTCCATTAGAATATTTTCCCAAAAGTAACAGTTCATTAGGATGTATCTATTGTATGGTTAAGTATATGAGACTAAATTTAATTTTTAATAAATCATGAATGTTTTTCTCTGTACTTAAAATTTTCAAATACTTACTGTGACAAAATTTATATAATAAACATTTTACATGGAAGCTGGTCATATCTGTGGCCACATGTGTAACCCTTGTTCAATATGGTAAACATAGAGCTTGCTGGGGCTTGTTGATGGTCAGGCAAGTTTCGGGATGAGTGACAGAGAGCCCCTCACTCAAGATGTGGGGAGTAATAAAGTAAAAAGTCGTAGCTTGATGCATTCCGCTTTGGATGCGGCAAGAATTAGTACATACTGAGCTGTCTATCTAACTTTGCAACCAAGTGATGAATAGCTGCATACATTGTTTTTCTTTTCAAAATTATGTACTATTGTCTGGGCATGGGGGCTCATGCCTCTAATATCAACACTCAGGATGCACAGGCAGGTGCAGGTGGGTTCTTGGTGAGTTCAAGGCCAGCATGATCTATAAAGCAAGTTGCAGCTAGGGCTGTTACACAGAGAAACCCTGGCTCTAAAAAAAAAAGTTTTTATTATAAAAAACAAAAAAACTGTGTTCTATTATTTCCAGTTTAATTTTCCATGTGTCACACTTTACCTCACATTCCACACTACAATCATGTATTTTATTTTATTTATTTTTGAGAATATAGTTACAATATTTCTTCCTTCCCTTTCACCCTTCCAATGTATATTTCATATGATGAAAGGAGTAATTTTCATGATGAGGGGAGAAAACTACATTTATATGTAGTTATAAGGACAAACGTTTATAGTTTTTTGATAGCGATAATGCTGGTTTAATAAATTAGCAGTTGTATAGTCTACTCCAATAACTATTACTTCATTTCACTGGCACTGCATAGTTTGCTATGTTTCCAGCACCAGCCATAGTTTGTGGGTATCATGCCATGCTGGTTGTCTGTGCTGTTCTTAGGCAGCACAAATGGGTAAGACTGTCAGGTGCTTCCCTCCTTGTGTGTTGACTTCTCGTACCATGAAAGCTAGTTCACAGGGAAGGAACCTCAAGGTCAGTTCAGCTCAGGGATCTATGGGCCATATTTCTGAAGTGCATGGTGTCTTCCTCAACAGGGACTTACATTTTGTCTCTGGGGCTGGGAGTTAACCAGGGCAACAGCATCAGGTTGTATGTTTGGGAGTCCCTTGAATAGCTCTGGCCAAGGACTCAATCTCATGTCTGCTATTTTTGTTGTTGTTGTTGTTGTTTGGTTTTTTTGTTGTTTGTTTGTTTGTTTTTGGTTAGGCAGTATTTGAATCTTGGAGAGAACATCATCATCCTAGATGAGAAAAGTTAATTGAAAAAAAAAAAAAAATATATATATATATATATATATATATATATATATATATATATATATATATATATGGAATTAAGTACATTATAGATTTTTTGGGGTAGTCAATAGTATTTATTATTCATTATGGCTTTCCCATACATCCTTATTGTTACTTTCTTCTTACCTACCCCTTCTTCTGTATTGTATTTCCTCCAAATAGCATCTCTAACTTTCCCTTTCTCCTAGTAGGTAACTTCAATTCTATTATTTCCCTTTATTCTCTTCCTACTATCATATTACCTCCTTATTCCTCCCTAAGGAGCCCCTCTTTCCCAATTCCCTAATCAGATCATTTACACGCTACCATTCCCTTCCCTATTACTCCCCAACCCCTCTACATGGCAATGCTTTTGTTTATTTTCTGGTTTCTGAAATTACTACAAGAAATGTACTCACATCTGAAGATTTGGAGCTATGAGCCTCTAATGAGAGAGAACATGCAGCTTTTGTCTTTCTGGGTTTTGGTTACCACTCACAATATTCTCTTTTTTTTCTCCTTTTTTATTTATTATATTTATGTTTTAATTTTACACATCAGCCATGGGTTCCCCTGTCCTCCCCCATCCAGACCCCTCCGCCATCTTCCCCCCAGCCTCTCCCATCCATTCCCATCTCCCCCAGGGCCAAGACTCCGCTGGGGATTCAATTCAACCTGGTATATTCAGTACAGGCAGGTCCAGTTCCCTCCTTCCAGGCTGAGCAGGGTCCCTGTGTAAGCCCAAGATTCCAAACAGCCAGCTCATGCACTAAGGACAGGTCCGGGTCCCACTGCCTGGATGCCTCCCAAACAGTTCAAGCTATTCAATTGTCTCACTTATCCAGAGGGCCTGCTCCAGCTGGGGGCTCCACAGCTTTTGGTTCATAATTAATGTGTTTCCATTTATTTGGCTATTTGTCCCTGTGCTTTTCCAATCTTGGTCTCAACAACTTACTCTCTTACAGTCCCTCCTTTCTCTACAATTGGGCTCCTGGAGCTCCACCTGGGGCCTGGCCGAGGATCTCTGCATCCACTTCCATCAGTTATTGGATGAGAATTCCAGCACGACCATTAGGTTGTTTGGCCATCTAATCACCAGATAGGTCAGATCAGGCTTTCTCTCCACCATTGCCAGTAGTCTACAATGGATGTATTATTGTGGATTTCTGGGGACCTCTCTAGCACTTTGCTTCTTCCTGGTCTCATGTGGTCTTCATCAACATAAATCCAGTGACTCTGAACCTAACAGAAGAGAAAGTAGAAAGTAGTCTTGAATGCATTGGCATAGGAAATCACTTCCTAAATATAACACCAGTAGCACAGACACTGATAGAAACAATAAATCAATGGGACCTCTTGAAACTGAGAAGCTTTTGTAGAGCAAAGGACATGGTCAATAAGACAAAGCGACAGCCTACAGAATGGGAAAAGGTCCTCACCAACCCCACATCAGACAGAGGGCTGATACCCAGAATATATAAAGAACTCAAGAAATTATACATCAAATGCCCAACAGTCCAATTAAGAAATGGGCTAAAGAACTAAACACAGAATGCTCAACAGAGGAAGGAAGTTCAAATGGCTAAAAGACATTTAAGGAATTGCTCAACATCCCCAATTATCAGGGAAATGCAAATCAAAACGACTCTGAGATAACACCTTACACATGTCAGAATGGCTAAGATCAAAAACACAGAAGACAGCTTATGCTGGAGAGGATATGGAGCAAGGGGAACTCTCCTCCCCTGCTGTTGGGAATGCAATCTTGTACAGCCACTTTGGAAATCAATATGGTGCTTCCTTAGAAAATTGGGAATCCATCTCCCCCAAGACCGGAGAAATTTCTAGCTACAAATGACACCCAATGGCTTGAGTTACCATCTAAAACCTAAAATACCTAATAAGCAACTCTAAATGGAGCCCAAAAGAGGTTCCTGCTTCATGTCTCATGTGGGTGGTGAGATGCCACAGAATTCTGGCTTGAGCACAACATGGCAGATTCCTGATGAGTTACACGGAAGTTTCTGCAAGCCATGCAACATGGTGAATGCTGCAATTAGCTTTTACTAGTACAAAAAATAAAAAATAAAAGAGTCTCTGGAATACATGTTGCTGGATGCTGGATGGAGGCATAGACCCACTGGTTCCCAGAGTTGGCAGTGAGCATGGTTCCCAGAGCTGGCTGTAAGTAGAGTTCTTCCAGCTGAACTGGAAAGCTGAGGTGGGCAGAGCCAGCAGCCAAAGCTGCCATTTCAGTCCTAGTCATTCTACAGTTTAAATCAATAGATTCACAATAACTCAGATTCAGATTAAATAAACCTCTAAATGGTTTAGGGTGTGTATAAAAATGTATGTATGCTTGGAAGTGAGAGGAAAGGGAATATACAAAGTTATATAAAGAAATAGTTTTAAAAAAATAAAGTCTTTAAAGAGGCAGTAAAGGTAATATAAAAAATAAGCCTGTGTTGTCTTTGGTATTTTTAATTTCAGAACGATATTTGATTGTAAAAGCTGCTGAGTTAAATCAATATGTATATTTTAAAGGTATCTTAACTTCAAAATTTATGTCTAAGGATATGTTGCTTTGGAAAACAGGTTCTGCTTTTGTATCCACAGAAGATGAGAACCCCTGGATTGCTTCCAGGCTAATATAGTTTGACCAGCCAAGACCTCCTGAAAGGTCTCTATTGACACCATGGCCCACATGATCCAACATCCAAAATCAACCTCAAGGCAACTGGCTCAGAGAATACAACATCAGAGACTGTTCAAGTCAGGACTTGACAACAATTCTTAATTTTCTCAGGATCCCCATAAGAATACAGCACCCTTTAACAGCAGGAAGTAGCCTAGAACACTATGCCCACATTCCCCCAAAATGGATTATGGATGTTTGTCTTTGATTAGTTTGTTGATTACAAACTGTTATTGTTCATAGTCAATATATTTCTAAAAGAAGAAAGAGGGATATGATATGGGAATATAGGATATAGATATGATAGGATAAAAGGGTGGATTGTTGGACCAACCTTTAAAGAGCAACTTGTTTAAAATGTTTTACAATGCTATAGGGTTTAGTTTATTACAATTTTAAAGTTAATTTTGTTATGCTGCATATATATTTCTACTCTTGTTTAAGGTATGTTTATGAAACTCATTTAAATTGCAATGGATAATTAAGAAATACAGACTAATAATTAGTCTTCTATGCTAGTCAAACTTATAGTCACATTAAATATTCTAGGTATACATAGATATAATTCAATTAGGTGGGTTATTTTCAAATACTTCAAAGACCTACAGAATATGGCATTTAAAATGTTTTAAGAACTTTGACTTTCTGGACATTGAGACATGTTTGCTCCTGGCAGCACCAATTTACTTCAGAAAAGATATGGGCATTGAAGAAAATGCATATGGAGTTAACTTTTATTGTGGCAAAAGTTAGCCACTGGGCAAAAAAGTGCCCTTGTGTTGACTGTTTGATGATATGTTTGTTGTTTAAACTGGAGATGCAGGACCAATTGGGAGGTGACCACAGAAGTTTACAAAGCAAGATGGACCTTCAGGTTCTTGCTTCACAGAAAAAAATGCTAGACATTCTACAGGACACAGAGAGAAGTGACTGAGAGAGTCTAGATCTATAGGTTGAAGGTGGATGCCCCAATATTGCAGAAGAACTTTGGGTGACTGTCCAGGCAGGTAGCTGTCTCTCTCATTCTAGATTTTTGAAAATTGCTAACAAGGCACTTCCTGTTTACTTAGGTAATATTATATCCTTCTGAGGTCTTTGATGTAGTTGAAGACTAGGTAGTTATAATTATGGTTTTCCCTGGGTATTATAAGAGAAAAGGTAGCTATGAAACCTTAGACTCACAAAGATAGGATAGATAGCATATCTTCTTTAATTTTCCCAAATAAAAAATAGACTAGATATTGTAGCTATAATTCTTACTTCATAACTGTTTTGTTATATGTAATCTTACTATGTTAAAGTTAAAACCTTTCTATTTTTAATGAAACATAAAAGGGAAATGCTGTGGGATAATGATTTTGTACACTGGTTTAATAAAATACTGATTGGCCAGTAGCCAGGCGGGAAGGATAGGTGGGATAAACAGATAAGGAGAATTTGGGGAAGAGGAAGGCTGAGTCAGAAGACACCATGCTGCCATCCAGTGAGCAGCATGTAAATGGCACACAGGTAAAGAAAGCCACGGAACATGTGGTGACATGTAGATTAACAGAAACGGGCTGAATTTAAGGGCAAGAAGGAGTCAGTATTAAGCCTGAGCTAATGGCTGAGCAGTTTTAATTTATATAAGCCTCTGTGTGTATACTTGGGTCTGAGTGGCTGTGGACCAGGCAGGCCACAGGAAAACTTCCAGCTACATTTTTTTCCCCTAAAGAATTCTCCAGACCAGGCCTGGAAAAACAGAGTTGAACAATAAAACATCAGTTTTTCTGCTCTGAAACACAGAGGTTTTAATTCAGAGCTGCCAAAGGAGCATGAGCCTAGGGAAATACCAGAGAAGTAGAGACAAGAGAGAAGCCCCCAAACTGTAAGTATATTGTCCTTTACTTGCTGAATATCTTTTTTACAGAACATGTGTCATGTACCACAAAGCCCCCAAACTGTAAATATATTGTCCTTTACTTGCTGAATATCTCCTTTAAGGAACATGTGTCATGTACCACTAGATAATTGTAACCAGGTTCCTAATGAAAAGAAGCAAAAATATGCAAAGCTATAGGATCTGGGAACTGATTACAGAATTGAATATTATGAAAGGCTAAGAGCCTTTGTCATTGTTTTGGACCATGTGAAATAAAGACAACAAAGCAGACATTAACTTGGAGTGCATCCAGCCTTATGAGCTATAAAGTATAACACCATTAAGTAAGAGTTTCAACCTCTAATAAAGGACATATTGAATAGAGTAGAAAAGAGATTTAAGTCTATCTGTAACACCAAAACATTAATGAGCACCAGGATGGGATCTCCAGTAAACTAAGTGCTATGAGAAATATGTGAGGACATTTTGAAAATGAAAACTCTGATCAGAGATGTAATTTATCAGCAATTCAAACGTATTTTTGGTGGGGCAGGGGAGTGGTGGAGTTATATGTATGAGTGCACCACACATGCATTCCTGATACCCAAGGATGACAGAAAAGAATTTCAGATACCCTGGAGTTACAGATGGTTATGATCAAAATGTGAGTGCTGGGAACAGAACCTGGATCCTATGCAAAATCAATAAGTTCTCTTAATAGCTAAACAATTTCTCCAGTCTCCCTTAATTATATGTCAAATTTAATCTATTTGTAGTTGAATTTCATGAATGTGTTGTGATGATATTCATCCTTCCTGCTTTTTTAAGATTTGTTCCTTTCTTCCATACTCATCCAACTTTGTCAATTTTCTTTGATTCTATTCAAGTCCAATTTGTGGTGCATGTATACTCTTGGATATGTATCCTTCTAGTGGAGCATGGTCAAACTTAACATTTTTTGTATTTTTTTTAATTTAAAAATGTTTTATTTATTTTTACATATCAATCCCTGTTCCCCCTCCCTCCTCTTCTCCTGCTCCCCGCAACCCACCCCCATCCCCTCCTCATAGAGGATAAGGCCTCCCTTGGATAGTCAACGCAGTTTGGCATACCAAGTTGGGGCTTGACTTAGCTCCTCCCCACTGCATCAAGGCTGAGTAAGGCATAGCACCATAGGGAATGTGCTCCAAAAAGCTAGTTTATGTACCTTGGATAAATCCTGGTCCCATTGCCAGGGGACCCACAAACACATAAAGCTAGGTAACTTGCACCCACATTCAGACGGTCTAGTTCAAACAAGGTATACACTCAGTCATTAGTGAATATTAGATGCAAAGCAAAGGATAACCAGGCTGCCATCCACAAACCCAGAGAAGCTATGTAAAGAGGAGGACACTAGAGAGACACATATGGATCACCCTAGGAAGGGAAAAGTGTTAAAATCTCCTGAGTGACTACTCTCTTTAAGAGAGCTGTCTCTCCCTCTCTCAGCAGGTATCAGCTGCCAATAACTTAGTGGCTACTGATGAGAAGTAATGTCCACCTCCTCTCAATGCTGATACTCTGTCTGACTTGAGTTTCTTTTCTTTTTTATTTATATTTCTAAATATGGTGGCCTGGAGGTCCCATAGAAAAAAGGCCAAAGGTGTTAACAGCATTGGAACATTGTATTTACAGGGTTGTAACATGCGGACGAAAAGCTACAATACTGAGTATCAGAGGACGCAAAGTCAAACAAAGGGGTTGGGGTGGGGCATTGACTTGAGTTTCTATAGGGCACATGCTGTAACAATTGCCATAAGTTTATATGTACAGCAAAATGACTGTGCCCAGAAGACATTATTTCCTTGTAGTCATCCAAATAATCATATGAGGTGATTAGACAATTTCAGACTGCAATAAATGCTGTGAGATTAATGAATGAGTAAGGGCTTGACTATAATGAGGCAGTTTTGTAAGTTATTCTTCATATAATTACAAAGAGCTAATGTTCATCTTATGGTTAACCCTGAAAGACAAACTATGAAGTTGAGACATGTGATTTCCCAGCCTCTCATTGCCCAGAATGAGTTAATAGCCTATGTTTTATTTATCTCTCCAGTGTGCCCCAAGGTATTGTGATTCTTTCCTGCTTGTCACATTTTAATTATTTATAAGTGTCATCTTCCAAAGAGTGGTGGTGGCTTGTGTGTACCACTGTGATGATCCATCTTGACTGTCAATTTACCTGGATTTAGAAGCACTGGAAAATTAGGAAAAGATAAGTCTAGAAATTTCTATGAGGACAGTTATAGACAGAATTGATTTTGGAGAGAAGAGCCACCCCAACAGTGCTACTCAATAACTAAGAATCAAGATAAAATAGAGGATAAAAGTAAGTCTCATTCAGGTCTCTTGCTATGATTATATCTGCTGATATGTCCAGTTTACATTCTCCACAATGATAGACCAAAGCTTCTAAAATATTGGGAAAATCAATTGTTTTTATCTTTTTCATCTATTTATTGGTCTTATTTGGTATTTGGGCTGATCACAGTAGCTATAAAACTAATGTAATATACCCTTTATAAGTGCATATAATAGGCTTATGCTTTTTCTAGCTACAGTATTTTTGTCTTGCTTTTGAAACAGAATTTTAAATATGAAAATGTAAGTGTGAAATTTCAGAGTTCTATGGTCTGTCACCTTGAGTTTTAAATATTCCAGCATTTACAAAGGAACAGCTCTCTCTGTTCTGTTTCCAATGATGGTGTTACCTTCTATGATGAAATTAAGAGTCATAGATGAATACTATGATTTCCAGAATTAATTCTCTATAATTGTGTGGAAATATTCTTTTTGCAAATATTACTGGAAGTTTGCTGTCTGATACTATGAGATTATCATGTCTAGGCAGTAGATATCCAATTCCTTTAGACTATTTTATATCAATCATGAATGTATTACCCAAATACAGGGTCTTACAGAAGAGGCAGAGGTTTCTAAACTGAAACTGGATAAAGTTTATTCAGACGGAAAAGTTAGGCTTAAAATTTTAAGGAATATAATAACCCAATGGTCTTTTGAATAGATGATAGCACAAAAATAGGAAACTAAAATAATTAATATAACAAGAACTTGCAATTAAATTAGTATAAGTATAAATATAGAATAATTATAAATATACAATAAAGTTAATGTTTAGAGGTTAATTGTAAATTTATTACATTCTATAAAAACCTGAATGTAAGTTTGTTATATTTTTATAGACCCAACAGAAAAAAAATTACAGGCAACTAAGGAATGCTGAGAATGGGAAAAGTAGCCTTCCAAAATTGGTTATAATAGACCAAATGTTCAGTCCTGAAGACAAATTCATATAAGTAAAGTTATTTGGACAGAGCATATTGAATTTAAATATTTAAGAATAAACAGAGAGAGAGAGAGAGAGAGAGAGAGAGAGAGAGAGAGAGAGAGAGAGAGAGAGAAAGAGAGAGAAAGGGAGAGGAACAGAGAGAGGTGCGTAACAAGAATTAGTTGAAAAAGGGCCATGAATTTAAAAGAGAACAGGTAGAGCTATATGGAAAGGTTTGAAGGGAATAAAGAAAAGAGAGAAATAATATAAGTATATATGATATAAAAAACAATTACTAAAAAAACTACACTATAATAAACTGTAAGAATAAAATACAAAGTGTTTTAGAGGACAGATGTCCAATATTTTACTCAAGGACTAAGTTATATTTGGAGAAATACATTAATTTTTCTATCTCTAAATCCATGGTTATACAAGTTTTTCATTGTCTGTAGAGTTTATCTGTATTTAACAAGCCTGATATTGACAAGTGCATAATTTGGAATTTCTCTCATAACATGAAATGTGTAAATAATTTTTAGAATATAAAAATCAGCAGTCTTGTACATTGAGGCTACAGCAGAATTTATTGTTACAATCATTGGCAAAATAGCTTAGTCAATAATTCTATTAGGTGACTATGTTCCAGGGACATGATTATTTTCCTGTGTGAATTGAATCATGGTACATTACAGATAAGTATCATTTTTAAATGCAATCAAATGTAAAATCAAGAGTTAGAACAATTGAGCTGTTTTGCTAATCTGTGTGGTATGTTGGAGATTAACTGAGTAAGTAGTTCTCTCATAATAAATCAACACACCTGAATTCTTCCATATTCTGGAGATTGAGCAGGTAATGCAAGGAAAAAACATCAATTTTTATTATTAATAGTGGAAGCTTTTTTAACCTTTTATTGGATATTCAAGGACTAAATGCATTAAAGTAAATGGAAATAGCACAAATCTATATTGCCATTTAGCTACGATGCACAATTACAAATAACAGAGTTATCAAACAACATTTCTAAGAGCTTGGATTACTTATTACTATCATAAAGCCTTTAAAAGATGAGGTGGAGGAATAATAGTCAACTTAGTCCAAGTGGAGGGAGAGAAAAATGCTGGCATTTCCACATATAATAAGACTTTGACAATAAATTAACATAAAATTTTGACTTATTTGATTAACAGCCACCTAGTTCTGCCTTGACTTAACAGAGAAGCAAATAAACAAGGAGCATTTGACAAACAGGTAAAGTACTGCATTTTACTCAAAGCATAATTTTTTTGTTTAAAAATATCATCTCATCAAAATAAAAATGGTGAGAAAAATTTTTGCATACTATATAAAGTTGAAATTTTAGCATTATACTATTTATCAGTTTTCCAAATTTAATATTGTCAATTCTTAAGAATTCTTAAAATAGACTGAAATCTGTAGAGTTAGTATATTGAATTTTCTAATATGTATAGGATTTTAGTATAAGATCATTTCTTGTTAATATTTTTTCAAAAAAAGTAGTATTAATGCAAATAGGAACCTGAGTTACTTATTATAATCTGTTATGTGGATAATATAAGCATTCAATAGTAAGTGTCTGTGAATAGTTGATGCTGTATGAATTACTTGAGGGCTGAAGAACAGACTTAGTGATTGTTCAAAATCTTAACACTGTGTGAAAGCAAAGTGGCCCTGGATTGTGCCCAATTTAGTTGTGGAAAAAACTGTACTACATAATCCCATGCATAATAGAATTGCCTACATGGAATGACTTTTCAGGCTTGACCACTCCACAGTTCTTATCTGTATGTAGGCAAGTCAGCACTACTCTCTCCCCATCTCATTCTGGATAAAATACACTTTTAGAAAGCCAGGCCATAGATGTTGAAAGCTGATCTACCCTGCATACTTTAGAAGGGAGGTTCAGAGGCTCTGAATGAGATGGAGTTTTGAAAGGGAGCAAGGAGACAGTTTGGAAGAAGGACAGGGAAGAGAAATGTAAACACATTATAATCTGAAAAATAAATATAGTTTCCTTTCTGTGTCTCTTCAAGTTTGAACTGAGGTAACAGGTGAGAAACTACATTCCAGACAGAAAACCATGAATCAAGAAAGAAGTGGCAGAGGAACCAACAGGTGAAGAGCAGCAAGAGAATGCGGAGGTAGGTAAAGAAGTACATAACTCAAAACCTGGTACCATGGGCAAAGGGAACCTGAAGATAAGCAGGCTAAGTTTATCTTAACTGAAGACCACAGTTGGCCCTACTGAATTTGGCACTAATGATGAGGTTGTCAAAGGAGAAACACACAGTTCTCAAATCTTTAAATCTGCTATGGTTACTTAGTCTGGAAGTCCTCCTTCTAGACAGTTGGTTAACAATGGAGAAATAAGCTAGCTAATACTGAAGAAATGATTGCATTGACTCCTTGTCTTACCCAGGAAACATCTGTTCAATAGAAGCTTACTGTCTGAGCAATTCTGGGATAAGACAAAACACAAATCCAGATACCTCCTGCAAATTCTGGGTTAAACATCAAGATGCGGGCATAGAAAAGTGGAGGGCCTGGCACAGACCCACTGAATTAAGAAGACGGAATTTGAGCTATGAAGACGTTCATGGTTGATTGCCTATAAGGAATGAGACGCGTGTAGATTACTGCAGATACTTAAAGCTCCAAGCTCAAGACCAAGTGATAATCTTTGAAAAACCCCATTCCATGGTCTGTTGTAGCAGAGTGGTGGTGCACGGGGGTGGGGGTGAGGGGCGGGGGTTGCGGGTCTGAGCACAGGTCAGTTCCCTATAGCCTCTTGCCTGGCCTAGGGTGTAGGGTGGTTTACTATAGCACAAGATATGAAAGTGCTGGCATCGGCACACTGCTTGCATTAGTCTCTTGGCTGTTCCCTTATGGTACAAATCTCTGTAGTCAGGTTGTTTCCCCCACTATCTGAATACTTGTAATTCCTCTTGGGTTGGATATTAGCCACACACCTGGATGCACAGACAAGGAAAAAGCCTAGTCCTTGGTTTCTTGGGGCTTGTGGGAAAATCCTTGTAGCAACAAAGCCAACCCTCTAGAGTGGATAAAAATTGAGTATTGACAAAATCCTCTTGATTAGCCTGATTCCCCAATACCAGCAATCTAGATCAATGGTTCTCAACCTGTGGGTCCCAACCCATTATGGGTTATATATCAGATATCCTGCATATCATCAGATATTTACATCACAATTCATAACAGTAGCAAAATTACAGTTTTGAAGTAACAATGAAGTAATTGTATGTTTAGGGGTTACCACAATATGAGGAATTGTATTAAAGGGTTATAGCATTAGGAAGGTTGAGAACCACTGGTCTAGAGGATGCAAACAGAGACAGCCTTCATTGGCCTGAGCTACCAGCTAGTACACAGAACCTGGTTGATTCTAATGTTAATTAATTGAGAAAAAGACCATGAATATTTTGTCTTCTTTTATTTTTATCTTTCCTTAATTAAAAAATATTTAAAATGTTACTATACTTTATTCTTCTAAATTTACTCAGTTTTCTTTTATATTGTAATATTTTCTTTCCAGATTCATAAGTAAAACCATCTCAGCCTGAATAATGTAACTTATATTTGTGTTTTCAGGAATGGCTATCTAGTATTGAATAACAAATTGGTGTGCTCTTCCTTAAGCAGGACTATTTTTCCCATTCTCGGCATTCCTTAGTTGCCTGTAGTTCTTTGTGTAGGGTTGAAGCCTCATGAGCTTTTCCATGTCTATTTTGTCATGGATGTGTTGTTGTCCTTGTTCAGCTCATGTTTAGGCAGTTATGTTGGTGAGACTGTATGGATGCAACTTCTGACAACAGAAGAAAACACAATCTCATAGCAAATTCCCTGATTCTCTGGCTCGTACAGTCTTTACAACCCATCTTCCACAGTTGAAAAACTGGATAGAGAAATGTGTACACCTGTATAGTAACAAAAAAGACATTTTAAAAGGTACTCTTCTAACAGTGTAAAGGTGCAGAGCAAAAAGAGCATTGAATATTTCAAAAAAAAAAAGTCTATGTTCTACAAAGGATGAAAGATTTTATGTCACATGGACTTTTTTTTTAATCATTTGCGTTTCATGCACCTTCTCTTTCAGTCTCTGTTAAATGTAGTTCTACCAACAAACTTGATGTATCACAGGTTACATTGGCATCTTAAATATCTTCCTGAGGCTGTGTGTTTTTTATTATGATGAGTCATAGGTCACATTTAGACACTATGGGCACAGGATTATCTCTGAACCTATGCCACTGGTTAGATTTAATTGGCTTCAAGGGCTTATTGAAGAAAGATCTGGTTTAATATAATTTGGATCCCCAAATCTTCCTCATTGTCAAGTGGTTTCTCTCCTATCTAATTTTTCAGTCTTTGCAGAAGGCCCTATTTTAGTCATTTGTCACAAAATCATTAAACAAACAAACAAACAAAACCAGAACTTGCATTATGCTTTGTAAGTCATTTGGCTGACTGAGTGTACCATTTACACAGAAGAATCACACAAAACTCAAAAGTGTTTGCTTTGTGCTTTGTGTCTTAGCTTATTGAACACTTAGTGTTTGTTGATGCAAATGAATGCTTCAAACTCTTATTATCTTTTAAATATGAAACAGTTTTATTTGTGTGTGTGTGTGTGTGTGTGTGTGAGTGTGTGTGTGTGTGTGTGTGTGTGTGTGTGTGTGTTTAAATATCACGTTTGCCAGAGGCCAGCAGAGAGTATGAAAATTCCTGAAACAGGAATTGTAGGTGTTTATGGATCACTGAATGCAGATGCCATGCCCAGGTCCTCTGGAAAAACACAAATATTCTTAACTGAGCCATCTGTCTATCCTTGAGTGATGGATAATCTTGACAGACAACTTGACGGAGCTGATGGACCCTTAAGGTTTAGTAAAGTACACATACAGGGGACTCTGAGGATATTTCCAGAGAAGATTGACATTTTGGAAAGCAATTGTTGTGGGGATAAGATCTACCTTGACTGCAGCAGCACAATGTGATCAGCTAGGATCCCCAAACAAAATAAAAGCAGTTAAAGAGGAAGAAAAGCAGGACATGCAAGCTCCACTCTTCTGGAGCAAGTATTTCTACTGCTACTGCCATCATCTGTGGATATGACATGCAAAACTCTTTAGCCTTTCATTGCAAGCTCATATTAGTAATGCACTAAAAAGCTTCCAAACTATCTGTCTTGGAGCAATGTATTCCAGATCCCTTCACTGTGAGGCACCCAACTTCCAGCGCTGAGAAGCTGAGGGTCTACTTAGTCTCTAGTATGCAGATATTCAGATGGCCATGGCTAGTCTAGATCTCCTTTTATAATTTTATATAGAAAGTATGTACTCTATGTTCTCATATATGCATATATATATAATTATATAGAGATAATATGTTCTTCATATGCATACATAAAATACAAATAATCCACATATGTCCTGTATAGTTATAAGATATATATATATATATATATATATTTACAAAATAAAATATATGTATTTTATTCATTCAGTTTTCTTACAGAATAGTAACAGATGTATTTTTAGAGATTTGTATGACATGAGTTCCAGTTTTCAAGAGCATTCTGTTCCTGACCACATAATTATAATGGAAGTAGGCATGTCAGCCAATGACTAGTAGGTCTAGTAATTTTACTGAAGAAAGTAATGAAAATACAACCTTTGTTGCTGTACTGTAAATAGCACTGATTAAGGTCCTCATGTCATCTATAGTATGTATGCCTAGATTTAATGTTAACTAAAATAAAATATGTATTTAAACATTTCAGACACATAATTCAATAAGTTTTCTCCACTTCATTATATTTATTGAAAAAAGATCTGGTTTAATATAATTTGTAATCAAAACTATAATGTATAAAGAATCAAATCTGAAAGCAAATTATGGCATCCATTAGAGTTTAAACAATAAATTTGTTAAGTCGGTAAATCAGTCAGTCATTACAGGACTTAGAGCTCCATTAAGAGTGCAAAGTGGGAAAGTCTCTCCAATAATCCACTAAATCATAATTTTTTAATCCATTACAGAGCTGATTAGGTACATAGGTAAATCAACTAAATGAACTTCTTCAATGAAAGCTAGTGAAGGATCCCAGGATCCCAGGGTAAAGAATAATTAAAAAAATACTTAACAAGTCACTGACAGCTTGTGTGCTGATAGAAATGCTTTGAGAGTGCATATATAAAAAGAATATGCATTGATGTGGGCCTCCTTTCTTCACGTCCAGGAGAAAGATTAAGAACAGGGATGGAAATCACAAAACACATCCTTCAAGATGAAGGCAGAGAAAAGACAAACCAGAGAATGTGTTTCCCAGGACACAGCATAACCATTCACACAGTGGCTGTGGTAAGGCACACAGTACCATGCCCAGATATGACAAGCAAGTAAATAGAACACAGTGATAGTTAGGTTGTAGCAATGTTCTATTTTGTTGTTGTTGTTTGCTTGCTTGCTTTTACTTGTATTGAAAATAGAGTTTTCTCATGTTATATATCCTGATTATGGTTTTCCCTCCCTCTACCTCTCCCAATTTCTCCCTACCTCCCTTCCCATCTGGATCCATGGTGTTTCTGCCTCTCATTAGAAAGCAGGCTTCTAAGGAATTATAATATAATATAATATAACCAAAACTAACACATTAGAATAGACCAAAACAAATTGAAAGATAAAAGCCCCCCAAAAGACACAAGAAATAGATGCAGTGATCCATTTGTTTGCAACCCAGGACCTATAAAAACTGGAAGCCATAATATATACACAAAGGCATAATAAGAAAGAAAAGAGAGAGAAAGAGAAGGAGGAGAATGAATAAAAATAAAATAATAATTTTAAAACATCTTAAAAATAAGACTTGACATGAAACCTCCAAAGATAGTGTTGAGTTCATTTTCTGTTGACCATTCACTACTTGGCATGCAGCCTACCCTTTAAAGTAGTTCCCCCACTGAGACTCCCTTGAAGAAAACCAAAATTAATTTATAAGTGGTTTTGCAATTGGAAATAGCTTCTAGGTTAGAGATGGGGCCACGTGGCTACTTGTCCTTTCACCTCAAGGACCCTATCTGGTGGTGCAGTCCCATGTAAACTGTGCATGCTGCCTCAGTCTTGTGAATACATATGTGTAACAATCTTGTTGATTTAGAGGGCCTTGTTTTCTTGGATTTCCCCACCTCCTAGGCTTCTACCCTCTTTCTGCTTCCTCTTCCAAAGGGAGTCTTGAGTCCTGAGGGGAAGAATTTGATGGAGACATCCCATTTAGAGCCGAGTACGACAAAGTCTCTCATGTTTGTCAGTGAATATCTGTATTAGTTTCTATCTGCTACAGGAAGAAGCTGCTGAGATGATGGCTGAGCAAGACACTGATTCATGAGTAGAGAAGAATGCTGTTAGGAATGACTTTATTACTATGCTCCTGTTATAGAACACTAGTATGTGGTTTCTTATAAGTCCCTTGACTATCTAGTGTCAGGATCTTGGTCACACAAGCAATGTCTGGTATGGGTCCAACTCCTGGAATGGGCCATAAGTCAAATCAGATGTTGGTTGGCTACTCCCACAAACATTGTGTTACCATTGCCCTAGTGCATCCTGTAGACAGGACACCACTGCACATTGAAGGTTTTGTAGCTGGGTTGGTGTTTATGCTTCTCCATTTATAGAGTGCAGGCTACTACCTCCAGCGAAGAGAACTTTTATAGATTATAGCAGGATGTCACTCTAGTGTCCCCTTGGATATCTGGCCCTTGTCTTCTCTATCAGAACAATTCAGAATAAGCACAAAATACACTGTAGATCATCAGAGCTATTGCAGAGTAAAGAAAACATACTCTCAATGAATGAGAATAGACAATGGCCGAAGATACCATTGTGCTAATTTACATTTTCAGAAGATAATATACTCTTGCTAAATCTCTAGAATAGAGAGTTTTCTTTGGGTGCACTTTTTTTCTGTAGGTGATTGACAGTCCCATTTGTACTGAATCATACAGGACAATTAAAAACCTCCTCCTCTATAGTATAAGATTTAAGATTCCTACAACAAGGATTTTCAGTTATCAACTGATAAGATGCCAAACAGATTTGAATGTCTCGTCTCTCAGGACAGAAATATAACTCATTCTCTACTCTCCTATTATCCCTGTCTGCGTTTTCACAGCTGTTGATTTTAAAGGAGGGCTTAAGTAAGCTCTAGGATGTTTCAAGATGCTGATACCTCATTTGTCATCTAACATAGCTATGGCTAGAGAAAAAAATGTTTAAACTTTTAATATAAGGGATAAAAAGAATCTAGATTCAAGCAAATAGCCATAACCTGCCTCTGGTGATGGGCCAATATCACTAGAAGGCCACTTATGGAACTACGGAATAAGGAATTACTGTCTCTGAGACTATTCAAGGCCAACAGAATGCCTACCATGTCGGGACCACCTAGAACATATTAAATAAGAAGTAACAATTTCTACATTAATGGAGGGGACAAAAATCTTTATATAGGCAAAGGAAAGCAGTTAAGGACAGTAAACAAATGTCAAGTATGAAGAACAGTCCTGTAATCCATATGCTATCACCCCAAGGAAATGGTTTAGGAATTTGAAACCACAGAGTAACAAATTGAAAGTGACAGAAACAAATTTCTCTCCAAGAATTCTACAACCTGTGAAGAACTTTAAAAAATGAAAGACAAATATATTTTAAGACTAACAAAAACAGAAATCATTGTCAAAGTTTTGGATTATAAAAAGAATATTGTTTATGAAACATAACCAATATCTAAAAGGACCTCAGAAACAGTCTAATCTATAATTACATACATGTGATAAGACTATGAAGATAAATGTGACGGTTATTATGTATAAAGAATTTATTATATACATCATACTGAAAAAGGTATATGAAATTATTATATAATTTAACAAGTAAGAAAACTCATAAGTAAGCTTTACCAACTTGACCAAAACTGTAACTTCAGTATCTATATATCTACCAGAGCAAAATAAGTAACTACTTTATGATATTTCCTCTGAAGATATTTCTGAAGAAAATCCTAATGATGTCCTCTAGCCCCTGATGACATGTCAAAATAGTAACAGAAAAGTAGTGGAATTTCTAGTTAATAAATTTTGCAGTGGACAAATTTCTAGTTGAACTGCTTTAATTATTTCCATTTTAAATGTGAAGAAATGCAAATAAAGCAGTTTGTTCCAAAACCAACATTTAAAATAAAAGTTTTACAACCCAAAAGCTTCAATATAAAAGGCTGTCATTACTTTACACCACTACTCAGTATGCATTCACCTTATAAGTCATCTATATGATACTGTTCAGTAAAACACATTAGAAAGAGGCATGTGTTTACAGGATTAATTATTGTGTTGCTACTATTCATTGATATATCCATGGTAGAACTGTGCTTAATTATGCTATTTCACTGACTATATTATTCAAGCTATCAAACATTTCTAGAAAAGTGTGTTGAAATGATACATGATACAATGTAAACTCAGTTACCTTCAAGTATCAATAGCACCACCTTGGGGTGCTCAGTATTTCAGAAATCTTGTAATATACTTCAACATAAATTCTGTACTTCAAACACAACGTGGCAGTAACTAAACTGAAATACCACAGAGTTTAGAAGCAGGTCTTTAAATTTGTGATCATTGTATTGCTGTATACTTATAGCAACAAAATTAAGGAATAAAGGAAAAGGAAACTGGAGAAAGAAAAGTTACTATCAAATATCAAAAGACTGTTAAATTAACATGAAGACATTTTTGTCTATGTTTTAACTGGTAGTATTTAGGAACATGGCACACTTGAATATCCAAGAGCAGGGGACATTTAACACCATTATAAATTTGAGTGCTTGTTAACACATTGTCTGTATTGAGTCTGAACCAGGCTGTGGGTGCTGGCTGGCCAATCTGAATCCAACAGGGAAAAAGATGTTGGCAGCACTATTCATGTAAAGCTATGACATTACGTATGTCTCAAGAAATTAAAAACCTTTGTTGTTTTATGTCAGAAATTCCATAACTGTGTGAGGTTGGCTCAAGGGATAAAGGCGCCTGTGGCCAAGCCTAATGACTTGAGTTCAGTCCTCAGGACGATGGGGCAGAAGTAGAGGATCAACTCCCTCAAGCTGTTTTCTGACCTCTGCTAACGTTCTGTTTCACAAGAATAACCCACACACATACAGACACCATACACATGCATACAGACACAAAGAGACAGGCACACAAGTGTGATACACACACATAAATATACAAATCATTAAAAATACTAAAACCTGAGTACAAGACGTCAGAATTGCTTGTTAGTGGTTATTCCATTTTGGTATGTGTATTACAATCATAATCTGGAATATAATATTTCTATCTGGATCATGAATTATATCTATAAATTGACATGAAAAAATCTGGATCATATTTTTGAGTATAAAAGCTGGATATATGTGATTTCAGATTATTAAGCATAATATATACAGTAATAAAGAGAAAAATCATCGTATGTCAAAAAGTTCTATTTGGTAAAAGGAAAAGTATTTTCTGAGCAAAACATTATAAATCTAGAAACAGCATATACTTATATATTTTGGTATGAAACAAATAATTTGCAATGTTACTTATATGCTAACTATATTAATATTTTTTATTTTATTTTTTGAGATTATAATACAATTATATAATTTCTTTCTTTCTTTTCCTCCTTTAACCCCTTCAAGTAAAGAAAAAGTTTTCAAAATATAGCATCCCATGCAATCAAAATACCAAAAGCCACAACTGGTCAAAGTGCAGAGAACAAATGACCATGGGGTACTAAACCCTGACTCATATATCTATAATACAACCTCTAATTTTTAGGCTCAAGGAACATCAGGGAAATGGAGGTATAAATATTGTAAGGGGCAGAGGACAAACTGAAAGATTGTGTATTCTATTTATGACAGAAAAGCTGTACCTCTGAACTCTCACAAAGATGGCTGTCTAAACAAGATTGGAACAATGATAATATCATTTGGTATGCTAACATGGTCTGAGGAAATCTCATGGGCCACATCCATTGAGGAATAGTTAAAAACAATAAGGACTTCCAAGAGAGGGAAAGTCAGTGTTCCCTAGGGCGGAGCCTTCTTGTTGGTTATGCAATAACAACTGGTCTTACTTAAAAATGTATGCATTCAAGAAAAACTAAGTGGACTCAGCAAGTTATTTTTATTTGTCTATTCATGCATCTGTGTCTGTATATAGCAAGATTGCAAAAAGCACAGGGACAAATAGCCAATCAAATGGAAGCACATGAATTATGAACCAACGGCTGAGGAGCCCCCAGCTAGATCAGGCCCTCTGGATAAGTGAGACTATTGAATAGCTTGATCGGTTTGGGAGGCACCCAGTCTGTGGGACCAGGACCTGTCCTTAGTGCATGAGCTGGCTGTTTGGAACCTTGGGCTTACACAGGGACACTTTGCTAAGTCTGGAAGGAGGGAACAGGACCTGCCTGTACTCAATCCACCAGGTTTAAATGAATCCCCAGGGGTGTCTTGGTCCTGGAGGACATGGGAATGGAGGGGAGGGGCTGGTGGGAAGGTGGGGGTGGGGGCAGGAGGGGGGAGAACAGGGGAACCCATGGCTGATGTATAAAATTATAACACATAATAATAAAAAAAAACTGAAAAAAAAAGAAAAGATGGGTGGCTACAAATTTGAAAAGGGGGGTGAGGCAGGGACATGGGAAGACAGGAGTTGGGAGGAAGTTAGCAAAATGATTTAAATACAATATACAAACATAAAATTTAAAATAAATGTTAAATATAGCATACACACAGCAATGGAACTGGGTATCATTAATTGTAGATATGCTGGGCTTTTAAGCCTATATTAAGAAAAGACATAATCATTGGCAGTGTTTCTCTTTATGCAATGTTCAAAGCACTCACTTTACAAGCTGAAGATTATCTTCACACTTCTCCACATAAAAATTCTTAAGTTGTCTTGATTTATTGAGCTTAACACTTGATATTCTCAGATACACTGTAGGCAGAACATATTAGCTTGAAATAACTACTATATATTTTAAGACTTAAATTTTGAAAAAGAAATTCTTTTTTTCTTTTTCTTTTTTTTTTTTTTTGGTTTTTCGAGACAGGGTTTCTCTGTGTAGCTTTTCACCTTTCCTGGATCTCGCTCTGTAGACCAGGCTGGCCTCGAACTCACAAAGATCCACCTGCCTCTGCCTCCTGAGTGCTGGGATTAAAGGCATGTGCCACCACCACCTGGCTATTCTTTTTTAAAAAAAAATTCAGTTTTGAACTTTGTACAAATCTATTTTTAATTCAAATATCAAAAATTCAACAGATATTTGCCTAAATGTTAAAATTTATTCTATTCTATTCTATTATTGAGACTCAGTTAACATATGACCATGTAATCTCATTTAGAAATCATTACTTATTAAAGTTGGAAGCTTAGCCCTAAACAAAACACATATATTGTCTCCTTCAAGACTTAGGGAACAATATTCCAGGAAGAAGTGGAATAAAAATTCTAAGAGGCAGAAGACAGAGGTAAGGCTATGAAATACCATATTCTGTTGATACAGTCATGGCAAGAAGAACTCTAAACAACTATGTATCACTCTAATGAGTCTGTATAAGAAAGGGCTCATTCACAGATAGACCAAAATGGAGGAGGCACTCAGGGAGGCTCTACCATTCACCTCTGAATGACTTCCTGAGGGTAGATTTAGAAACAAGTGGAGTCAGGAGTCATTGACTAAAATTGTCTAGCCATTCACCAGTTGTCTAGCCAGGCACCAATTATAGTACTACCCCAATGGTCACAAAGATAGCCCTGTAGATGGATCACACAACTAAATCAAAAGTCATAAATCATGTTTGAGTCTGTTAGGGAAAAGGAAGAATTAATATATGTGAGAGGGAAATAATGACAGAGGGAGGGAGCAACATGAATATATTACATATAAGCATAAAATTATCACAGAACTATATGAAAAATGCCAGAACAAAAAGGAAATGTTACCTTACAGTGTTGTAATATTGAGCCATGGTGTTTTGTAGCAGACTATTAAACCCAGCATTTAGGAGGTAAAATCAGGAGAACCAACAGTTCAAGGTCATCTTCAACTGCATAGTGAGTGCAAGGGCATCCTAGAGTATATGATACTCTTCCTTAAAAGCCTTAAAGAAGGTGCTGAGACACCTAAAGATGGGTAAACCAAACATAATTTTATTTGAAAAACATAAAACATCTCTGGTAAGTTCACCTTACTGAAAAATTCTCAAATAAGCAGTTGAACAATGGTAAATTTCTCTACACAGAGCATAAAACAAAAATTGAAAGCTTAGCTCGTCAGCAAGATTTAACAGAGATGGAATGTATGCACAAATCTAGCACCTCAAGGAAACCTCTGCATAATTCAGCTGGGAAAGTCTGTAAACTGATCATAGAGTTCAGCTTCATGAAAGTCAGCAGTCTATATTTTCATTAAACCATCATCATTCTGAGTGCAACCATTATAACAATACTTCCTTTGACAAGAGAAATATAAGGAAATGTATGGCTAAGAATAAAAATCCTAGATCAATAAGGTAAAATATGCATGAGATATAGAAAAGAGAGCCATGTTTAACCATCAAATAATAAAATATGCCCATGATCCTACATAAACATAAAAAGAGTAATAAAAAGGAGTGCTCATTAGGAGACCTCTTCATCAGCATTAGAGGGCATGGCATCGGAGCAAATCTAATCTTAATATTGTACTGGTGGATATAAAGAGTGGCACTACCACAAGGAGATGTTCATCACTTTGCTCCTATGAAAGTAAAAAAAAAAAAAAGCCTCTGATTCTTTGCTTTTCTAATGAAAAGTGGTCTCTGTTAGTGCTTCTAGAATGTTAGAGGACTTGAGGATCCAGCTATTTTTTTCCAGTCCGCGAATGTAGACTTAAGTCAACCTCAAGCAAAATGACAATACCCAAAGAATAATGATAAGAATTAATCCTGGACCACAGGTGAAGTTTGTGTTCACCTGTCCATTCATGTTTCCGTTAAGCACAAATTTATTATGGACCTAGTATGTGCTACACATTGTTGTAGATCTTGCAGATATAAAAATGAATATGATATGTTCCATGCTCTCATAGTAAGTCTTGTAGAGATAGACAAACAGCTGATCAAATGAATGCTACAGAATTTTGGGGTGTTCTGATGGGGATAGGTGGGGTTAATTCTGCTTTGAATTAAATGACTTTTAGAAAAGCTCTTTCTAATTAAGAAAATGATGTGTTCCATATCCCTAGGATCCTTCTTGCATACCTAGAGAGAAGTGGGGAGAGGAATACTAATTTTTAATTACCAGAATTCATAATTAAATGAAAAAATGTGTGGCATATAAACTGTTTTCTGAGGAATATATGAAAGGAAATGTATAGTGTGAAAAAATGAAATAAGATATCTTCAAACAGAAAAATAACATTGATGGCAAAATATCTGCTATTAGTGGGTACAGAGATGGCCTAGCAGTTAAAAGTAACTTTCTGCCCTTGCAGTAGACCCAGATTCTATTCCCAGCACCCAGGGGCTCACAACAGCTTATCACCACATTCCACATGATCTGATTCACTCTTTTAGCCCCCACAAGCAGCTATATTCACAGGCTGCAAATACAGAGGCATACATACTACACATACATTTAAAAAAATAATAAATCATTTTTCAAATAATATATATTAAAATACATGAAAACAACCTAGATGTCCATCAACTGATGAGTGAATAATGAAAATGAGGAAACTGGACCTATGTGCAGTTGAATTTTATTCAGCTCTAAAAAAAAAATTGAAATGTGCAGGTAACCCTATAAAACAGTCAAACATTATACTAACAGAACTAAACCCAAAAACAAACATCACATGTACTCATTCACGGAAATCCAAAAAAAAAAGAAATCTTTAGATTTGCATCTTTAATTTGGTATACCTGTAAAATTCAAGAAACTAGAAATGGATGAAAGATCTTAAGGGGGAGACTATAGTAGAATATAGATGATATATAAGAGAAAAAGAGAGAAGCTTAAGTTTGGAGAAGGAATGGAGAGTGGAGGAAAGGGAGAAGGGAAAGGAATAAAGAGTAATAAAAACTAAGGGTGTGTGAATAAACCACATGGAAACCTGTTATTTTGCAAGATTTATGTGTATATACTAGCATAAAAGAGAGAGTTATTAATGTATTTTATTTGTTGTTAATATAAAAGATTCACCCAACATGGTGATAATGTTCTTTCTAGAAGATGTTGCTTGGGAAATAAAAAGCCCAGTGCCAAGTGTGGGTTACCTTCCCTTGAGTAGTTGGTTAGAGGTGTCCCAGAGACCCCTGAAGGATATTTACAGTATTTCTTCCTTACCCTAATGCACTAAGCTGCAGCTTTGAATGAGGGTCAATGCAGACACAGATGGTGATTGGTGACTTGCCCCTAAGGCCAGATGTCTTGCTTGAGCTCTTAGTTGGGGCCATGCTCAATTTCTTTCCCTGCCCTCAGTCTTTCTTCTAAGTAGAAAGTGCAGAAAGCAGAAGAATCTGCAAACAAATGCAGACTGGCTTGCAGCATGAACTTCCAGCTTCATGACGAACACATTAGCTTAACCAGGACTTTACGAACTGGTGATTGTATGGTAATAGTCTCATTGGTCAATGATCTTTTAGGGTAAAGCCAAGAGTAACTCCATCATCTTGGCTTTGTAGTGTTGTCCCCCTAATTCAGATTATTTTAAGGAAAACAAGTTGTTGTTTTTTTTTTTTTTTAATATCAACTGGTACAGTTTGTTAGTGAGGGCCATTCTCCATCTGCTTTGCACATCTTATTCAGAAAATAATTCAAATGCTTTTTGTTAAATAGTTATTAAATCCAGGATTTGATTAGTGATTGCTCAGTCCCGTAGTTTCTTCAAAAGTTGATGAAAATTTCATAGTCGTCTAGAGACTGTTGATAGTAACACTAGTTTACTTGAGCCAAATGGAAAACATGCACTACTCTACCAGGGTCCAGGCTTGTTTTTAAATACCTATGGCCATATCTCAGAGCTATCTGTAGATGGAATAATCTTCTCTATTTATTCTTTGCTGCTATAATAAAATAACACACTAGTATGCAGACTTTTTAAACTCATGTAACTCTTTCATCAGTGAGATTTTTATGTATGTACCTATTATAGAAATGATATGAAAGTAGGATATTCTGTTCAAAGGTTTGGAAGGAAAGATGAAAGAATTCCCTTTTTCTGCTCTGTATCTCTCAAAACTGTAAAGAGGCCCTAAAAGCAGACTACATAACCTTTGGGTTTTGGAAAATAAAAATCTCCAAACTACCCCCATATTATTTAGTGGGAATTTCTACAAATTAAGCCCCAAAATCTTTATTTTAACTTCTTCTTTGAATTGTTATTATGCTGTTAAGATCTTGTAGAAGGTAAAAGATCTCTGAAAAATGCATACAATTATTTTAATTTGGCTCAATAGAATTGATTAAGTTAAATGAACTATATGTGTAAACATTTAGAAAATAATAATTACATTATACAGTAAAAATTTTATTGAACTTACATAAATTCTTATAGCAAAAACATTCTCCATTATGTCCTTTAATTAACTTTAATTTATTGAATATAGTTTCCTAAATTTAATTTAAATTTTAAAATATTGGTTTACTTGGTGATGTACAAAGTTAAGAATACAGAAATTGTATGTTTTTACTTTTCAATTATAATACTGCAATGATTTCTACACTAAACATAAAAAATAAATATTTGCATTAAAATAAACTGTAAGAAGTCACATTTGAAATTTAAAGTTTTGTAAAATATATACAAAGCTTGTAATTTGACCACATAATAATCAGAACTATAGAAAATTATTTTCTTTAATAGTATAACTATTATATGAGCTACAAAATCTAGCATTTAAAACTCATAGGTTGTAATATCTTCTTATTATTGCTATTATAATTGATTTTAAATAAGTAATTATTGACTTCCGTTAAGCTTATCTACTGTCAAGTCGGTAAATCTCATACACTTATCTCTTTCAGATAATTATTTGGATTTCTCTTTCAAGGCACAGCAATAAGATTAGCTTTTCTGGTTTAGAAAGATTACTATTTCCACTCCTAACAAGATGCAAGATGCTTAATGTCTGAAATAAATTGTTAGCGATGAAATATGGGAGACTATTTTCTAGGTGATGGATATGGCGTTAGATAATAGCCACAAGGAGAAAAGCATGTCAAAGAGATTACAGGCCTCGAAGAGTTAAAATCAAGAGCTCTGAGGAAAGAACCTGGAAGCACATAGCAATTTCCAGCAGGAAAACCTCAAGTTAGATCAGTGGCTATGCAAATACATATGTGAAAAGAATACACTCATTTTATTAAGAGATATGTCTTATGTGGATAGCCACAGCTGCTATGATATCATGTATGTAGTAGTCACAGCATGTCCTATATGAGTTACTTTTCTGTTTCTGTGATAAAAAAAAAAGTACCCTGGAACAACAAAAACAACAAAGGAACTTAAAGGAGAAAAGGGATTTTCAGCTTACTGTCCTAGGGTGGATACAGTCCATCATGGTGAGAAAGGCATGATAACAGGGAGGAAAGGCAGGAATGCAGAAGCAAGAAGTTGGCTGATACATGCACACAGGACCCAGACATATAGAACACGTGAGGCATCTTAAATTCTGCCTCCAGTCCTGTACCGCCCCAGCAAGTCTTCATCTCCTAAAGGTTCCATAATCTTCCCATGTGGTGTCACTAACTGGGGACCAAGTGTTCACATATGTGAATCTATGAGGGACATTGCTCATCCAAATCACTATATGTCCAAAAGTCAGCCTTTTCTGGAACTCTCATGTTCTTATGCTCTTTCTGGTCACTCTTCCATAAATTCCACTGAAACTTAGGAGTAGGAAGGATGATATAGATGCCCTCCCCCCATTTATGGCTGAGCATACACTGCATAATTATTCTTTGCATTTTGAGCAACTGCCCCTACTTTCTGCAAATAGGAAGCTTCTTTGGCCTGTATTTGAGAGCAGCACAAATCTATGACTAGAACTAGAGCTATTTAGAAGAATGTTTGACAGCAAGAGCATTTAGCAAAACAATATCATTAGGCTTTCCCCCAGGGCTAATGTCCCTGTAGTCATTGGTCTAAGTTTACCATACCAGGCATGAATTACCTCCTGTGACACAAACCTCATATCTAGTCAAGAGGATAGTTGGTTACTCCTATAAGCATTGTTGCCACTATTACATAATTAGAAATATCTTCCCTTGAATGTTATTATTGTAGCATGCGGGATACAGTACTGTGTAAGCTCATTGATGTTTTCTTCCTCCCAAACATCCTGCACAGAGCTTTCCATTAATATTTGAGCTAAACAGTAGGAAATGAATTTCTCCTCTATTTTATTCTTTATTCATGATCTAAGCAGGACAGAATCCCATTAAATACTTTCCATAGGACACCAAGTGTTGCTCAAATGTCCTTATCTTCAGAGGCCAATAATAAAAAAAAATTAAATTAAAATTAAAAAAAGACACAATGTAGATTCCTTGAGTTTTGTTGGAAAAGGGAGCTGGTTACTGTCTATTGTTGTTTCCTCATTTGGTATATAATAATACTGTTATTTAAAGATAAGGCTAACTCTTCCAATAATTTGATGTAGCTTAATGTGTGATCGAATTGTTTTGATTTCCTTCTATATGGTCTAGATATAACTTACGTTTTAAGAACCATGCCACAGTTGATATGAACAAATTTTACAATGGTTATTGTGAAAACTTAGCACCCATGTTCATTTACCTCACCTGCCTTCATTCCAAAGAAATTTCATAGTTTTCAGCCTTTGTCCTTGGACATCAGCATTTAAGGTGAATGGAACTTCTGTCAGACAACTATTTTAAGTGCTTTGCCTCCTTCAAATGAGCACACACACACACACACACACACACACACACACACACACACATATATATATATATATATATATATATGTATGTATTAATATATATGAACATTGAAAAGACATTAAAATGGTTAAGCCTTGCCACATCAAAAGTTAACTATTGTGTGTTATATCTGTATCATTATCTACATTGCCTTCACTTCTGGTTTTCCCTTGTTATTTAAAACTTAATTGAAGGTAATTTTAAGAATTAATACAAATTAGATTTCAAGTCTTTCAGTGGACACTGCCTTGAATTGATACAAGTTTTCAATAGGGTTTTTAACCTTGCAAATGCATCCATTCTACTAACCAAAACCTTCAGAAGTACACTAGAGAGCAAGACAAATTACTTTATCTCCAAATAAATATGCACTATAGTAACTACTGGCTATTTTACTATTTCAATGCCTGTAGAAAATTATTACTATTAGAAATTCTTTCTGCAATAATAAAAATATATATATATATATATATATATATATTCAAGAATTTTACTTCTTATTAAATGTTTCTGTTCTCCCCAGCACTCTGAGTTTCATCTCTTTAACAGGGCCTCTGAAGACTCTTTAGTTAATGTGTATTTGAAGTATCATCCTACTCACAATGAACTGTGCTGGAAAGTACCATCAAGCCTTCAGCACTGAAAGAAATCAATCTAGTGATGGTAAATGGTCTGTGGTCTCACAGGGATAGACTCATCTGTTAAAACTTTAAAGCCATACAAATCAAACATCCTCTCCTTTTGTAGAGTGCTTTATGTGGAATTAATGTATTTTAACCCACATGACACTGGCAGTTTCTATTTCTTTTCTTGTAACATGTACAGAAAACTGATACTTTTCAGGGCTGTGAATTTTGCCATTTCAGATCAATTTTGCTCTTTGCATTGATCATTGTGGCTAAATATTGAGACACTCATCAGTAACTGATCAGTTGTTTAATTTGTTTTGCTCTTTTGTTACTGATGCATAGCCACAATTAGTTAAGTGGGTCAATAATTTTCAAGATATTTTAGCAAATTAATAGATTTTAAATGAATTAGAAATTGCCTACAATGATTTAAAAATAACTGTATCATAAATAAACTTATTTAAACCATATAACACCAAATAAAAGCATATAGATAAAAAACTATGAGGCTGACAGAACAAAATATTATTTTATTAAAAGAATATTTATGGATATCAAAAGTGATAATTTCCAAGTTTGCAGAAAAGTCTACAGTTTTGTGATCAATCTTTTCTACATACCTTTTATCACCCAAACCATACAAAGTTCATAGAAATACGGGCTTGGGAATTTAGCTTAGTGGTAGAGCGCTTGCCTAGCAAGCACAAGGCCCTGGGTTCGGTCCTCAGCACTGGGTAAAAAAAAAATCAATTTAAAAAAACAAAACAAAGCAAAACAAAGTTCATAGAAATATTAAGACATAAGTCTCAAAAGTATGAAGATAGGTTTAGAAAATATCCCAAACAATTACTAATCATATTTTGAATAAATAAGAATTAGGTCTTTATACTAAATTTATTGACTATGTCTGCCATTTATACCATATTTGCTCCATAGTTAATAACCAACTTTACAACTGTAATGCAATGTATTTGACATTCAAGACAACACCATAAAACCAACAAAAACCATGCCTACTCAGAAGTTTCTCTCTTTGTCAAAAAAAGCAAAAAATGTAAATCTAGTGATAACATAACTAAAATAAATGAGTTCAAGTATGGAATATTTTTACCCATCTAGTGAGAACAATTATACCAGGAAGAGGTATGTAATCTCTACCCATAAATACCAAAGGTATGTTTATTAGCTTGTTATGTCATATCCTAAAAGAAAAAGAAGTCTCCTATTCTCTGAATCCTTAAAGTTATTGCTCACTTTGTTTTAGACTTCCTGGTAAGATAAGAAAGATTTGAAATAACATAGTGGACAAATATTTCAGGCAAAAAAAATATAGTATTTCAGATTGTTCTTGAGGAAAATTCTTGGAATCCATCAGCATTAATTAACCTGGAACAAAGCTGTGTCGAAACATGAGCAACTACACAGATTTTCTGTTCCACTTCTAAGCCTAGACAAGCAAAAAGGCAACACTCCCTGTGATTCAAATACACACAATTGTGTGACCTTTGTGATGTATTAGCTAGTCTCCTTAGTTTTTTGTTGTTTTGTTTTGCTTTTTTTGTTGTTGTTGTTATTTGATAACATACCCAAAGAGTATGATCGTCTGTTTTTCAGAAACACAACAACTAAGAAATAAGTCCTCAAAATTATTAACAAAAAGTTGGAAAAAAGTTCATTTGTGACTCCAAAATGTTGGGGCTCTGTTCTTCTTCCTCTTAAATGGATTGTTGGAAAGAGGTGCTGTAAGTGCTGTATCTCTCTGACAGAAGCCTCACCAAATTTTCCCTCTTATTTTTATGTGCCTGAGTGCAATTCAAGGCTGTGCTCATCACTGGTACATGATTGGAGATTATTCTGAAGAAATTTGGAGTAATACTAGAATTCTTTGATTGGCTAACCTAAGAATCTAGGAATCCAAGCTAGTCAACTAAAGTATACTTTTGTGATTAATAATAATCTACAGAAAATTTTAGCACCTAGATATATTTATTTCACCACAGTAAGAAGAGGATACTTAGAGAGATACAAAGTATTTGAAGCATAAGAACAAATAATATTGTAGCAAGCTGGGCATGGTGATACATGTTTGTAATCCCATCTTTCAGGAAGCAGAAACAAAGCAATTCGCATAAATTCAAATCCAGCTTTACCAAAGCAATAAATTCCCATCTAGACAGTGTTACACAGTGAAAGAAAAGTATTTGAACTTTGTCATTCGGTACATAAATAGTGAAGAAAAGATGAGTCTTTGTTGAATTGAGACGGGCAACGGTATCCACTGCCTGGGTTCTCCTCCCAGGATTAGAAAGGCTTTTTCTGACAGAGACTTGTTTGCTCTGTGGGCAGAAAGATTTAACCCCAATGGGAGTATCCTCAAGGATGTAAGCCACTCATGGAATTCTCCCCAATCTGCAAAATGAATCACTAGAATACTTGATGCCTCAGGAACCTATTGTAAGTGAAGTTTTCTTTGCTTGGTCATTAATGGGTCCTAAGGCCTTCCATATGGGACTGTACTACTCCAGTCCATTCTGAGGAGATCCAAAGAAATTTTGAAGGAGCGTCAGGTCATTTTCCTCATTGACCTCATGGAGCCAAACTACTAGCTTTCTCCTTCTTCTGGTTCTAAATCCCAACAAAAATGACCACTAGGAGCATACCAGGCCAGCTTATTAAAAGACATTTAAATCAGTCTCTTGCCTGTTCTTGGGGACATCTCCTTGTCTGTCACCCCTTCTCAATAATTGCCAACACCTCAGCTCCTCTTCTAATAAAGGACTTCTTGGTGATTTAATAAGAATGTTCTTTGTAAGTTCGCATATTTGAATCCTTTGTCTCTAGTTGATGGAACTGTTTGGGAAAATTATTAGGGTGTGTGGCTTTGTTCCAGAAGGTGTGTCACTGACTGACAGCAGGCTTTGAAGTTTCAAAAGATTCTTGCCATTCCATGTTCATTCTCATTCTCATTCTCTCTCTCTCTCTCTCTCTCTCTCTCTCTCTCTCTCTCTCTCTCTCACACACACACACACACACACACACACACACACACACACACCCTGACTTTCAGATCAAGATGTAAGTTCTTAGCTGATTCCAACTCAAACTATAAGCCCAAATGAAAGCCTTTAAGTTATGAAGTTCATTTGTTAAGTTGCCTAGGTCATGGTGTCTTATCAAAGCAAACAGAAAGTAACTAACACAAACCTCTTGGTTAAAATGAAGCTTAAACTCCTCCTGGCCCCAGGACACTCAAAATTGATCCTATGGTTTGGACAGATTGGAAGACAATAGGAAGGCTACAATGGGTAATTCTGCATTCAGTTCAAAGACCCCACCCAACTTTAATCACTACAAATATAAATATGTTGAAATGAGGGGTTAATGAAAGACTTGTCCCCAGATGTTCAAAAGACAACGTTTACTGGTTGAATGCTCAAGTCATTCTATGACCTCAGTCCTGGGAATAGAAATGGTACTAATCAATAGAGACTGCTCCAAGGACACATGCTTCCCAAACTCAGGGTCCTAATTACCTATAAGCATATGACTAAGATTGCCTCAGAGAGTGTTAGAACTCAAGGATAGCAGTTTCGTATCCAGTTAAATCTTGATAGCCAGTCTATTTGAGGACCTTGCTTGTGGATCAGGGAAAAGTCACTGAAACATTTTTCATAGGGATTTCAAGAAATAGCCACATATGCTTGGGATATCATTCTTCCAGGATCTGATGGATTGGACAAGTGCTAAAATGGTAACATTCTTGCGTATGGGACAACTGAAAAAGCACTTTCCAAGGCCACACATTTGTTTTAAATGTATTGGCTGAATGTATATTATATGTATTGAGAATCGCCCGAATTTGCCAACTCAAAGTCACTTACTTGGGTCTAGTTTTTATTTGTGTGTGTGTGTGTGTGTGTGTGTGTGTGTGTGTGTGTGTGTTGCTAAGAAAAAAATTTTCATTCTTTTTATACACCAATCCTCCCACTCCCCCAGCCTCCCGCAACACACACCCCACTGCCCCCAACAAGAAGGCAAGGCCTCCCATGAGGAAGCACATCCAGTAGAGGCAAGTCCAAGCCCTTGCCCCTGCCTCACAGCTGCACAAGGTGTCCCCTCATAGGTAGTGGGCTTCAAAAAGCCCCCTCATGCACCAGGGATGAATTCTGATTCTACCGCCAGGGGGCCCCCAATCAGATAAGGCTTAGTGCAGTCTCATGCAGGCTCCACAGCCATTGATCCAACTTTCATGACTTCCCAATAGTTTGGTTTGGTCATCTCTGCAGGTTTCCCCATCATGATCCTGATGTACTTGCTCATACAATCCTTCCTATCTCTCTCCTACCTCACTCCTGGAGCTCTTCCTGGTGTTTGGCTGTGGATCTGTGCATCTGCCTCCATCAGTCTTTGGAGAAAAGTTCTGTGATGACAGTCAGGATATTCACTGATCCGATCCCTGGGGCAAGCCAGTTCAGTTCAGGCACCCTCTCCACTTTAACAAAGGCTACTAGCATTTTAGAATCTAAGAGTATCCTATGTCATTGTTTGTTGGTGTTGTTTTGTTTTGAGACAGGATTTCTCTGTGTAACAGCCAGGGCAGTCCTGGAACTCTCTGTGTAGATCAAGATAGCCTCGAACTCATCTTCCATCAGATATTGACATGGCTAAGGTCCTTTCTAGGAGTTCTTGATATTGCAAGATTTAGATTAACCCTAACCATAACCCCAATCCCCCCCTTTTTTTAGGTTTCATAGAAACTCAAACCTGGGGGTTTTCAAATATTCTACAGGCCCTCAAATCCCAGTTTTGTTTGTTTGTTTGTTTTTGAGGTTTTGTTTTTAGAAGCAAATGGAGGCTTATATGGGCTCCCACTTTAGATCTATCAACCCAGCCCAGGTTCCATCTATATATGAATAAAAGCAATGAGGTAGCTTTGGGTATGATCACACAACCTGTAGGCTCAATTTCTCTGCCGGTATGCTACCTAAAGACTTTAATCAGGTAGGTAGCAGAGGTATGGCCTACCAGTCATAAGAAAGTTGTAGTCTTGGTACTTTTCATCCGTGGAGCTCAAAAGTTCAATCGTGGACATCCTCTAGTGGTTACCATCCCATACAACATTGTAGGTTTTCTCAACTCTAAGGGAAATTTGTTACTGCCAGATAGGCAATAATGAGTATCCATTTGGAAGGTCCTAGAGGGACCATTTAGGCATGTCAAAATTTAAATCCTACCATATATTTCTCAGAAGTAGAAGGAGAATTTCCACGCCTATGAAGAGGTTCCAGTGGAAAGCTGAAGGATGTCATTCACCCTTTTGAGAGAAATCTCATTGTTCTCATTACTCATTTCTAACCTGCAACATAAAATGTAAGGGGTCTTTTCTAGACCAACATCTGACACTGCTTTTCAGGGTCTATTTACTATCATGCTAGAGCTCTGCTTAAGAAAACCCTTGTGTTGGAGGTTCCCTCAGCAATGGGAAAGCAAAGTGGTTGTACTTTTTAGACAACTCATGACTTTTGTGTTTTCATCAATTCCATTTCATCCAAAGCTTCTTTTGGTATCATAAAGAACTAGCAGTGAGGAAGGAAGGTCCTACTGCTACCCCACTCACTGACACACCGCCCCTTAAGTTCCCTATGGTAATACATGTAGGGATTCCATGGCTGGGTGTCATGCATGTTTTCATCATTGCTGACCTTAATGAACATGGGGCAGACTCTGTTCTTTACTGTCCTTATTTCAGCATTGTTAATTCTATTTTATGTATGTTATCGTTATCGATTCCCTTCTAAACACACAGAACATGTGACTAAGGTAATATGCTAGTACATGGAGGCGCCAGTACAGTACTATACAGACTTATCTACCATAGGTTTCTTATGTAGAAACTCCCCAGGGAAACACTTACTGATGCTGTAAAACATTTCTCCCTGTCATCAGGAGGGAATAGATTTGGACTGGCCCAATACCCTAACTGCAGTTAGGATAATGTCCTAACAGATTGGAATGAGAAGCATTAAGATTAATTAGTCCTTTTTGTAGGTAGATATTGAGGAAAAGAGAGGCCTTGGTGGATAGAGTTCCACAAAGATGTCCTAAGATGATGGAGAATAGGATCTAGTTCCTGGTTCTTCTTCCTTCTTGGTGCTAGAGAGTAGAGAATCTTTTCATGGACATGGAATCTTTTTTGCAGGTTTTCCCCAGACATGCGCAGGCTGACATGGGCTGTGTACCAGTCTGTCCTCCAATTTTTAAGTAAACTAAGCAGGTGAAGACTTTGAACTTACCCCACTACCTCTAAGGTCCCTTCACCCAAATAAAGTCCAATACCCTTTGGGAGAAGGTGGACCCCAGTTCCAGTTCTCCACACTTACAAAGAATTTGTTTTACCACTTATTTCCACTTGGATAAAATTGGCCTTTGCAAACCATCTTTCCTGACTTTTAGTTCTTTAACCAACAGAAAAAAAAATAAGAAATAGAAAAAGAAATACAATGAACCTATTTCTATACACTTAGCCAAAGATAACCTTAAGAGAAAGGTTATAGCTCACAACAACAAAGGGAAAAACAAAAAAAAGTAAGATTTTGCACACACACACACACACACACACACACACTCACTCACACACTCACACACATTTTGGTGTCAACAAGATTGGTAAAATTACATTATTATGAGGTTATTACTAATTCATATTTGATCCTTCTATAATTGTAATTTACATCAAAGCACTTATCATGTGATCTACTGTAGTTAGAGTTTTCCTGTCTGGCCCACAGTCAGGAAAATCTCTCTCACCCTCCAGACCCACAGTCACTCAGACCCAACCAAGTAAGCACACAGAGACTTACATTGCTTACAAACTGTATGGCCATGGCAGGCTTCTTGTTATCTACTTCTTTTATATTAAATTAACCCATTTCTATTAATCTATACTTTGCCACATGGCTCGTGGCTTACCAGTACCTTACGTCTTTTATGTCATCACGGTGGCTGGCAGCGTCTCTCTGCCAAAGCCTTCACTTCTCAGCCTTATCCTCTTCCTTGTGCCGCCTACCCTATCCTTCCTGCCTGGCTACTGACCAATCAGCACATTATTTATTTTAACCAATTGGAGCAACACATTTGACATACAGAACATCCCACAGATTTTTAAAAATCTGTGTAATAAAAGATTAATCAAGAGCCTGGGAAGATGTATCAACAATTAAGAGTATTTACTGCAATTTCAGAATACTCATTTTGGGTTTGCAACACCCACATACTGGCTCACAATTATTTGTAGCTCTAGTTCCAGGGGATCTAATAACTTCTAGCTTCTGTAGGCATCATCCCTGTATGTCATGTATACATATAGACAGACACTCATGTAGTTAGAGTTGAACTGCCTGGCCCAGTCAGGACAAATCTCTCTTACCTGCCAGTCCCACAGTCGCTCAGACCCAACCAAGTAAACACACAGAAACTTACATTGTTTACAAACTGTATGGCTGTGGCAGGCTTCTTGTTATCTACTTCTTCTATCTTAAATTAACCTATTTCTGTTAGTCTATACTTCGCCACATGGCTGTGGCTTACCAGTGTCTTTACATGTTGCTTTTCATGGCGGCGGCTGGTGGTGTCTCTCTCCAGCCTTCTACTTCCCAGAATTCTCTTCTCTCTTGTCCTGCCTATACTTCCTGCCTGGCCACTGGCCAATCAGGACTTTATTTACACAGAGTGATATCCACAGCACACTCATACAAATAAAAGAAAATAAATAAATCTTATTAGAAACAGTGTTTCTCATTGTGCCTGCACCTCAGACAGAACATCAAATGCCAGAGCCACATCATTCATAACTCGAAGAAGGGCTTAAGGTTGTAGATAATGGAGAACAGATTGGAGCCTGTAACTTTATGCAAGACTCTAGATTCTCACCCAAGTGTTTCTTACTATCATGGAAACTGCCCTTAGACTCTCCCTACTTGACAACTAGAACCATCCCAACATCATGGGCTCCTAGTAACCACGGTGTTTGTCTGGATGCTGACAAGCTGCTCAGCAGATTGACAGAGCAGTGATAGCAGGAGCATGCTGGGATCCCTTACCATGCACGAGCTTATTCCCATCCAAAACCAAACATATCTCTCTCCCAAAGTAAATCATTCATTTCACAATTTCCTGTACTTTATAATAAACAAATTTTAATGCCTGGAAGCAGAAATTTAAAAAAGACACTACACTTCCTCCATTAATATAATCCATACTGGCACCCAGATAAATAAGAGTAGAATTTACTTAGAAATAATAAACATTTAGGAGAAACCCAACAATTAATTACTTCACTAAATTGACAAATATCTATCAAATGAAATAACTACTAGACAGATTTTTGGTGTAAAAAATTAAACAATGAACACAGAGGAAGTTGTTCTCATTATATAGACTTACTTGTAGAAATAAAATAGAGAATAGCCTTGCAGATATAGCTGTAATTCATATACTCAAATATTTAGCCTATAAGCATAACTCTATTTAAGCTTCTAAGATGGGGATTTATTAAACATTTAGCATCATTTTTACAAAATTAGCATATGCACTTATCACTCAGGAGAGAAAAAACAGTGTGGAAATGATGCCACTAGAAATACAGAGGAATAACGTCACTAAGCAAGAATGTGCTAGATTGTACAAAGTGAGAAAAGCATATTTGTAAAAAGTATAATATGCAAAAGTATTTTCTCATTTAAATTATGTACATTGTAAAAATAATAAATTATAAAAATTTAAAACAATGCATGTTAACTAGGAGACAGAAATGTTCATGTGTATGAAATCACAAATTCACATTCTAGCTTCCTAAATAAAATATGAGACAAGACAGCAATTGCTCTACAATAATCTCTACTTTCATAGTGAAAAGTTCAGCAATTTATAGAGCTGAGATGAGGTAAATAAGTAAGTAAACTGTGGTAAGTCTATGTAAGGAATTATTACATTGCCATTAAATAAAGCATTTTCCAAAAACTCCTCTTAATTACATCATAGCCCCAATGCTAAGTAAGCATGAGCAAGTTATATACTGTAATTAATACATGTAATTTTTTATCTTTATTAGCTCCTTGAGAATTTCATAACCAACTCTCCCAAGTCCACTCACCTATCTACCCAACTCTGTCTCTTTTTTTTCCTCATCAAAATCAATTTTTCTTCTCAAATATTCTTAGACTTGTGGCCTTCCAGTGGAATGTGGTTGATTTATCAGGGGCTACATCCTTAATGAAAGCGGACTCTCCATCAGTGCCTAGCAATAGCTTGATGGCTAGGGCTGGGATTTCATGTCCAATGCCCCTTTCTATGCTGGGATTTGGGCTGGCTTCAGCTGGAACAGATCTTGCACATGCTGTTGCAACTGCTCTGTGTTCGTGTTTGCCACATCCTTGAGTTGTCTAGAAGAAAGGGTCTCCTTTATGCCACCCATCTCCCCCTCTTCTGTAATGATCACTGAGCCTTAGGAGAAGGGGATGATGTGTGTTTATTCCATTTAGAAATAACCATTCTGCAGTCCTCTTTTATGCACCTTGCACCAGTTGGGTTCATCATCATCTACCGCAAATAGAAGCTTCTCTAGTGAGGGTTGAGAAATGCATTAATCTAAAGATATAAGTGCAAATAATTAATAAAATATCAAATTATTGGTCATTTTTCTTAAGGGGATAGAAAAATACTCTGTCCACCATGAATAGTGCATTGAAGATTAAAAAAAAAAATACTTCCATTCAACCCTACTGGGGTGAACCAGAGAGATTATTGGGCTCCCTTACAAGAGCATGAGGAACTAACTACTTAGAGTAGAATGGATGACTCAAGGGAAGCTTAAATGCACACACATGTTGGAGGCTGAGTCCCAGAAATACCCGGCTAAGCTTCAGGTCTCTGCGTCAGATAATATCCTTTTCTCAGGAAATACATATTGCTTCACAAACTCTGGGATGGTCCTTATCAATCTTCTCACGTTCTGGGCTTCCTGAGCCCCTTGATTGCTCACAACGTCTTGCATCTTATGAATCTCCCACTTCCTATAAGGAAGAAATATTTCAGTACAGAGGAAGTAGCTATATAGTACTAACCTTGTACACAACATGTAAAATGAGTATCTCAGACAGAAGAAAGCAGTCATCCTGAAATAACAAATAAATAAGACTATAAAATTCCAAAACAATTACAAAATGAAAACTAATCAAAGAAAAATCCTCTTTCTCTTTATCTCCTTGTTTAAAGAAAAAAAAACGAGGGTGAAAAGTTCAAAAGCCTTGGGAGGGAGGAGAGGGAGGATCTTGTCATAGATTATTAGAGAGGCTGAAAGACACTAAAAAAATATTTAGTAATACAGTTTCAATGGACTTGCTCTTTTATCTAGCCAGGATAATTGTGGAAATTAGACACATGCAAATTAAACTCAGAATATATATGCAGAAATATTCATTTCAGAATTCTCTCTCTCTTCCTCTCTCTCTCTCTCTCTCTCTCTCTCTCTCTCTCTCTCTCTCTCACTCACACACACACACACACACACACACACACACACACATTGTTTTGTTTTGTTTTGTTTTTTCCAGCAGCACTTAGAGTTATTTGTATCAATGTAGATAAAGGAATTTTTACAAGAAAAATCAAATTTCATTTAAATGTTTTCCACATTTGCAATCCTTTTCAAAAAATGCTGAATGTCAGCAATATGATATATTCATTAAACATTTTACTTTTAAGTTCTGGTGATTTCACATAGGGCCTCATACATGGTAGGCAAACAGTCTACCATTATATACACAGTAAACACACACTTAAAAATTTATTGATGGGTTGACAGAGATGTTTTAGCAGTCAGTATCATATACTACTCTTATAGATGACCTTGGTTTAGTTCATAGCACCTACATTGGACAGCTCAACACAATCCAAGAGACACAAACATATGCTAGTCTTGATAGCCAATCAAACTAACATGCACATTCTGCCTCACACATGCACATAATTAGACACAAAATTTAAACCTTAAGAACTTATTTATACATTGACTTGTTTTGTTGTTGTTGTTTATTACAGGGTCTTTTTAAGTTGTCCAAAGTGTCATTGGCTCCCTCTGCAGTCTTGGCACACCTTAAACTTAAACTTACAATCCTCCTGCCTCAGCCTCTTCAAAAGCTGGGATTACAAGCCTATGTCACCACAAATAGTTGATATTATATTATTGATGCTGATTCCACTGGTGCAAGGGTTAAAACACAGAATCCAGGAAGACAAGCTCAAAAATAAAACAAGTTGAAATAAATACACATAGTGTAATTTCAATAAGAAATATCAATATAACTTTCAAATACAATTTTGATATATAAAAATTTAATGTACTCATGGATAGTATAATAGATATTAAATAAATTCATCCAGAAAACATTAGCTTTTATTTATTTATTTAAATTTAATTAAATTTATTAACTATTGGGAATTTCAATACTTTGGAGTTTTGTTTTGTTTTGTTTTTCTGTAGGTGCAATGCCAAATAATAAATTAGTAGTTTTCATTAAATTTAAGATGAAAGAATCCTTTTTTTTTTTTTTTTAGTTTAAAAGAACCTAACACAGAAATCCCCGTTGTCTAAAAAACATGAGAAAGCTCTGAAGAAACTTACCCTATGTATTTAAGTACTATCCCACTGAAGAAAGGAATATACTGGCATTATACATAAAAAACTAGAAAAGAAGAACATATCTGAGAGCAATATTGTTTAATCATTATAAGACACAATCACTGTTTTGTTGATTGGAGGTCGAAGTATTGCTAATTCCTCTTGGTGTGCTTCTGGAGGAAATCCTACAGACTCAACCCAAGTGGGGAAAAATTTGAGTGAGTGTCAGAGGTGAGAAAAGATTGCATATAGTGTCCCAAAGTTCAACTAGAAGATGAGAGAAGAGGATGGCAAGAATATCCACATAGATTTGTGTGAAGTGGTGACTCCAGTTGGCATCTCTACCACAGAAACCAAGGTATTTCAGCCTATTCTACAGCAAAAATTTTGAACTGCAGATCAGAACTCCAAGCGGGGTTGAGTACAGTGAAGGTCATGGAAATTTTGGTGATTGTAAAAGTTTTCTGAATTCACACCAACAAAACGATAAACCAAAATAAGATATGTAATAGACCTGAGATGGTTCTGTAGCAGCCCCCACTAGCACTGTGTCTCACGACTTCACCGCAACTTTGGTTCTGAACATGCTATGTACACATCTTCCACAGCACATGTCTTGAATATCTGACACAAAACCACTCTGCTCAGATTCAAGACGACTGTGTGTTAAGAGCGGCAGTGCTTTTTCTTCTACTCTTTATATGCTCTGATAGAAATGATGCTGCAACTATAAAAAGCAAAGAACTTACTATTTTCCTCCCCTCATTCCTCAGCATGTCAGTATATAACAAGAATATCTTTGGGTTGTACTCTGTCATAATGGTTGACTTTTAGAAATGAAAATTTTCTGTTTGATTTTCTGACTTGAATTTCATAAAATAATCATAAAGTAAAATCTGGCTCGAGATAGAACAGACAATTTATATTTCTCTAAACATACTTGTATCATATTGCACTACTTATTTTTTCAGAATAGATTTCACAGCATTGATGATGATAAATCAAAATATCAATTAACACTGAAAATCATTGAAGATCTATGTCCTGCAGTATTATCACTCACAATTTGATTGTGTATATAAAAATAAATAAGAGCATCCATCTCAGCAGTGTACAGATATACTTGTGTCTGAACACATGAGGAAATATATGTATGCCAAAGAGAAGTAAATTTCCTTATGATTTATTTTATGAAGTTTGACTTGTATACTTAAATTACACACCTAAATAATTTTACAGGGTGGTGGTTCAAATAAGGGTGCTACTATTCTCTCTAGAATCTTACGTTTGATTGCCTGGTCCCTAGTTGGTGGGACAGTCTTGGAAGATTTAGGAGATATGACCTTATTGCAGAAGGTGTGTCACTGGAAATAGGCTTTGAGGTTTAAACAGCCCATGACAGCCGTCTCACACTCTTTCTACACCATTCTTATGGATCAGATATAAGCTCTTGGCTACTGCTCCAGCCCAGTGCCTGCCTGCCTGGGGCTATGTTTGCCAACATGATGATCATGAACTGTAGATGAATTTCTAAACAGTCTTATTAAATAAGAAACACAGAGCCAAATTCAGGGGTAATAGCCGAAGAGATCAGAGAAATAGCGAAGAGCCATGACTAGCCTTAGCAACTAGCCTTATCTTACCACCTTGCCATAGCTTCCCCAGGGAATTTCTTCTTGTCTGACCTGTGCATTTATTGCCTTCCTGTTCTGCCTTCTCATTGGCTCTAAGCCTAGCCACATCACTTCCTCATCACTGCCTGTCTATAGAGACCTCCAGGTCTCTATGGTTGGTACTGAGATTAAAGGCATGTGTCACCACTCTTGGCTCTGTCTTTGACCACACAGAGACTTTGTCTGCCATGTAATCTTATTAAGGGCATGTGCTACCCCTATCTGACTCCTGTTTATGGCTCACTATGTGACCTCTGATCTCAAGACAAACTTTATTTATTAACATTCAAATAAAATATCACATTTCAGCACAAATAGAATATCACCACAATGAACTAATTGAAACTGCAACTAAGACCCCAGTTAAATGCTTTGTGTTAGTTGTATTCTCAGTCACTGTCTCTCCATTGCAACAGAACAGTAACTAAGACACACACTGATTTTCATATTAGTTGCACCAGTTTGTGTTCCCACCAAAAATGAAAAAGAAGTCCCTCACTCATATTCATACCAACATTGGTCATCATTTGGGGTTTGTGGATGTTTATTTGTTATTGTTCAATTTTTAATCTTACCTACTATGACTGGATTAGGATGAAATCTCAAAGTATTTATAATTTACATTCCCCTCATGGCTAAGGATTTTGAAAAAAAAATTTAATGTTTCTTAGCTATTTGTATGAACCCTCTGTTTAGTTCAGTTTTCCATTATTTAAAGGTTTTTCTTTCTATTTTAATAGTTATTTTTAGATTTATTTATATTTTTACATGTAAATGTTTTGCCTACATATATGTAGATATGCCTGCTGCTATCTGGTGTCACAGAAGTCCACAGAGGCAGCTGGATCCCCTAAAACCTGCTGCCATGCTAAATTTAAGGTAAACACATTCATGCATTTTGGTGTGTGGACTAAACACATTTTCTCAAACACTGCGAAACATATAGCTTTCTTTTTCAATTTGATACAAGAATTTGAAAACATGAAAATTCTGGAAAAATAATCTTTATTTAGTACATTTGTGACTCCATTTTTTGAACACCATAAATGTGTTCCAAGACTATTTTCAACGGTGCACATACAGCTGCAATCTGACATTAAAGCTTAAAGAAAAATGTGATCATGAATCATATTTCTTTATTATACTTTCACAGGTCATGTCTCCCCAGAGGCAAATATCCCTGACTTTACAATCACACCTTATTCATGTCATTGCTTTTTGGCAGTATCTACACTTGTGAACAATATTTTTGAAAAGGAAATGAACTAAATAAAAATAGAATTGAAATATTTGATGAACACCTTAAAAACTTCCACAAAACAGTGTCCAATATCAAATCATCCCTCCTGTCTTTTACTTTTATATTGAAAATATTTAAGCACAAGTGAATTTTTATGACTGAAATATGTTCAGTTCCATTATTAGTATTTTATAGCTTAGGATTTAAGGACAAAATTGGAAGACTTTCCAAAGTAGGTGACACATGACCAGGTTTTGTGAGTGTACTCTCTTTTATCTTTGGGGAATTGTTTTGTAGTGCTGGACATCAGGACATCAGGGAATTATACAGAGCTTCTCTTTTCTTCATCAGATTTCTCCAGTGTTTGTATATTTAATGTATGGCTCGAGGCAATTCTTCATGTAATGTGGTCCAGAGTCTTATAGACTTAAAACTGGTTCACTCTTACTGCAGTGTTCTTCCTCAGAACACAATTGTATCTTCTCCGTCAACCCTGGGATCTTAGTGGTGTTGTGTCCTTCTCAGTTAGAGTACGTGTGAGTGTTACAGCTCTGGGGGAAAGATACCCTGACTTGTCAGAAAGTCGAATTGGACCTAAAGCCGCACTAGGACAGCTATGGAGTGTGGAGCCATGATAGGATAGCTCTGGAGGATGGAACCACAATGTGACAGCTCCGCTCTGCAGGGAGAGGTATCCTGACTTTTTGGGAAGCCAGGCTACACCCAGAGCCACAACAGGACAGTTCAGGCTTCAGGGCCAGGGTGGGTTTCTTTGGCTTGCCCCTTTTCCCTACACTACACACCTAAGCCTGCCATTGAATGCTCTCCAACACAAGTTGACTTCTTCCACTAGTTTCCATAGTGATTGTAAGGAACCCATCAGTATCCTTTAAAGGCTAGGCTCACAACCAAAATGTCAAGAATCCATCAACAGAACTAATGCTTTACCTTCTTTCTTTTGGTTATTTATTCTTATTTAAGTATCTAGGAGGAATAAAAAAATGTTTCTTTATCACTAAACTGCTGATTGCTGAATAGGAACTGGTGTAAAGCATATAAGTTAAAATATTTTAGTAATAAAAAAATGAATGAAGTTTTAGAAATTATGCAGGAGAGGAAATTTTTATAATATGAATTTATATTAAGAGTGTTATTTATGGTTTAAGTATTCTTAATCCACAAATTCAAAATATCCTAAAAATAATACTTTCTCTAAACCATTATATATACAACATAATGTCACACTTGGAAAACTCTACACCTGGCCTTTTGAAACAAGTTAAAGTTGAGTGTTGGCACAATGAACATATTGTTAAAATTATCTTTGGAAAGAAATAAATTTTCATGCAATAAATGTACATCTATAAAAATTAATGAAGGAAAATGAAAAATAAAGTCACCTCAGTCTATTTATGACTTATAAGAAACCTAAGTGAATTTGTATCTGAATTTGTCTCATACCTAACAAAACTCCTTATATATATGTAAACATTTCAAGATCTAAATAATTGTTAATTCTGAAATATTTCTGATCTTGAGCCATTCGAATGAAGGATAGTCACTTGTATTCTCATTTAATTTAATAAGTATCCACATTCTTTCTGTATTGTCTCCTTGAGCTTCTCTCAGTTTTATTATCTTATGAATGAGTTGCTGAGATGCTAATAGGCTGCCAGAAAATGTCTGTTTCCTTGATATCAGTATTCCACACACTTGTGTTCACTGTGGCATTATAAACAACAGCAAGACAGTAGTAACAATCTAAGTACCCATCAAATGATGAAATGATGAGGCTAGCATGGACACAGGGGTTACGGAAGAATGTCGAAGAAAGAATAAGACAGCACAGGAAGAAGTAGAGGTCATCATGCTGAGTGAACATATCCTAGCTCTGAGAGATCTCATTCACATGGAGAGAACTCAGAGATCCCGATCTCAAAGTAGTTGAGAGCAAAACTGGAAAAAATGTTTGTCAGGGGTGATTAATGCTTACTAACACGTGGTTAATAGGACAAGTCATGCTGGCCTGTGGCCACATGGTATGTTGACTGTGTAATTAACTTTGCCCTGTGTATTTAAAAGTTTAAAGAAAGTATTTTAAAGCTTTCATTCTAAATACATAAGAAATTGAAGTGTGTGTCTGTCTGTTTAGGTTTGTTTAAACATTTTTTAATGTGTGTTGTATTGAATTTAGGTGTTTCTCTATTAATAATTACATTTTAAGTTTTTAACAGAAAAATCTACTAAAAAGAGAAAATTTTTGTATTTTTATTATTTTGTTCAACATTTGTGGAATATTTGTTGTAGAAAGAAAAAAACAAAGTTCATATTTTAAACATTTTTTATTTTTTTAAAGGCATCATTAATATATTTCAAAAATGGAGGATTTTATACAAACTTCAGGCGAGAATTCAGAACTGAGAGTTATCATGGCAGTTTGCAACAAACTAGAAGAGAGAGAAGTAATCGCTATTATGGGTGTGCTATGAATAAGCCTTGTTAGACTAAACTCACTCTTTTGAGAGGCTTGCCTGGATGGAAAATCAGAAAAAAAAAATGCATTAGACTAGAAATATGCCTATTTCAGTATGGTGCTTACAAGTCTCTCTTGCTATCCTCCTGAATGAGAGGGGGAAATATGTGTGGAATGATTACACAATTAGATGAACTTGTGTCTGATTGAACAACTATACTCAGAGGTTTCCAATTAATGGATCACACCAGTTTTGATGGGCATTATCTTTCATTCTGTGCCTCAAGATAGCACTTTATCCAGAAACTTAAATGAGGATCCTAATGAATATTGATGAGATTTTTGAATGATATGAAGCTAGAATTGAAGGAAAATTAAACCAGAGTATCCAAAATGGGAGGCAAAAAAATAAAACATGTAAATGCCTGAACACACATACTCACATAGATAGACACACACACACACATACACACACACACACACACACACACACACACACTACACACACATAGTCATATATGCACACTCATAGGCATACACACACATACCACCAACAATGTGAACTCAGTTCACATGAATATAATAATAATAGATATAATGACACAGAAATAGGCCTTATCTCTTTCATCAGTTCTGAAGTACTGTGTTCAGTTCTGTGCAGTTGGATTTATAATAAAATGAACAATAGATAAATGCAGCTAGTAATAATGTCAATGCTAATGAACTAGATCAGAAAACAGGATAAAGTTACTGTAGGGAGATAGAAATCATATAGTGTAATGGAGGTAGTTTCAATAGATAAAAATATTACAGAAAGAAGTCACAGTTGTTTCACACATTTTTTTTAATGAAAAGAGTTTTTTGAAATGGAAAGCGAATTTAAATTAAGAGGTATTTCTGCTGTACATGCAAACCATTTGATAATAATAATCTTTTTGACAAAGTGTGTGAACCATCAAGTTTTTATAAGCGACTAAGAGTGAGGGCAAGATCCTGTATGTTTTGGGTCTTGTCAGCGCAACCTTAACCAACAACTCAAGGAGATGTATCCCACAACTCTTTTTGTGCTTGTTTGGCTTCTGAAAAGAGCATAATCTCTCGTGCAGGGCAACTCCAATTAAACTCTTTGTGGCTATAAATGAAGTTTATAAAACAGTAGGTTTGTATATGGTCTTTCCAAGCATCCTCAGTGTTGGTTATTCTTCCCTCAACCCTTTCCTCCACCCTACCCTTTCATCCCTCTCCCCACTCAAACTTCACTTCCCAGGCTGGTATCAACCAGGAACTTCCTTCCCTGCTGGATAGCTTTTATGCTATCAGTAGGTGATGTAAAGGCTACTATGTGAGAAAAGCTATCAACTGTTTTACCTAGCTGTGAACCCCACAATACATGACTTGTGTAACAAGGTATGATCATGAGTACATTAGTGACCTAGAAGGCATGGAATAACCAACCAGTTTCTGAATAGATTTAAGGTCCACTCTAAGGAGGAATTATATGCTTAACACTGAAAATCTGGTCAAGCATCCATGGTTAGGGAAATCATAAGCCCCAGAGGTGAAACTATGAAAGCACTACAATTATTTGACTAAATGGACATCTTCTCAAAATGCTATCTAAATTTGTAATCTAGACTGGCACACTAGTGGAATTACCAAGCCTCAACTTTGAAATTTCTTTGTGCAGCAGACAGTGGTTAATTTGAATTAGTCAATGTGCAAAAAGTGAGTGTATATGACATGATTATCCAACAGTGAGACAAGGCTCAGGGACAACTGAGGAAGACACACTGAAAAGATTGTGAGATCCAGAGGTCAGGGAGGATCAACGCTAAACTGTATCTTCTGGATAGACATGGCAAGAACGTTATACCCAAGAACTCACAGCACCTGTGGTGGCCCACACAAGAACTGCATAAGATCAAGCCAGTTAAAATTCTAAATTGAGCAAAAAAGGACTCACGAGGCTCTCAGCTCCTAGCTCAGAAGTTATGGGCCGTTGATAACTTCTGTGGGAGGGAGAGTCAATTTTCTTTAAGGGGCATGACTCCTTACTGTCACCATATCCATGGGTATGGAAGCACAAATTGAACTTAATGGGAACTTAACCTTACACAGCCTTGGTTGAGTGCTCAACCTCAAATGAATGTACCAGGCTCTGCTGACTCCCTATGGGAGTCCTTGCCTTGGAGGAGGTGGGAATGGCAGTGGGGGGTCTGGGGAGGAAGCTGGGGTGTGGGAGGAGGGAGGATAAGGGCACCTATGGTTGGTATGTAAAACAAACAAAATTTCTTAATAATAAAAAAAGAAAAAAATGGGCTATGAATTTGGGAAGTGAAGGGGGAGATAAAAAATGGATTTGCAAATTGTTCAGATAAGGAATGGGAAGTGAATATAAACAAAATGCAGTATACGCATGTTTAAAATTAATCAAAGGTCAATAAAATGTTATACTTTAAGATAAAAATAGTGCCATGAAATTGGTAAGATCAATTTCATAGAATTTTTCAAAACCCAGTGTCAGATCTGTGTAGCAGAATGTTATTGTGGAATATGAGAACATGTGGGTTAGCTTTCCATTTTTGTGAAATACTATACCAGGTGTATTATCAATTTAATTTAAGAATGGTTTTCATTGTGCACCTGGGAGGATCTGTTTATAAGAAAGAAAGATTGATTTTTCAGTTCCAAAGATTTTCAGCCCATGGTCACTGGGCCCTGTTGCCTTTTGTTCTAGGGTGATGCAACACCAGGCTGTAAGTTTATGTTAGAACAAAATGAAGCAAAAAGAAGCTAGTGAAGTCTATAATTCCATTATCCTCTTTGCTGGCACAGTCTGCTAGCATCTTCCATTTATCCCAAATTCTTAGATGTTTTACCTTCTTCATATTATGTAAAACTGAAGGCCAAGATTATAGCACAAGAGTCTGTGTGGAACATTCTAGGTGCAAACCCTAACAAGGTATTGGTTTAGATTTAGACCATGTCTGTTGTAAAATTGAGTGCTATAGTGAGTTTTATATGAATTAATCACACATGTCGTTCATAACACAAAGTTATAATTATTAAACAGTAGAAACTTATTAGAGAGCATTACTTACAATATAGACAGACTTATTTTCATTTTTTTATTATCATTATGTGTTTTAATTTTATACATCAGCCATGGGTTCCCCTGTCCTCCCCCCTCCCGCTCCCACCTCCACCTTTCCCCCAACCCCTCCCTTCCATTCCCATGTCCTCCAGGACCAAAACACCCCTGGGGATTCATTTAAACCTGGTGGATTCAGTAAAGGCAGGCCCTGTCCCCTCCTTCCAGGCTGAGCATGTGTCCCTGTGTAAGCTCAAGGTTCCAAACAGCCAGCTCATGCACTAATGACAGGTCCTGGTCCCACAGCCTGGATGCCTCCCAAACAGATGAAGCTATTCAATAGTCTCACTTATCCAGAGGTCCTGATCTAGCTGGGGGCTCCACAGATTTGGTTCATAATTCATGTGCTTTCTTTCAATTGGCTATTTGTCCCTGTGCTTTTTGCAATCTTAGATTCAACAGTTCACGCTCTTGCAGTCCCTCCTCTTTCTCGACAGTTGGACACCTGGAGCTCCACCTGGGGCCTGGCTGAGGATCTCTGCATCCACTTCCATCAGTTATTGGATGAGAGTTCCAAGACAACTGTTAGGGTGTTTAGTCATCTGATCACCAGACTAGGTCAGATCAGGCTTTCTCTTGACCATTGGCAGCAGTCTACAGAGGATATATCATTGTGGATTTCTTGGGACCTCTCAAGCACTCTGCCTATTCCTGTTCTCATGTGGCCTTCATTTATCATGGTCTGCTATTCCTTGTTCTCCCTTTCTGTTCTTGATCCAGCTGGGATCTCCTGCTCCCCTAAGCTTTTGTTCCCTCAAATCTTGCCCTTCATTACTCCCACTGTCGTCCAGGTTGTTCATGTAGATCTCATCCATTTCTCTGTCATTGGGTGATCCCTGTGTCTTTCCTAGGGTCCTGTTTTCTAGGTAGCCTCCCTGGAGTTGTGTAGCAGTCTAGTCATCTTTGTTTTGCATCTAGTATCCTCCTATGAGTGAGTACATTCCACGTTTGTCCTTCTGAGTCTGGGTTACCTCACTCAGGATGATTTTTCCTAGATCCATCCATTTGCCTGCAAACCTCATGATGTCATTGTTTTTCTCTGCTGAGTAGTACTCCATTGTGTATATGTACCATATTTTTTATCCATTCTTCAGTTTAAGGGCATCTAGGTTGTTTCCAGGTTCTGGCTATTACAAACAATGCTGATATGAACATAGCTGAGCAAATGCCCTTGTGGTATGATTGAGCATTCCTTGGGTATATGCCCAAGAGTGCTACAGCTGGGTCTTGGGGGAGATGGATTCCCAATTTTCTAAGGAAGTGCCATATTGATTTCCAAAGTGGCTGTACAAGCTTGCATTCCCACCATCAGTGGAGGAGAGTTCCCCTTGCTCCACATCCTCTCCAGCATAAGCTGTCTTCAGTGCTTTTGATCTTAGACATTCTGACAGGTATAAGGTGGTATCTCAGAGTTGTTTTGATTTGCATTTCCCTGATAATTGGGGATGTTGAGCAATTCCTTAAATGTCTTTCAGCCATTTGAACTTCCTCTGTGCAGAATTCTCTGTTTAGTTTTGTAGCCCATTTCTTAATTGGACTGTTGGGCATTTTGATGTCTAATGTCTTTAGTTCTTTATATATTCTGGATATCAGCCCTCTGTCAGATGTGGGGTTGGTGAAGACCTTTTCCCATTCTGTAGGCTGTGGCTTTGTATTGTTGACCATGTGCTTTGCTCTACAAAAGCTTCTCAGTTTCAACAGGTCCCATTGATTGATTGTTTCTCTCAGTGTCTGTGCTACTGGTGTTATATTTAGAAAGTGATCTCTGGTGCCAATGCATTCAAGAGTACTTCCTAACTTTCTCTTCTAACAGGTTCAGAGTAACTGGATTTATGTTGAGGTCTTTGATCCACTTGGACTTAAGTTTTGTGCATGGTGACAGATATGGATCTAATTGCAGCCTTCTACACATTGACATCCAATTATGCCAGCACCATTTGTTGGAGATGCTTTCTCTTTTCCATTGTACATTTAAGGCCCTGAAAAAAGAAACTGAAGAAGATGTCAGAAAATGGCAAGATCTCCCATGCTCATGGATAGGCAGGATTAACATAGTAAAAATGGCGATCTTACCAAAAGCAATCTACAGATTCAACGCAATCCCCATCAAATTACCAACACAATTCTTCACAGATCTGGAAAGAATAATACTCAACTTCATATGGCAAAACAAAAAACCCAGGATAGCCAAAAGAATCCTGTACAATAAAACAACTTCTGGAGGCATCACGATCCCCAACCTCAAGCTCTACTATAGAGCTACCATAATAAAAACAGCTTGGTACTTGCATAAGAACTGACATGTGGACCAATGGAATCAAATTGAAGACCCTGACATTAACCTGCATACTTAAGAACATATAATTTTTGACAGACGTATTTTCAATTGAATTAAATATAAAGTAAATGTTTTATTACTGGCATTCCTGTCTATTGCTTTGAAGAAATCAAATTTTATTTGCTATATTTTTCTTGTTAATGAAGGACTTAAAAGCTACCCAAGGTGAAATAAAGCAGATAAACAAGAGATTATAATTTGTATCTACACCCAACTCAGTCACAGTAATTGTTTGAACTCCACAATGGAAATAAGTAGAAGTTAATAGGCATGTTTGCATGAAAGCCACTTTTTAAACTGACATATAACTCACAGGCAGTAAGGAACACATTTGTTATTACATAGCTTTTGATGATTTTACAAACATAAACTAGTTGACTATGCATAACCAAATCAGGGAATAGTTCCATAATCTGTAAAACACCCTTCTTCTTTTCTGCTGAACAACCCTCTCTTCAACTTGAGCCCCACTGGCAAATATTTATCTGTTCTCATGCCCTGGACAATCCTAGGATGGTATTATAGATTATGTAGCAAGTTGAGTCAACTTTTCTTCCTGAAAACCACTTTTTAGTGTTTATGCAAATGATAATATAAAGGTTTGTTTATTTATTTTTATTTCTTTATTTTTTTGAGACAAGATATCACTCTAACCCAAGCTGGCCTGGGATTCACTGCATATCCCCAGCTGACCTCAAACTCAGTCTCTATAAACCCTAAGTATTTTTTTATCTCAATATAATTGGGTAACAATTTGTTTGCAGTTATACGTATGTAAAATATGTATGTCTATTTTCTTTCTTTTGAATCAGAATCTCGCTGTATAGTACAAACTGGCTTCAAACTCAAAATTTTTCTTCCTAGGTCTCCCAGGAACAGGAATTACAAATATGTTTATAAGCCCTGAGGTTATTTCTAGACAAAGTCGTTCACAGATTTGCCAAATTACAAGGTGGTTGGTTGGAGTATTTGTTTGTTTGTTTGTTTGCTTCATTTTTTTCTTTATTTTTCTATTATCAGCTTGATACAGTATAAATTCTTATTTTAATAGTGAAATATTTCACTGAGGCTTGCCCAGTAATTGAGTAAAACCAAAACTTATTATAAGCCACAGTCATCCTAGGGTTGCCCCTGCTATGTAGCTTCCTGGGTTCTGTGGGTTGTAGTCTGATTGTTCTTTGCTTTATAACTAGAATCCACTTATGAGTGAGTACACACCATGTTTGTCCTTCTGGGTTTGGGTTACCTCCTTCAGGATGAATTTTCCTAGTCCCATCCATTTGCCAAATTTCATGCTGTCATTGTTTTTCTCTGCTAAATAGTACTCCATTGTGTATATGTACCACATTTTCTTCATCCATTCTTCAGCTGATGGGCATCTAGGTTTTTTCTAGGTTCTGGCTATTACAAACAGTGCTGCTATGAACATAGTTGAGCATGTATCTTTGTGGTATGATTGAGTATTCCCTGGGTATATGCCCAAGAGTGGTACAGCTGGGTCTTGAGGTAGATCGATTCCCAATTTTCTGAGAAACCGCCATACTGATTTCCACTGTGGTTGTACAAGTTTGCATTCCCACCAACAGTGGAGGAGTGTTCCCTTTGACTGTTATTAGCATTTTTGATCATAGCCATTCTGACAGGTGTAAGGTGGTATCTCAGAGTTGTTTTGATTTGCATTCCTCTGATGATTAAGGATATTGAACATTTCTTTAAATGTCTTTCAACCATTTGTGATTCTTCTTTTGAGATTTCTCTGTTTAGCTCTTTAGCCCATTTTTAAATTGGATTATTCAGTATTTTGATGTCTAGTTTCTTGAGTTCTTTATATATTCAGGATATCAGCCCTCTGTCAGATGTGGAGTTGGATAAGAACTTTTCCCATTCTGTAGGCTGTCTTTTTGTCTTACTGACCATGTCCTTTGCCCTACAAAAGCTTCTCAGTTTCAAGAGGTCCCATTTATCAATTGTTGTGCTCAGTGTCTGTGCTATGGGTGTTATGTTTAGGAAGTGATCTCAGGTGCCAATGCGTTCAAGAGTACTTCCTACTTTCTCTTCTCTTAAGTTTTGCATAACTGGATTTATGTTGAGGTCTTTGATCCACTTGGACTTGAATTTTGTGCATGGTGACAGATACGGATCTATTTGTAATCTTTTACATATTGACATCCAGTTTTGCCAGCACCATTTGTTGAAGATACTTTATTTTTTCCAATGTATAGTTTTGGATTCTTTGTCAAAAATTAGGTGTTCATATGTGCATGGATTAATGTCATGGTCTTCAATTGGATTCCATTGGTCTGCATGTCAGTTTTTATACCAGTACCAAGCTGTTTTTATTACTATAGCTCTATAGTAGAGCTTTAGGTCAGGGATCTTGATGCCTCCAGAGGTTGCTTTATTGTACAGGATTCTTTTAGCTATCCTGGGTCTTTTCTTTTTCCATATGAAGTTGAGTGTTTTTCTTTCCAAGTCTGTAAAGAATTGTGTTGAGATTTTGATGGGAATTGCATTGAATCTGTAGATTGCTTTTGGTAAGATTGCCATTTTTACTATATTAATCCTACCTATCCATGAGCTTGGGACATCCTTCCATTTTCTGATATCTTCTTCAATTTCTTTCTCTAGAGATTAAAAGTTCTTATCAATAAGTTCCTTCACTTGTTTAGTTAGTGTTATCCCAAGGTATTTTATATTATTTGTGGCTATTGTAAAGAGTGATTCTTTCTCAGCCCTTTTATCATTTGTGTATAGGAGGGCTACTGATTTTTTTGAGTTTACTGAAGGAGTTTGTCAGCTGTAGGAGTTCTTTGGTAGAATTTTTGGGGTCACTTATGTATACTATCATGTCATCTGCAAATAGTGAAAGTCTGACATCTTCCTTTCCAATTTGTTTCCCTTTAATCTCCTTTTCTTGTCTTATTGCTCTAGCTAGAACTTCAAGTACTATATTGAATAAATATGGGGAGAGTGGAAAACCTTGTCTTGTTCCTGATTTTAGTGGAATCACTTTGAGTTTCTCTCTGTTTATTTTATGGTGGCTATTGGCTTGGTGTAAATTGCCTTTATTATCGTTAGGAATGTTCCTTGTATTCCTGATCTCTCTAAGACCTTTATCATGAAGTGGTGTTGGATTTTGTCAAAGGCTTTTTCAGCATCTAATGAGATGTTCATGTGTTTTTTTTTTCTTTCAGTTTGTTTATATGGTGTATTTCATTGACAGATTTTTGTATGTTGAATCATCCTTGCATCCCTGGGATGAAGCCTACTTGGTCATGGTGGATAATTTTTTGATGTAGTCTTGGATTCAGTTTGCCAGTATTTTGTAGAGTATTTTTGCATCAATGTTCATGAAGGAGATTGGCTGTAATTCTCTTTCTTTGTTGCATCATTGTGTGGTTTGGGTATCAGGGTAATTGTAGTCGCATAAAAAGAGTTTGGTAGTGTTCCTTCTGTTTCTATTGTGTGGAACAATTTGAAGAGTATTGGTATTAGTTCTTCTTTGAAAGTCTGGTAGAGTTCTGCACTGAAACCATCTGACCCTGGGCTTTTTTTGGTTGGGAGACTTAATGACTGTTTCTATTTCTTTAGGGGTTATTGGTCTATTTACATAGTTTATCTGGTCTTGATTTAACTTTGGTATGTGGTATCTATCCAGAAAATTGTCCATTTCTTCCAGATTTTCCAATTTTGTGGACTACTGGTTTTTGAAGTATGACCTGATGATTCTCTGGATTTCCTCATTGTCTGTTGTTATGTCTCCCTTTTCATTTCTGATTTTGTTAATTTTGGGTACTCTCTCTTTGCCTTTGGTTAATTTGGCTAGGGGTTTGACTATCTTGTTGATTTTTTCAAAGAACCAATTCTTTGTTTCATTGATTTTTTTGTATTGTTCTCTTGGTTTCTATTTCGTTGATTTCAGCCCTCAATTTGATTATTTCCTGGTGTCTATTTCTCTTGCATGAATTTGTTTCTTTTTGTTCTAGAGCCTTCAGTTGTGCTGTTAAGTCATTGGTATTAGAATTCTCCATCTTCTTTATGTGTGCATTTAGAGCTATGAATCTTCATCTTAGCACTGCTTTTATAGTGTCCCATAAGTTTGGGTATGTTATACCTTCATTTTTATTGAATTATAGGAAATATTTAATTTCTTTCTTTATTTTTTTCCTGAATGCTTATTTTATTCTCATTTTTCCAGGTAATCATGAATTGTATTTTCACATGGCACATGGTCTGTAATGAATAAAAATCCTCACTTTGTCAGAGGTTTTAAAGCACCAATAAGCAGAATAATTCTCATTTGAAGCATGGGTATGAACCTTCTGATAGTTCTCAGGGGGAAGGGGATAAGCCCATGTTCTTGCTGTCCCAGCAATATCTGAGTACTGTACAAGGAAGGCTCCTGGATGAAGGCAAGAACTGTACCACCTGGAAGAATGCCAACACCTGAGACTGCCACCCAACCTGAGGGCCATTGCAAAGAGGGAGCAGAAAACAGTGCATCCAGATGTGGGTGTTACCCAGACAACTGGTTGAACTGTTTCCATTGCAGTCCTCTGATTCAGACAAGATGTTTCCTTTGACTGGGCTGCCACTGAGGTTGAGCACTGACTCTTCAGACTGGATCCATCCCATGATCTAAGGAATCACCCAGCACCGAGGTAATGGTCTTCTGCTGTCAGGGGAGCTGAAGTGGCCTTCTGGCCTCTGTGGGCACATGGACACATGTGGAGTACATAAACTCATGTGGGCACAAATGACTACACATAAGAAACAAAAGCTCTACCTTGCCATAGGCTGCATTGAGATGTCACATTCAAGGCAAATATACAGAAATCATGAAAAATTAGTTGTTACAAGAATCAGTATTGGTGGCCAGCAAATGACTCAGAAGGTAAAAGTACTTGCTGCTGATCCTGATGACCTAAATTAACTCCTGAGACCCACGTGGTGGAACAAGAGAACTATCTCCTACAAGTTTTTCTCTGATCTGTACACATGCTCCATGGTACACATAACCTCTCCCCACAAAATAACCAAAGAACTTCAATGAAGAAAGATCACCTTTGGAAAAAAGAACACCTATGCAGCTAGCCATAATCTGGAACAAATTGGAGCTGGAATTAAACTTCACCAATTATAAATCTCAATTACAGTGTTGTATAACAATATAATATAGTGATAAATACATCATAGTTTTAGCTGTATAAAAGGCATAAAACTTGCAGAAAAAAGTATTTATGAGTCTTTTAGCAAAGTATTTTTAGAATTAACACAAAATAACAATTCATGGAACAAAGAATTGACAAATAGATCTTGCCAAGATTAACAGAATCTGTTTTGCAAAAGTGTTAAACAACCAGAAATCATAAGATTGAAAGAGAATATTTTGACTACTATCCAGTGGGATAGGGATAGACAATACATAATGAATTCTCAAATGAGGAGATGACGACTCATGCCCTCATTTCAGGTACTATGAGTAGAGGCAGATAAACGCAAAGGTGGAGAATATCCTGTACTATATTATGTGACCTGAAATAAAACAACAATCACACACACACACACACACACACACACACACACACACACACACACACACACGCAGTACCTCTTTGTGGTAATCTGTACAAGACTTATACAGATTACATCAATCAATCTATAACTGTTTTATCTTGGATGAGGAAGTGGCTTATAAGGCCCTATGCCTCCTTAAGGGACTATAGGTAGTTAATAGTTGTTGAGAAAGGGATATCATTTTCTTTTGTAAATCAAGAATCTTTAATCAAACACAGGAGGCCACAGAGTATGACATATTGGGAACAGTTATATTGAAGAGGGAGGGGTTGAGTGAGGAGAAAGGAAACATTAAAATGTCTAAAATTCATTACATAAATTTATAAAAGCTATTAAACAATAAAAACATTGAAAATAAATTAATCATCTTTCAAAGTTCAACATTTAAAAATTCTGAACAATAGATAAAAGATTCACTCAGCTCATTGAAAATACATACAAATGGCAAAAATGGCACATACAAGTATGTTCAAACTTACTAGCCTTTAGAGAAAAGGGCAACTTAGAACAACAATGATTAATGCAGTGATCATAGTAAGTGAAAGAGTCAATAGTAGAGAAACAGAATCATTCCATCATTACTGGCGAGACTGCAGGTAGTCTAGCCATTCTGGTTAGCAGACGATATGTTCTTTCCAAATTAAACATTTAATAACTCTTCTTTAATACAGAAAGTACTTGGTAGGTATTTGTCTCTGAGAAATGAAAATGTATGTTCATACAAGAATGGTTATGTGAATATTCAACCATACAATACATATTGCCTATACATAAAAATATTTGTTAATATATGAAACAGAAGTCTTCCCAGAAGTCCATATAAGTTCATAAATAGTGTAGAATACTACTGAACAAAGGAATAACAAACTATTGATGATGAAAAGTACAATGATATCTATGAATGAATATTTAAGCATTCCTCTGAGTGGAAGAAAAGCTCACCTTTAAACTTTGTACATTATATTTCCAATATAAAATGTATTAAAAGAAACGAATACCAGAATTAGCTAACATAGGCACAGCTGTCAGTATTAATCCAGAGATAAAGTACAACAGGGAGGGTATACATATAACTGGGAAATGACACAGGAATAATTCTCTTGGGATGACATTTCTATTTGGGGGGCAATGCAGTTGATGTTCAAACACAGACAGAAATAAAAGTGTTTAGAATTGGTACATGGGAGTATCAGTAAAGCTGGAGAGCTATGAATAATATGGCCAGATAATTGTAGCATCAATATCTAATACATTGTATTGTAATTTTTGCAAAACACTACATTGGAATAAGAAATACCAAGTTTTCAGGCTATTCCTGCCAAGTTCTTCCATACAGCTCATATAGTCACAGCTATTCTTAATTGCAAACTATAATATAATTATAAATAAACAATGTAAACACTATAATCAAAATAGTAATTAAAAATTTTAGATGAGCTTCAAGTAAGAATAAAACAATGCAACACCAAAAGACTGGAAATGAGTAGTCTTCCATAGACTAAAGAGTGGTATGAGTTTCATTTGAAAAGCACATAGAATGCAGAAAGACTAGAATCAGCATCATCATAACTAGATATTTATCTTTGTGAGGGGTGCTACCTATGAGACAAATGCCTGGGAGAGTCACAAAACAAAGAAGATTTATTTGGGCTCAGCATTTTAGAGGCTTAAGTTCATGCTGGATTCAGGCCATTGGATTTAGAATCTGATGAGCAAGCAGTGTAAGACCATAGGAGACATGGTATTCCCTTCCCCATGGCAGAGAAGCAGACAGAGGGAAGGTTCTGAACAAGGTATATCCTCCAGCACGACAACCCTAGTGATTTCCTTCTTCAAAATAGGCCCAACTATGACTTACCAATGGTTTAACCAAATGAGGAAGTTAGATGCCTCATGATTTTTGAGATAGCAACTTAGACCAGCCTTCAAGAATGTCAAATTTTCTAGGCTGGCTGAGCAGTCAGCCCCAGGGATACACCTGCTTCCTCCTTCCTAGGGATGAAGTCACAATGTTGGTCCACCATGCCAAACTTTTTAAATTTTTTCCCCAAAATTAAAAACACCACTGAACACTTATCCTATGGCATGTTGTAAGTATTCTATATATCTAAATGAAATAATCAAAGTTTTTATTTAAAGAACAATCTATATTTCACATTGGAATCATCACTCTGGACATAATCCTTCCAGAGTATCTATACAAGCTACCTTCCACACCAGGCTTAACTAGCTCAAATAAATAAATTTCTCACCTGAATGGGATGATAGGTGAATACAAAGCCTGCCATTAACAGTTCAGATTCATTACAAAAAATACATAAGTCCTTCTAGCCTCAACTCATTAAGTACCATCTCTACATCTTCACAAGCATCTTTTAAAAGCTTACTGTTTCTTCTGCATTGGTTAGAAAAGCTATAACTTCCCATCTGAGATTCTAAGTCATTATGTTAAACATTAACTTAAAGTCTGTGTCACAGAATTTGAGTTTTGTATGCTTAACAATCCCATAGACATTCTTCTAAGAAGAGACCATTTATTTTGTAATTCCTTTAGAGTCTCACATACATAAATGAAGAGATTATATTTATTATAGTCACTTTCACATGAAAAATGCCTTGATAGCCTTAGACTGATTACTCTTTATTTACATGTATCAGGCTCTCAGATTTATACAAAACCACTTCTCTCAACTTTTTGTAGTGAAAAACATTTTCAACAAACCCTGAAAGGCTTTTCATAAAATAATAAAGAAATTAATAAACCAACTACAGGATTCATAGAAACTTTACAATATGCTTTAATGCTGGGAAAAAACTGTCGTCTTTGTTTAAGTCATGGTCATTTGTTTCTAGACTGTCACAGTCATATCTCAATTGTCCCTACTCTTACCAGTCACAGCTCATTGTGCCCATGTAGTGTTATGACAGTAAAGTGTACTTTTAAAAGACAAACAAACAAAACTGCCTCATCTCATCATGGTTCTCTTCTGGTCAAAACTTTCTAATAAGTGTGCTTCTCAAATAGAGTAGAAGACCACCTTTTGCTGCCTACCCTCCCACTCTGTCCTATCTCAAGCATATGGCACAAAACTCCTATGGCTTCACTCAAGACCCCATCCATGGTCTCAGCTGCCAATTCTGAAGGAACTTCCTGGGAACCCACTGGCACAGCATGCTGGGGAACCAGGTAGGCAATCTTCAGACTTTTACCTCTCCCTCTTCACCTCCAAATATAATTCCCCAGTGTTATCACCAGTTCTGTGGGGAAACAACTGATGCAGCCTCTCTTGCTTCCCTGCCCCATCTCCAGTGGATTACAAATCTTCCCCTTCAAACTGCCTTCCCCAACTCATGACTTTATTCCAGCACCCAACTCCAGCAGTCATTCCATGGGAACCTGCAGGCCACTCTGCTCAGTGAAATAATCTCAGTTATTCTAACTGAAGATCTTCAACTCTCCCTCCATTCTTTCAAGTCCAATCCCCCAGCCTCATCCATAGGTCTGTAGCAGACTACCTGCCATGGCCTCTATTCACTCTCTGCTCCCACTCCCAGGAGAATAAGCAGATCCTGATGGAACACCCTTCTTTCTAAGGGTGGACACCCATCAGACACTCTACCTCCTAGCCCATCCCCATTCCTAAGAGTCAGTTCCCAATACCATACCTAGAAACAAATTTTTCCTGGAACCCTTAGAGGCCATACTTCCCAGGATTGTCAGGCAACAATTAGCCACCATGCTTTCCAAAGTACCAGAGAGGGCAACACAAACCAAGGAACAAGACATCTAGCCAACAAGCACAAAACCATATAACAGTATGTAGAAATAAAATTTCTCAAACCAGGATGCCTAGACACCACCATTAAAACATAATCAATAACAGCTAACAAACTATGTCCTGCTAGAACTCAGCAACCTAGCACAGTAGTCCCCAAGTATTGCAACATAGCTAAAGCAAAAGCAAAAGACCTTAAAAAAGACTTTATGAATATAATAGAGATCTTGAAAGGGAAGGAAAATAAATCCCTTTTTAAAAAAAATCTGTGAACACACAAAGAATCAATGAAAGGAAATGAATAAAACAGTTCAAGATGTGAAAGTGGAAATAGAATTAAGAAATAAAACCCTAACTGAGGGAAATCTGGAAATGAAAAATTTAAGAGCTTGAACAGGAAGCTTAGCATCAAGCCTCACCAACAGAATGCAAGAGATGGAAGACAGACTCTCAGGCAGTGAAGACATGATAGCAGAAATATGTCAGACAAGGAAAATGTTCAATCTAAAATAATCCTGTCACAAACATCCAGGACACCAGAGACACTATGAAAGACCATGTCTAAAGTAGTAAGAGTAGGGGAAGAAACATAGGTAACAGGCACAAGAAATATTTTCAGCAACATCAAAGAAGACAATTTCCTGTACCAAAAGAAGTAGATGCCAATTAAAGTATGAGGAGTTTACAGAACACCAAATAGACTGGACAAGAAAAGAACATCTCCTTGTAACATACTAATCAAAACACTAAACGTATAGATTAAACAAAGAATATTAAAACCTAAAAGTAACATATAAAAGCAGACATATTAAAATAACACCTGATTGCTCAACACAGACTCTAAAAGACTCTAAGAGAACACAGATGTTATTGAAGACTACTATTCACAGCAAAACTTGCAAAGACAATAGATAGAGAAAGAAAGGCCTTCCAGGATAAACTCAAGTTTAAGCGTATTTGTCTACAAAGTTAGCCTTGAGAATGAACAGGAAAGAAAATTTAGCCTGAAGAGGCTAATTACACTCCAAAAAATCACAGTGAATTAATTATTCCATACCAACAAATAAAAAAAAATGAAATCAATGAACACTGCTCATTGAAAACTCTCTACAGCACTGAAAATTATGACTGGAAAGGGGAGGGAGGGGGCATTTGGGGGTCAGGTATAAATCTAGTACACGGGAAACTTCTATGAATCTACAAGGAAGATCCCAGGTAAGACTCCTGACAATAGTGGATATGTAGCCTGAATTAGCACTCTTCTGTGATCAGATTGGTGACTACCCCAATTGTCATCAAAAAGCCTTCATCCAGTAACTGGTAGAAACAGATGCAGAAATCCACAGTTAAATATTTCGCCAAGCTCTGGAAACCCTGCTGACAACAGAGAGAGGAAGGAGCCAGAGGGTTCAAGAACATCACAAGAAAACCCACAGAAACAACTAACCTGGCTCATAGGAACTCACAGAGTCTGAACCAACAACCAGGAAGCCTGCATTGGACCCACCTAGGCCCTCTACATGTATATGACAGTTGTGTAGTTTGGTCTACCTGTGGGGTGCTTAACAATGGGAGCAGGGCTGTCCCTAAAGCTTTAGCTGGCCTGTGAGAACTTATTCCTTATACTGAATTGTCTTGGCCAGTCTTAATACAAGAGGAAGTACTTAGTCTTACTGCAACTTGATAAGCCATGCTTTGTTGATACCCATGAAAGGCCTGCCCCTTTCTCTACAGAAACAGAGGTGGAGTGGATTGAGAGGTAGGAACAGAAGGAGGGTTGTGGGGAGGATGTAGGGCAACTGGAACCAGGATGTAAAATACATAAACAAACAGACAAATAAGAAAAGAAAGCTCTCAGCAATGTCAATTTCCCAGTAAAAAGACACATACTAATATAATGGATTTGAAAACAGGATCTGCTGGGTGGTGGTGGTGCACACCTTTAATCCCAGGCCTCGGGAGGCAGAGCCAGGTGGATCTCTGTGAGTTCGAGGCCAGCCTGGAATGGGTTACATCTGAGTTGTTGGCCAAATAGGTCCCATAACACCCCTCAAAACCCAGTTTATTACCAAAGTTCTCCACGTAGTATAGTGGAGATAGGTAGATAGATAGATAGATAGATAGATAGATAGATAGATAGATAGATAGATAGATAGAATAGCCCTATTGGTGATTACAACACTCACACAATTCATTGAACATTGTGAAGTTGAGCCAGTGAATATCTAGAGCCTTCACCCCTACAGACTAGCATTCTTTTTACAGAAAGGTACTCTGCATGCTACCAACCCAGCTACAAATCATCTGTTCTACAAGAGTGACCTGCCTTCAAGAGATGCAACTGTGGCACAGAACTTGTGGGAGTAACCAATCACTATCTGATTTGACTGAAGGTCTACTCTATGAGATGAACCAATACTACATGTGTGGCCAAAAACCTGAGACTGTATAGTCCAGGGACTAACAGTTCTTCTATAAGAACACCAACTACTACTGTTCCAATTAGGAAAAAAAAAGTAGCAATAAAAGGACTTATAATGACATTCTGCTATACTCATTGATCAGTGCCTTGCTCAGTCATCATCAGACAAGCATCCTCTTGCAGTAGATGGGAATAAATATAGAGACCCATGGACAGACAATATGCAGAGAGTGAGAAACCTTGGAACATTCAGCCCTAGATGGAATGTCTCCACCAAATCGTTCCCTTTAGGTCTCATGGAACTCTGCACAGGATGAAGCAGTAAGAGTGTAAGAGCCACAGGGTATGGAGGACACAAAGGAATCCAGACCTCCCAGACACAGCAGTGCTGGCACACATATGAACTCACATACTCTGGCAGCATAGGTCTGTACAACATGGTGTTCTGGAACTGAAAAGGGAAGTGAACACCTGGCATCATATCTAACCCAGAGGCTATTCCTATTGATAGCCACTTGCAATCAAAAATAAGTTTCCTCCAAGAGAGACATTTTAGGGAACCAGCCACTCTTAAGTACAGGCCCAATATCCAGTAGTAGATGGCCAACACAGAGCAAACTCAACTGCATCTTTACAGGTTCTTTGTCTCATAATGTTAAGTTGGGCATTTTTTTTTTTTAATTTACAGTTCTTTGAGTATATAGTGTCTATCAGTTTGGGTTTTTTAAGGGATTCCTGTGTTTGTAAACATGTATGCCTCTGCATCTATATGTGTTTCTTGTGTTTTCCCCCTTTGGCTTATTTCCTTGTTTGGTTATTTTGTCATATTATAATTTTTTATTTACCTTATTTTGTTATTATTCCTTGGATATCATTTGTTTTCTAAGAAAGGGTGTGGATCTGGATTGGATGGGAGTTGGAGAAGAACTGGGAGGAACAGAGGGAGGAGAAACTCCAATCATAATATATTGACTAATAAAAAACTATTTTCAATAAAAGAAAAAGCTAAGAGTATAGACATGGATTTTTCATTGACACAACCACATTAACCTAGACACATGGATCAGAGCAGGCCTTGTTTGTCTGCTCATAGATGTATTGCCAACCCAGAGAATGGTACCACATATTTAGTAAAAATTATTAGTAACTAGTAGTGACTAAAGTAATAAAATCATTTCATAATTGATACTAATTCATAGTTTCTTCCAATGCTATATTAGATTTAATTGTAGGTCATTATTGAGTTTCATATTTATTACAGAATTTCCAATTTTTAAATCTAAGATAATTAAAATAAAACTGATTTAGACTAATTGCATGATGATAAGTCAATTGAATAAATCCACAAATCCAATTCACTTTCCTATACTGTAATAAAAATCAAGTAAGAAATAGAATGGAAAAATATTCTTGCATATAACACTAATAGAAAATACAGTAAGCTGGGAAAGAAACTCTAAATTTTAAATTTTAACTACAGATAATGTCAAAAATGCCCTAAATGTACAAAAAAACTTTCATAAATGGAAAATTGTACTCTGGTCTAATTATTATAAAGATATTAATTTATTCATAATGTCAGGATTTCTATTGCTGGCAAGAGCCAGCATGATACTGACAACTCATATAAATAAAAACATTTAACTGTCGTGGCTTGCTAACAGTTTTAGAGGTTGTTAGTTATCATCATGGTTGGACATGGTAGCATGCAGGCAGACATGGTGCTGGAGAAGTAGTTGAGAGTTCTACATCTTGCAGGCAACAGGAAATGGTCTGGTGTCACATGGAGGGAAGTTTGAGCAAATGATACTTCAAAGCCAACTCCATAGTGACACATTTCCTCCAACAAGACCACATCTACACCAACAAGGCTACCCAATCTAATAGTGCCACTCCCTCTGGGGACCATCTTTTTCAAACCATCATACATAATGAATTTTATAATTCAAATGAAACTGAAATTATCCTAGTAATAAAAAATTTAAGATAATGTGGACAAAATAATTAACTTGATTTTGGCAGGGATGAGTTGAAGTCTGTGTGGGTAAAAACTTTCAAATGTGATGAATTCTGTCAAAGCAGGCTGGTCTCAGACTACCAGACAGGAGGAGATTTATTGCTTGGATGACAGGAATGGTTGAGAAATTAAAGATCATCAACAGAAAAGCACATGCCTGTAACCCTAGCACTTAGGACTGTAAAGCAGAAGGGAAGCAAGTTCTAGGCTGACTTCAGCTATATTTTGAGACCCAGTCTTATAAAAAGAACAGACAAATTACCATTTTAGTGTTAATCAAGTCTATATGCTATCATGATGTTTCAGTTCACAATTTTCATTCAGTAAACTTCTATCACTATTAGTTTGTACATGTCAGCATAGTTAATGCCTATGTTCTCCATACATTCTATTTTGATATAATCAATCAACATTTATTGTTTTCTTGACATGTTCCATTCTAAATCATCGAGAAAATGTGTCACCTTGGATAGTATTTTGCACCTTACTTATAAAATTTTTCTTTTAAAGTATCTTGCTTATTTCTGAATTATTTTTTCAAATAACTTTTTTTCCAGTGCTAATAATTGAAAGTACACATGTATGGCAAGTGCTTTAACACTGAGATACATACCCATCCTTATTTTTACCTCATTTTATTCACTCATTTGTTAATCCTTTTGAGACAAGGCCTGGATTAATGGCCCAGGCTCTTCTTGAATTCACTCTAAATTCCATATTGACCTTGAACTTCTGATGCTTCACTCTCCTGAGTAGCTAGAATTGCAGGCTTGTACCACCAAACTCTGCTACTGTGCTTTGATGTTTTGGAAAATTATCAGAGAGAAGCTGTATATTTTTACGGGCATCAGTGATGTATGGGTACATTTACACGTCAATGATCAACTTGGCTTTTGCTTATTTTACTATAGACCTTCATCACATCTATGTATCAAGAACAAAGTCACCTCTCTTAGATCATTTAAATTATGCAATTAAATATTGCTAACAATAATCACTCTTGTATAAATAAAATACCTAAGAATAACATTTGCAATATGCTTTTCTCTTTATACATTCCTATCATGTACTGTAAGTTGCTTTAAAGTCCTGAGATGTATTGAGTATGCATATGAATAATGATTTGCTTTCTGTATTATATACTTGCTATTTCTCAATATCACACATAAACATTTTATAAAAAGATTCCTCTGCCCTCAAATAACCTCTTATTCCTTGTGTAATACTACATGAAATGAATAATACATCACATCAATTGTATAAACCATTGAGGCCCTTAGTCAAAAACGGTTTATTCTTTGTGCTTTTGGATGGATCTCAGATTTTATTGATTCGTTTTCAGTGTTCTCCTTTCACTTTTTAAAGTGCACTTTAATTGTACAAAGCAGTGGCTCTGTGTTATCCCAAAGAATGTTTCAGGTAATGTGTTTTTTTCTTCCTTTTTTAAAATTTATTATATTTGTGTTTTAATTTTACACATCAGCCACGGGTTCCCCTGTCCTCCCCCCTCCCCCCCCCGCCCCCAACTTCCCCATCCCCTCCCCTCCATTCCCATCTCCTCCAGGGCCAAGACTCCCCTGGGGATTCATTTAAACCTGGTGGATTCAGTACAGGCAGGTCCAGTCCCCTCCTTCCAGGCTGAGTAAAGTGTCCCTGTGTAAGTCCAAGGTTCCAAACAGCCAGCTCATGCACTAAGGACAGGTCCGGGTCCCACTGTCTGGATGCCTCCCAAACAGTTCAAAGTATTCAGTTGTCTCACTTATCCAGAGGGCCTGATCCAGCTGGGGGCTCCACAGCCTTTGGTTCATAATTCACGTGTTTCCATTCGTTTGGCTATTTGTCCTGTGCCTCTCCAGTCTTGGTCTCCAGAGTTCACGCTCGAGTGATGTTTTATGTACAGTATTCGTCTATTGACATCAAGTTCATCAGCCTGTGATTTCCGGCATCGCCATTTGTTCTCTGTATTCAATTGAGTTTATTACACATATTCTAGGATCACTTGCATCTGTGTATGGAGCCCCTGGCTGCTACTTAACCCTGAAATATAAGTATAACTTGTCTGATTAAGCTTTGGTTTGATTTTTTTTTTTCATCTTAACTTTCACATTTCTGTTTCCTGGCTTTCTGGATAAATGGTCCTTTTCAAATTTGTGTTACGCTCACACAACATTAGAAAAGTCATCAAAGTTGGGATTAGGCAGTTCTTGGACAATAATTATATCTTCTCAGGAATTGGGAGGTTACCAAAGCAGAAGTACTTTTTTTTTTTTCAAGACAGGGTTTCTCCGTGTAGCTTTGCGCCTTTCCTGGAGCTGACTTGGTAGCCCAGGCTGGCCTAGAACTCACAGAGATCTGCCTGGCTCTGCCTTCCGAGTGCTGGGATTAAAGGCGTGCCATCACCGCCTGGCAGAAGTATTTATTTTAAGGACATGAAATATATGGGATTAATCACATCGAAGGATATGTGTGATTTGTGTGATGACCACAAGAATAAAAATGCAACATATGACCTTGTACATTTCCGTCCCATTCTCCAAGAGAGTTGTCTAGTACTCTACATAAAGAAAACGCACACACACGCACACACACCTACACCAACAATGTTGTGTGTTGCAAATTTGATTTTATGGTTCAAGAGCCCAATTGAAATATATTTGTCGTATCCAGCTTGAATAGCACGCAGAAAGTAACTACAACTGAAAGAACTACTACAAGTCTAAAAGAAAAATTGAAACATGAAAACTGTGAAACTTGGCCCATCAAATTAACAATACTTAGTATTTACTGTCTTGTTTGATAAGCATTTTTAAACCAGGCTTGTGTATCCTATAATATAAATGGTTGTAGGAGATTTAATGGCAAATATTTATATATGTAAATGAGGGAAAATAAGAAAGAGGCAGATATTTGAGAATACATGTGAAGTGACACGTATTTACTTTAAGGATATATTCATGCAACTTCATAGCAATTATTTTATTTCTAAGCAATCTATTATATGATATTGAATTATATCAGTAGATTTTCCTCATTAATATAATTAAGTAACATTATTAAATACATGAGATTTGAAGTGGGTAATTAAAAGTATTGAATTTAGTAACCCAATTATTTGTGGTATATTTTGAAGTACTATGGTGATATATAAAATGAGTTGTTCAAAGTCGTAACAGTAGAACACAATGAAAGGCAAGGAAACGCTAAGATACATGGTGTCTATTAAAAGTGAAAACACACAAAGGTGCTTACATTCATTACAATAGTGACCTACAATTGTGTATAATTTTTTATTGCACTTTCTGCGTGTTTTTGGAATATTCAAAGTCCTTTGTTTACCTTTTGTCAGTGCTCACATGTATATTTTGTCAGTTTTAAAATACTAAGAATAGAAATAAACAGCAGAAAAAATTACAATTCAATGGCCATTAATGATGTTAATGAATAAAGTTTTATTTATATCAAATGTAGACACATATCTTTTTATTTTAAACTGAGAAAACTAGCTCTACTTGTTTCTGTGACAATTTATTTTCCAAAAAGAATTGCAGAAACAGAATTCCCTTCACTCATATTTCAGATCTCATTTGATTCCCAACTCCACAAAGAAGGGGTGACTTAATTCCACTACCCCAAATCTTAACTAAGATCATTAAAACACAAGATTGATGTGTTTGTTTAAAAAGAGCAAATATACCATCCTTAGCTAAGGCTGCTCAGCCTCATCAGTGATAACGAGATGCCAGTGAAAGAGCTGCTAATGCACACAGTGCTGTGACAGGAAGCGACATGGAACGCACAGCTGCTGCTGCTTTTGGATTCATTCTTCTGAGCTGTGTGCTTTTGAACCATCATTTAATCATTCATAAAGCAACTGAGCACCTTCATGCTTCAACGGGAGGCTACAACTCAAAATCTAATTTAGCTGTTCCAGGTTCAAATAGTGAATGGAAGTGCAAATCTAATCATTAAGGAGCAAGGGGTGAATTGGATGGATGTGTGGATGTAGATGGATTAAAGAAGGGAATGTGGATAAGGCTAAGAAAGACATTTGCTGATAATATATAACATGATAATATATTACCCACATTTATTTTCCCATACCGTCTCACTTTTATCAAATGCTATTATGAACTCTTTTTATCTATCTATCATCTATGTATCTATCTATGTATCTATCTATCTATCTATTATCTCATATCTCTTTATATCATATATCTCTCTATATCATATATTTATGTTTATATATGATATTGAGATATGAGATTGATATACAGATATGAGATATATATCTATAGATAGATAGATAGATAGATACATAGATAGATAGATACATAGATAGACAGACATAGACAGACAGAGAGGTAGATAGACAGACAGACAGATAGGTGATTGAATGGGCAATCTAGTAGGGACAAACCCATGAAAGCAACTGACCCTCCACCCTGTACTGGCTGGCCATACTGTCATTAGCTCTATAGCTAGGGGTTGATGCCTTGTGAGACTCTCCTCCATTCATTCATGCTGTAAGGTTACCAACAACTTGACCTTGTACAGGTCTTCTGCAGGCAACAGCACCTGCTGGGTGTTCATGGTTGCTTAGCCCAGAACCAACCCAAACATCTTAATTCACAGCAATTTTCCAAACTTCTACCTATTAATATTCTTTGTCACTTCATCCATAATGTTCCCTGAGCCTTGACTGTGGTGATATAGTATGGAGTCCCATATAGGACTCACACTCCATAGTTACTTATTATCTACACTTTTACTACTTGTGAGGCTCTGCATTAACCACCATGCATTACAAAAAGAAGCTTCTTTGATGAAGAAGGAGAGCTGCAATAATCTATGAGTAGAGAGAGATGAACTTAGAGGCAGTTGATGTTATATCCATTTGGCAAAATAATAGGATGAGGTTCTCATCTAGAGCCTAGCACTTCTTCAGCCAGGGGTTCTTGGCCATGTATCCTCTTGTGGAGCAGGCCTTCATTCTAATTAGAACATGGTTTATACCACCATGAGCTTCTTGCCACTACGGTCCCAATTGTTATTTCTTGTGAGGTGGTTCTTGTTGTAGCTCCAGTACTCATAACTAAGATTATTAGTGACTTTTCTCCCCAGGCAACCTACATCACACCTTTCAAAACAGTAAAAGCTATGTGGCAGAGAAAATATGCCAGTATCTGCTTGATTTTCTTCCATGTCCTGTAACCAAAGTATCAGATGTCTTCAGTCCTGGGGTCTTCTTATCAGTTTTGGTAAGTAAGCAGGAGTAATAGAAATAACCTGTATTGTTTTACCTGAAGATAGATAGTGAATTTTCTATTTGATAACCTCTGGCAGTTCCCCAATTAAACTTCCTTACACATGTATAAATGGAGTTTTAAAATAGAAAGTTTCCATTCTTCTTTTTTCCCTCAAGCATCTTTAGTATTAGTTATTCTCCCCTCTTCCTTTTCCTCTGCTTTGCTATTCCATCTCCCTCCCCACTTAAATTTGGGGTTTCCATTATTTCTGTGTCCTATCCCATCCCAACTATGTTTTGCCATCTCTCAAGCTTAAGCTTTCCCTCTCTGTGTGTATTTTAAATTCCTGTTCACAATTGTGTGTATTTGGTTCCAACGAAAGTTTTGTCAAAATATATATTTTTGTTTTCTCTTTATTTGAAACCATTAGGTATCTGTTTTCCAAATGCATTGAGACCACCACCAGCAATTATATAAAATTGGTTTTCTTGAATTATATTGTAGCACAAATTCTAATTGGTCTTAATAATACAAATCTAGAATCAGAAATAGGGGTAAATGCAGAAAGATCAGAGAACAAAGGAGCCAGCCACAGCCAAGTCTTACTTCGCTAACTCCTCAGTCTCAAAGGGGCCTGAGCTCCTGTCTCCTCCCAACCTTATATTTCTCTCTCCACCCAGTCATATCACTTCCTGTCTCCACCTCCCTAGTGCTGGGATTAAAAGCATGGGGATCCCAAAGGCTGGGATCAAAGGTGTGTGCCACCACTGCCTGGCTCTTTTTCTCTTTTAGACTGCATCAATGTAGCCCAGGGTGGCCTTAAACTCACAGAGATCTGTCTGCCCCTACCTCCAAGTGCTGGGATCAAAGGTGTGTGCCACCACTGCCTGGCTCTTTTTCTCTTTTAGACTGCATCAATGTAACCCAGGGTGGCCTTAAACTCACAGAGATCTGTCTGCCCATACCTCCAAGTGCTGAGATTAAAGGTGTGTGCCACCACTGCCTGGACTCTATGGCTAACTAGTGGCTTAACTCCACACTCCGATCTTCAGGCAAGCTTTATTTGTTAGATCAGAAACAAAATATCACCACATTTTTTTAAATGTGAAATTTATTGGAAAGAGGGTAAGAGCCAGAGGAAGGGGTAGAGTGTTTTGAAATTCTGTCTGCCAGGGATGACCATTCTACAGGTCACTCCATTCTTGAGATCTCAGCATCTGATTACCTGCACAGGAACTTCACAATACTGTATCCATTAACATAATTCTATCATGGAAGGGCTTATGAGGCCCTGCTCCCTTCCCCCTGGGAATTGCAGTACCTTAATGGTTTCTGGAGGAGAAAGAGATACTTTTCTTCAAGTATGTAGATAATAACATACTACACACATGTATGAAAGTATCACAATGAAGCTCATTATTATGTATAGCTCATAAAACTGTTTTTAAAATTATATTTTATGTAGCTAAATTCATGTCTCTTGATAGAGTTTTTATTTTGCTTCTCCCTGAAAGTATGCATTCATCATCATAAAGATTTAAAAATATCTCCAATTTATGTAATTATCTTACAATCCAGTAGTTTACTCCTGAGATATAAGAATTGAAATCAGGAACTCAAATCTATACTTGGACAGTAATGCTTGAAGCAGCACTATCCACAATATTCCTGATACTTAACATGTCCATCAACAGCTTAGTACTCAAAGATGTCCTGGTTATACAAAGTAGAATGTTATTTAGTCATATAAAGGAATAAAAATTTTGGTCTATCCAACAACAGGCAGAAACAGGGAAACTATTGTTCTGAGTAAAACAAGTAAGAAACCATGGAGCAAATAATACAATCTCATGTGCATCCTATAATACTCGTTGTTTTATTACTGCTTTATGTTAGAGTGTAGTCAGAAAGTTTTCTCTGATCCTGCCTGGCCCCTTGGTCCCTTAGTCCCTTACAAAACAATCATTCAGAGGTTTTTATTAATTACCAATTGTATGGCCTATATCAAGCTCCTTGCTGGCTAGCTCTTATAACAGCCCATTTTTAATAATCTATAAGTTGCCACGTGATTACCAGTCTGCTGGCATCTTGCTGTTCCTTAGGCCTCTCCTTTCTCCTTTCACTATCTTGGTTTTTCCCTGCCTGGCTCCATCCTGCCATGCCATAGGCCAGTACAGCTTTATTTATTAGACAATGGGAGTAACACATATTCACAGCATACAGAAAGACATCCCACAGCACTGGAGCATCTTTCCTAATCAAGAAGTATGCTGAACAGACCCTATTCTCATTGAGTCTCAACTTTCAAACACCTTGCTCACATATTAACTCTTAGCCTCTTACTGATGGCCAGAGGCACCTGTCACCAGGTGCCATGGCTTGCTTCACTGACAGTTCCCACACCCAGTGTTTTGCTTACACTCTGCCTCTGCAAGTTTGATCTATTTCAGATGCACTCCACAAACCTGCTCATGTTCAGTGATTATATTGGATTTTAATCAGCACTGGGGATTCCCCATCTAGGTACTTGTTTGTTCAATATCTACTAAAAGGCCAACAATCTACACTTTCCCGTTTCCTGTCAATGATGTACATCAGGGATCAGGTTGGTACAGCATCCCTACATTAAGCAGAGTGGCTCTGTTAGTCCCTGCCATCTCTTTAATTTTCTATCTGTCTTTATTTTTTCCAGATTGTTCAGTTATTGTTTTCTTATTGTTGTAACCACACCTTGTTCACTAAATCAAATAACATATATTTAATGCCCTTTTTAAATATTCACAAAAGTGTTCAAATCATTAATGCAGGCTGAGATACATTGGAGTTCTGTCGCCCACTCAGCCTCAGGAATACATATTACTAAAATCTAAATAAGAGAGAGGATTTTCAAGTGAGTCCTTTTCATGGGATTTGTTACTTGTTTTTAAGTAGAAGAGGGGGAGAAATTCTTGCTTAAATTTTCCAAGTCATGAACCTGTCTTTCTTTCCTTGATCACACAGCACAGGAGAATCATTGTGTATCTGATAAGACTATGAACAAAGCTGTTATCTCAGCATGGTTCCACTGGCACTGCCTGGCAGGTATCCAGTGTTTGATGCATAGGAAAGCAGACTTAAGATGAGCCACAGGCAATACATTCTTAATGCTTGCATGTTTTTCTATTGCAATAGAAAGGAGATGAAGTATCATATTTATTGTGAGAAATTTATAAATGTTTTTAAAAAATAAAATTAGAGAACACAATAAAGCATAATGAAAATGAGCTTAACTATAAGATCTGAGCCTAGATACCAAGAATTCAACAGTGGAAAATTCTTTCTGTGATTTAAACATTGGTGTGTTCTCTACTGCTAACTTTCAAATTGGAAAGTAAACAATGATCCTTTTTTTCTCAGATCCCTAACATTTGATATTAAAAAATATTCCAGACAATGACTTAATAAATCACTAGATTACAAAATTAATTTCAAATAAATTTGAACTCTTTTGTATAGAAAGCAGAAACTGAGAAAACCTCAAATGTACATTGATCATCCATAAACTTGTATACTGTTCTGAATTTATGAGATGCTGTTGAAATGTTTGTGGTTTGAATTACGCAGTTAAACTATCAAAAATAGTCTATTCGTATTATTTTTGAAAGACTTTGCTGTGACACTTGTTTATAACTCGAAGAGGAGTTGTCTATAAAATGCTGAAGAGTTCAATGCATATGACTTTTTCACAAACAAAAGGTTTATAAGGAGGATTCAGTAAGCTGTTTATCTGCATTATCCAAGGAATAGAGAATGCACAATGTTATTGTGAATAAAGCCAACTATTTATGCCATATTACTGTGATTAATTTATACAATTAAGAGAATTAGAACCTATTAGCTGCCATATTTTCCTAACAGAGAAAAACCATACCATTTTGAATTATCTAAAATAAAAATATGAATTGAGAGATATAAAAACAAATTTCAATTCAGAAAAGATATGTTTCAGCTTTGTTTATATCCAACCACCCACATTGACTGAAAAACAGAACAGCAACATTTAGTCCTGGCACAGCCTGATCATTTCTAAGATCTGTCAAATACATAGGAAAAACAAAAGCCATCAGACTGGCGTGATGACTCATTCTCTCTAAGTCAATAGGATTTAGATATTGTACATTACCAATTAATGTTCATTGGGCCTAATGGCCAAACTCTTTAGAAAGCAATAAACCATTACCTTATGTTAAAGCATCTGCTAATAAATAAATAAATAAACAAACAAACAAACAAACTCAGTTTTCTATTTGAATTGATTCTTTTTCTCATGTACTACTTGTTAAAATGAGTCTCAGTACGAAAATCATGTTTTTTGTCTTTTCTTTTCGGGAATGTAGTTTAAATAGAGAGACTTGCTCATTCTAGACAAGTTCTTTAACACTCTTGGACATGCCTATTCCATAAATTCTGTTAGATGATTTCTGAAATGTTGAATTAAGAAAGCTACTACTATTAAAATACTACAAATCAAACTTTCAGCCTGAGGACAACATACATTAAAAATAAAAGTTGCCTAAAAATAATTATAGGCTAGCACAATAAATAAAATCAGGGTTCTTAGTAGACACAATGATAAATTACCTCAATGACAATCAAGATGTATTTTAAGAGACTACAGTCTATCAACCCAATGAAGCCTCCTCACAATGGTGGGGTATAAGAAGAGTGTATGGTAAATTTTTATGTAATACACTGTTCTTTTCTCCACTCTGGCCAAAAAACAAGTATCTATCTAAAAATTATTTTAATGAACATTGTCTATGATTGATCTCTGTTCATATATTGTTGTGATACTCTTTCATTCTCTATGTGTGTATATACATATTCTATATAATATATATTCGTTCTTTATATATATAATGTATGTACAGAAAATAATATATATGTATATATATATTATATATATATATATATTCCCAAATAAAATGTTAGCATATTTTTAAAATATCAGGTATAATATTCAATTGCTGCAACATTAAGTATATAAAACTCTTCTACTTACAAATGTTCACTGCAGTTATTTGTGATGAAATGTGGTGATATTGTGTCCCCCAATATATTGTGCACCTTAATAAACTATCTGGGGTCAGAGAACAGAACAGACACTAGATAGACATAGAGGCCAGAAAATGGTGGCACACACACCTTCAATCCTAGCATTCTGGAGGCAGAATTTCTGTGATTTCAAGGCCACACTGGAAACTGAGCCAGGCATGGTGGCACACACCTTTAAACCCAGGAAGTGATGATAGGAAGCAGAAAGGTATATAAGGCATGAAAACCAGGATCTAGCACCCATTAAGCTTTTTAGCTTTTAGGCTTTCAGCAGCAGTTCAGCTGAGATCCGTTCAGATGAGGACTCAGAGGCTTCCAGTTTGAGGAAACAAGATCAGCTGAGGAATTGGCGAGATGAAGTTAGCTGTGGCTTGTTCAGCTTCTCTGATCTTTCAGCATTCACCCCAGTAGCTGGCTCCAGGTTTCTTTTTTATTAATAAGATCTTTTAAGATTCGTGATACACTTTTGCTCTGAATAGACAAGTTAATAGGAATAGAGACCACGGTTTGTCACCCGTAGACACTACTTGTATCTGAATCCTCACCTAAGCAGCAACCTAGAGGATCAAGATGCTTCTGAGCAATTTAGTATCTCATTTAAACAAAGGATTCTATCAAATATTGACCAAACTTTATAGGAAATGTACACATTTTAGTTCCTGATGGTGTTTTATTTACCTGTATAGACTGTTTACCTAAATGGCTCCAAATATACAATGAATGGCATATATACTTAATCTCACATGTAATTTGAACAAATTGACTGATTTTTTGAAAAGTGAATCTGGAAAAATAAGCTAATGAGATATTTTATTTATTTTTAATTTAACACAGTTTAATTATTGATTATTTGGGAATTTCACCTCATGTCATTTACCCTAGTTCTGTTCATTTCCCATAGCCTTCATATCCTCCCCTTACCTTTGCAGCACTCCCTCAAAAGAAAAATTTAAAAAAATACTCAAACCAAACCATATGAAAATAAACACAAACACAAACTAAACTAAACTAAACAGAAAACCTTTCACGCCTCCATCTTTCCCACCTCTCCTACACCTTTCCATTCATCTTTGTGGCATTGGAAGCTGTGGTGTACGACACAGCACATTCATTTGTCCAAGCAGCGTTACTTGCAAATGTTCATTACAATGAGTCATTGGTCTGGTTCAAAGTCTCTGTTTTCTGTTACACCATCATCACTAATTCTTTAAATAGTCACACGAATTCAAAATCATTACTGTACATCACCTGGGAGATAAATCACAGTACACTTTAATTATATGGCATGCACATTACAGTACTAACATCTCATAAAGAGCCTCCATATTATGAAGAGACTCCTTAGACAGATTTCATCATTCATCATGGATGAACATCTCTTTACTACTCAAAAATATAAAAAACTAATAGTAACTGATTATGGTAATTACAATTTATAAGAAAGTTATGGATATAAGACAGTTATACTATTCTTCCTTACTTAACTGGTAACTTCCAATGAGCAAAATCAGCTTACCTTTAAGGGGCAGATTAAAACAACAACATTTTCTTTTTAACTGAATATAAGCTGTAGGAATAATCAGTCTCCTACATCTTGAGTATGAAGCTACATTCACTGTCTAAGTTCCTCCTCAGACTAGAGAGATTAGTTAATGAAGTATGTGATGTAGACTCCCTGGTGTCTGTAAGCACTATGAAAGTATTTTTAAAAGCAATTATAGATGCTAGATCTTGCAATGCTCCTTCCACATGATAAATAACAATCACTCCTAAGCACCAAGGAAGCATAGTCTCCTCTCAGACTTCTATACCAGAAAATAATTTTCATGGTTTTGGATCTACACCAACAACCATAAAAACTAACCCCAAAGTAGGTCTTGATATAGTAAATATTTTTAGCTGTGACTAGTGTGTCACTTGCCACTATGGAATTGTTTTTATTTTTCTTTTGTAAAGAAACAGACAACATGTTGCTTTAGGGATTGTACGTGAAGAAGTAAGCATATTTCTGGTACATAGGTGGTCAATGTATGGTAGAAATGCAAATGCACCACCATTTATAAGATTGCATGCCAAATCCAATTCCCCTTCACAATAAATGGAGCTTTATTCCATGGAGCACAACTTCAAGAAATTAGACTGAAAGTTTAATTTTTACCATGAGTCAGTCTTATAATTTCAGAATAGTAATGGAGTCTTGACCACATTTAATATTAACATCTCTATATTAATGCTTATAGAGATCAAAAGATTCCATTCACTCATGAGGAAATCCACCCTCTAATATGTGAGTCAATTATTTCTTGTCAGAACTAATAGTAGTCCCTATAAACCTTAAAGATTTTTCAAAACATAACCAAATACTAAATTCAAATATTTCATTCAGATTTCTTCTCTCTGAGCTAGTAATGTAGCTCAGTGGTTATATGTTCCCTAATAATTTTAATCACCAGCACTATAAGTACACTAATGAAATATTTCTCCATTCTAAGTGGAAAATAATTTATCATTAAAGTAGAAACAAATGCAATGTACCACAATAATGCCTATTTTCATGGGTAGTCCCTTTTTAAAGATTAGGAGTAAAATTATACTAGAAAATAATAAATATAGAGACTTATTACTTGATAGAACCAATAAGCATGCTATTGCTCATATATGCATCCTCATATATGCGCACACATGCACTTGATTCTTGCACATAAGACAGCATTGGTAGAGTCTATGTTCATTTCCATTTTGTAATTGAAAAGGCAGATTTAGAAGATCTAATAATTTGCTAAGTTATTTCACAGTTTGAAAACTGGTCTAATGATTAGAAGCCCAGCACTTTGCACCAGAATTTGAATCATCAATCCTTGTGTAACATTCTTGATTTTTTTAAAAAGTGTCTTACTCACTGTTTTATAGAACATCTAAAGATAGTTTTATCTATAACTTGATAGTTCCCTTTATTTTTTGTTTTTCTTAATAAACAACTAAATATGAGATATTAAAGATCACAATAATAGAGAAAAGCCTGCACAAGCAAAGTATACGAGATTTTTTCCTTTTTGTTATTTCTTGATGAGGATAACAAAAGATGTATTCACATTGCCTCAGTGACATTTTATATAACTATAAATAACAATGTAGGGGAAGAATTATTTGTATTAACAGAAAAAAATCACCTCATATTTTCCCTTGGCCTTGGCAATGCTTTACAATCAATAAGTACACCTAATTATACAACTAGTTTGTATTTGAATAGCACACAGGGAAAATGAAGTTGTACATGCATAGCTAATATAAAATTTGAAAGTGAATATTTCCTAAGTCTTTGTGTCATTAATGCTTTCTGTTTGGATTTTATACTAAAGCACAAAATCACTTAAAGATTTTTTAATTAAAATTTAATTCATTATTTATGCTTGTGTGTCTGTGTGAATGCCTGCTGTGTGTGTGCTGGTACTTCCAGAGGTCTGAAGAGGGTATCAGATCTCCTGGAGCTGGAGTTACAGGTGATTGGAGACACCAGACATTGGTGCTAAGAACTGAACTCAAGTCCACGGTAAGAACAGAGAGCTTCCTTAACCAGTGATCCATGCCTTCAGCCTCCACTTTAAGTTTTACACATGTTCATATCAAGCAAAAATAAAGTAAAATTAATTAGTCTAGTTTATCTGAATAACAATCTGACTAATTGGTATTTGTTTTCTCCCACTTTCCTTCTCCTTGCTCCAATTTTAGACGTGACTCAGAAAAACTAGCCTTCCACACAGACTCTGGACTTATCCCAAAGGACCAGTCACAGCAAAATTTTTCAAAGTAAATACTTTCAGAGTACAATTTTTCTCATTTTTCAATAAAAACATTATTTAGTGTTTCAGTTTTTTCAAAATGTCAGCTATTAAGTTAATCAGTGTGATGAACACCTTCTAATCACTTTATAATCTTGTCTAAGCTAACTCCTGTAAATGTCAATGGATAAGAAAAGCAAGATTCTAGAAAAAATATTAATGTGATTAAACCATGATTTAAAGAATGTAATAGAAGAGAGAAGAATGAGAGACTTGGTGTTTATCTACATTGAGTAAATGTTTCGTTCTATAAAATCCTCTTCCAAATCATTCTAGAGACACTTTCAGTACTATGCATCTAAAGAGGAAGTACTTTGGCTATTGACAGCTATGACTGAGGAACTTAACATGTAGACACTATTCTGCCCACTAAACTTATGAAATATGACCTTTTTATCCCTTCCTCCTGAGCTTACTCAAAAAAGTAAGGTGAGTGGACTTCACATAATTCCCATGAGACTCTAAATCCAATAAGTGAATACATTTATGAATATATTTCTTTTATTGAAGCACAGATTACAGAAATTGATTCTGACTAGTAAATATAAATACACCATTTGTGGTGTAACAGTATAAATCACATAGGGTTTGTTATATATTCATAAGAGGATAATTCAAATATATAGACCTATATGTAAAATTCACTAAATTTTATTATAAACAATAAAATCTGTCAAGATTAATTACCATAGCCATTTGTAAATATGTAAATAAAAATCTCCTGTTTCTATGTCACTTAAATTCCATGCGGTTCAAAAATGGCAACTATTCATACAATTGCCAAAGTTATTGGTGATGTTCTAACACCTCACTAAAATTAAGTGAATGAAAAATAATAACAAATAATTATATACGTATCTCAGGAAGATGCATATGTATCATATACCATGAATTCACACACATTGGTGCTAAAAATAAGTCAAGTCAAAGAATAAAATAGAAACCATCAAATGTCCATTCTATCTTGTTTGTGGATGGGCTGTGATTTTTTTCATTCTCTATATCACTTGCTAATTCTTATCCCAGTAGAAGGAAGAAAATAATATTTGGATGATAGTTTATATTTCCCATATTCTAATAAGTAATGAAAAAGACTAAAAGACATCAGTCCTCAGTAATGAGTTTGGGGGATTGCTAGTTCATAAAAGCTTATGAATTTATCTTGAGAAGTAGCTGAGAGGTCAGCTTGTCCCTTTCAACTTATAATAAGGCTGGCAACTAAACTCACTAAATTGATGGCATCTCATCCTATTGTAAATGACCTTGAAACAAGATTATTCCATTTCTTGTCTTGATAATCCAATATAATAAAAATCCAGTCATGGCTGAAGCTATATAAATTCACCTCCTTCAGCAGTGACAAGGGTTATTGCTACATGGAAGAAAAATTGAAGCAAATTTTCAGCAGGGCTTAATTTACTATTAGGAAATAACTTTGAAATTCTTTAATGGCCAAAAAGATATCATTTTGACTAAGACTATTGAATATATCCAGGGCTGTGATTCTGGAAGCTTCAGCACTTTACATATGCTTCCTCTTCACTTTCGGAACTCCAAGGGACTGGGGACCAAAGTCCCAGCTTGTTGCCACATTTCTGACAGGTCTGCTCTGTACAACGCCTTGCCTCAGAACAGTGTTTCCTTCACTGATCAGCACACCACTATTAATACCATAGTCCTTAATCATTCTACAGTAGACACACTGTGGGTTTAAAGACACCTGGTGATGGTATAGCAAGCCAAATGTATAATTCACTCCCTGAAAATCTCTTTCCTCTTCGGTGCTTTCCTGTTCTCTTCCACCATCCATGTTTAAAACAGAGAGAGGATCAGCAAATTACTTTGCTGTTGCTGCTTTCCACATCTCTTTGGTGGAAACATATGATTGGGAAACATATTTTTGAATGAAGCTATGAACTGCTTTTCAGGTAAAAATGGAAAGCACAAGTTAGTTTACTTTGAGAAAGTTTCTTAGATCTAGGACAAAGTACAGTCATAGTGTTTACCTACCAGAGGCCTCCAGGGCTCCATTCTGCAGGAACTCAAATGAAAATTAAAGATGAAGAGAAGAACCAGAGTCTGAAGAAAACCCATCAGGACAAGAAGGGCCCTTGTGAGCAAGGCTGTAGTGGATCCAATTTCCAGAGGCATCTGGGGCTCAAGTTCATGAAGAGGTGCCATGCATCCAGAGTTTGTGGTCCTGGGGATTCGAGCTATACTTTCTGTAGCTACAGGCAGTTTCAACAGTGTTTTCACAGAATCAAGTCCACAGAGAGATCTGAGGCTCTGCTTCTGGCTCTTTAGCTTCCAAATCCAGTTTTCCCAAACTCAAAAGTTCTGTGAGCTTCATAACATCCTTTCATTTCCCTTACCAACAGCAGGCTCCTGGTGTTCCTCAGCAGTACCCGGAAGATGTGCTACTGGTTATATGCAAGTAAAGAAAGCCACCTGCAATCCTTCATACAACAAAGACTTACATACCTTGACAAAGCATTCCAAGATCAAACTAAAAGTTTCACTTTCAGGAAAAAAAGAAAACTGTAAGTGACTTAAAATACAAATTTGCTTAGACATACAGAATGTATACATTCTCCTTAAAATTTTATTTTTAATTTGTAACATATATGTTGAACATGTTTAGGTTCAAAGAAAATCTGAACAAAGAGTAAAGAGTTTCCACACTTGCCCTATCTTAACTAAGCACTGAACTCTGTCTACATTCCACATCTTAGTGACATCTAAGTTTTGAGTGTGTTTACAATTCCATGTTCTGCTTGTTCATTGCTAACTTATTAGATTTAAGTTTTCTTGAATATTCAAAGTATTCCATGTTTATATAACATAATGTAACCATGACCAAAGATTTGTTGTAGATTTTATGACCTAGCTTTATTTTTTAATTCTTTCTTATTCAAACATGTAATTTAGCATAAAGTGGTATAAAGAACATAGAGATATAACTTACCCATTCAAAACAAATTAATAGTGTGTTTTCTTTTCAGGGCAATCTACAATAATAAATTATCTCTTGTCCCTGATATCATGTGTTTGGGGCTTAATTAGGAAAATGAATTAATATGAGCTAGCTGAAAAATGTCTAAAGAAGATATCTGTAACCATAATAAAAACTTCCCAATAGTTCAATTTTTCACAGTTTCATGGGATAATTATATCATAACTCCACATATTGAAGTGTTTTTGCTTGTCTTGAGTTTAATCTTGCTTTTTTTTGTTTTGTATAAACCATTAAGTTCAGTTAGTGTGGCCCATATCTTCATGGTTGTATGGTCATCCACTGAACTGGAGACGAATAGTAGACATATCCCCAACAAAGAATGACTTTACCTCACCCTCTAGAAACTACCCAATACAAACATCACTTCAGTATTGAATGAGATCATGTATGCTAACTAGGGCAGAATATTGACTAGGTTGATCTACTATTGGTCTGATCCAGTGGGCCACAGCACATTTGGTGGTTGAACAAACCTTTCATAGGGGTCACCTAAGACCATCAGAAAACAGATATTAACAACAGTAGCAAAATTACAGTTATGAAGTAGCAATGAAAATAATTTTATGGTTGAGGATTGCCACAACCTGAGGAAGTGTATTAAAGGGTCACAGTATTAGGAAGGTTGAAAGTCACTGGTCTAGACAGATAATTGCATCTGCTGAGACCTTGCTTGCTGTAGTTATGTCTTGTCCAGAAGACAGTATTGTTCCTCTCTCTTCCCCATCCTTCTTCTCTTGAATTCTTTCTTCCTTTAGGTTTTTGAGCTTTTTGGCGGGGGGCGATATTAATACAGACATCTCAGTTAGGGCTGAGCATTCAGGTTCCTATTTCCAATATTTAGATAACACATATCTCCACTAATGAACAACACTTATTCAAATGCACACTGAAGCTAATTTACTGGCAAACCCTACATTTTATAAATTCAGAGTAAATTGTCAATGAACCATAAAAAAAAGAATTTTAGAAGTAATAATCAAACACCTATAAGCTTTTCTTGATAGTAAGGGGCTAGTGTGTATTAGCTGAATTTCTTTGATGATCATGATCTTTATCCTAGGCTGTGGAGAGTTGGGAAACATAGTTACTATGATTTAAAACTTACATTCTTACTTGTGATTTTGTTCAATCAAAACTGTTTTAATTGAAATACTCTACTTCTGAATCAAAATTTTTATTTTTATTTTCCAAGACAGGATTTCTCTGTGTAGCTTTGCCTCTTTCCTGGAAGTCACTTGGTAGCACAGGCTGGCCTCAAACTCACAGAGATTCACCTGGCTCTGCCTACTGAGTGCTGGGATTAAAGTTGTATGCCACCACCGCCTGGCTGAATCAAGAATTTTTAAACAATAAGTACTAGTGATTCAAAAGTCAGTAAAAACATCTTTTATATGAATGTACATAATAACCACGATTCCTTAAAAAAAATAGTAGGAAGGGAGGAATCCTTTAATAGTAAGCTTTTTCACCAGAAGGGACTTCAGGCTTCTTCTCCTCTTTCGCCTATTTGGCAGTTGTCACCATCTCCTACATGATGGCTGGTGCCCATGACAATGTTTCTGTGTATACAATTTCAGCAAGATTGTTGTTGCTATTCTTTGTTTTTTTATTTATGTTAATAAATCAAGCTTTATATGGAAGAAAACAGGAAACTTTATATCCTGATGGATAAATAACATCTGTAGAAATTTTAAACATTCAAAATGTGTCTGTCTGGAGCAGCATGAGCCACCAAATTTTAATGTCAGACATACAAACGCATTCATTCAGAACTACATGACTGGATGGAAAATTCCTATTAAAACAATATGTGATGCTCTCTGAGAGGTAGTAATTGGTATTGATGTGGGAGATGAAGTATCAGTGTATTATTCCACGATTAGTTGTGCAGATCTGTTCAGTTTGTCCTTGCAAGCTTGGGTCCATGAAGAGATTCAGTAAGTTAAAATCTCAAAAGCCATTCAGATGGGATTCCAGCATTATTTTTTTCTCCTTTTTTATTATATTTGCGTTTTAATTTTACACATCAGCCATGGGTTCCCCTGTCCTCCCCCTTCCCACCCCCACCTTCCCTCCATGGGTTCTGCTCCCCTCCATTCCCATCTCCTCCAAGGCCAAGACTCCTCTGGGACAACCTGATGGATTCAGTGCAGGCAGGTCCAGTCCCTCCCTTCTGGGCTGAGCAAAGTATCCCTGTGTAAACCCAAGTTTCCAAACAGCCAGCTCATGCACTAAGCTTTTGGTTCATAATTCATGTGTTTCCATTGGTTTGGCTATTTGTCCCTGTGCTTTTCCAGTCTTGGTCTCAACAATTCACACTAGACTGCTACACAACTCCAGGGAGGCTACTTAGAAAACGGGACCCTAGGAAAGACACAGGGCTCACCCAATGACAGAGAAATGGATGAGATCTACACGAACAACCTGGACGATAGTGGGAGTAATAAAGGGCAAGATTTGAGGGAAAGAAAGCTTAGGGGAGCAGGAGATCCCAGCTGGATCAAGAACCAAAAGGGAGAACAAGGAATAACAGACCATGATAAATGAAGACCACATGAGAACAGGAATAGGCAGAGTGCTGGAGAGTTCCCCAGAAATCCACAATGATACGTCCTCTGTAGACTGCTGGCAATGGTCAAGAGAAAGCATGATCTGACCTGGTCTGGTGATCAGATGGCCAAACACCCTAACAGTCATGCTGGAACTCTTATCCAATAACGGATGGAAGTGGATGCAGAGATTCTCAGTCAGGCCCCAGGTGGAGCTCCAGGAGTCCAATAGTTGAGAAAGAGGAGGGCCTATAAGAGCGTGATTGTTGAGACCAGCATTATTCTTTAAGCATTATGAAAACCGAAGTCTCTGGTGGGGGGCGGGGGAGGAAGTAAAGAGTGAAAGTGACACCGTAATAATCATTTCCTTAGTCAAGTCTCTCAGCAAGAATTAATTTAAAACTTTGCCTCTCAGAGTAGCCCTGTCCCTCTCTACCACTTCCCCTCCCTCAACACAATGACAGAGATAGAGTCTCAGGACTATAATTTCCACACAATAATTCATTCTCTTTTTCTTTGCTTTGCTTGTGTTTAACTTCAATCTGTTAAGGTAACATTAGATGCTTATTTTAGCCTAGTATTGTCGAATACCTTTCAACCTTTCTCTTCTCCCTCAACAATGCCTCTCTTGTTTGTGTCTATAAAGTGTTCATGGAAGGGCTGGGAAATGAGGTAAAAGGAAGGGTGGTGAGTTATCAACTTTGTATTGCTTGATTAAAGTATGCAGTAGGCTTGAAGGTTCTAATGCAAGAAAATAACCCTAGATCAACATAGCTTATATAATACATGAGAAGATAAAAACAATAATTTAAAAATTATTAAGGAAGCCGGGCCCTGAAGAGACGGCTTACCAGTGAACAGTGCCTGCTGCTCTTGCAGAAGATCTGAATTTGTTTCTCCATGCCCATGTTGAGTGGCTCACAAATACTTGTAACCCCAGACCCAGATGGGATAATATTCTATCCTTGCCTACTCCCACATGTGCATTCATAAAAATACATACACATAAACATAAAGTAAAAGGATATAAACAGTAAAACATATGGAATAAAAATTAAGACAGTCTATTAACATCAATAAAATATTTTTCTTTACAGAACTCCTCACTTAGAAATAATTGAATATATTTCAGAATACCATTTTTTTGAATGGTGGTTAGCAAGGAAAGACAACTTATCCACTACACAAAACTTAAGAACAGTGTCTCAGCTCTCTTCATGCAGCTATCTAGCTAGGAAAAGGATCTTCCACCATTGATAATGAAGTGTACCTCTGATAAAAATAAAAATAGACGTAACTGTTTCCTGCTGCAACTGTGAATGTGTCACAGCAAAATGGTACCTTGAGTTCATGTGTCTCATTCGTTCCATAAGTGTAGGACAAATAATAACAATGTTCCATGTCTGCATTTTGCTTCACACATCTCTCATGTTTCCCATTTCACTGCCTATACCATCAGTGGCTTTTCCTTTATGATGGCCTTCCCTTTGACTGGCCTTATGCTAAGCATAAAGGCTTTGCATAAGCAGAGCATCATATACTTCCACCATAATTAGAGCCAGATTATTTTGATTGCCTCCCTGAATCTCCCAAAACATGACATGTTTGGAAATATCAATTTAAGGTGTGTTACTTTTGTTCATTATATTTGTTCAGCTCTGTGAAGCTGTGTTACTGTGTCTTTCTTTTTATCTCCTTTTTATTTATTATATTTGTGTTTTAATTTTACAGATCAGCCATGGGTTCCCCTGTCCTCCCCCCTCCTGCACCCACCCCCACCTTCCCAAGCCACTCCCCTCCATTCCCATCTCCTCCAGGGCCAAGACTCCCCTGGGGATTCAGTTCAACCTGATGGATTCAGTATAGGCAGGTCCAGTCTCCTCCTTCCAGGCTGAGCAAAGTGTCCCTCTGTAAGCCCAAGGTTACAAACAGCCAGCTCATGCACTAAGGACAGGTCCGGGTCCCACTGCCTGGGTGCCTCCCAAACAGTTCAAGCTATTCAATTGTCTCACTTATCCAGAGGTCCTGCTTCAGCTGGGGCCTCCACAGCCTTTGGTTCATAATTCATCTGCTTCCATTAGTTTGGCTATTTGTCCTTGTGCTTTTTCAATCTTGGTCTCAACAATCCACACTCTTACAGTCCCTCCTCTTTATAGACCATTGGACTCCTGGAGCAAGGGGAACTTTCCTCCACTGCTGGTGGGAATGCAAGCTTGTACAGCCACTTTGGAAATCAATATGGCACTTCCTTAGAAAACTGGGAATCCATCTCCCCCAAGACCCAGCTGTAGCACTCTTGGGCATATACCCAAGGTATGCTCAATCATACCACAAGGGCATTTGCTCAGCTATGTTCATATCATCATTGTTTGTAAAGCCAGAACCTGAAAACAACCTAGATGCCCTTCAACTGAAGAATGGATAAAGAAAATATGGTACATATACAAAATGGAGTACTACTCAGCAGAGAAAAACAATGACATCATGAGGTTTGCAGGCAAATGGATGGATCTAGAAAAAATCATCCTGAGTGAGGTAACCCAGACTCAGAAGGATGAACATGGTATGTACTCACTCATAGTAGGATACTGTGTCTTTCTAAAACACCTGATGGTCTATATAAAGAGCTGAACAACCAATAGGAAGGCAGCAGAAAATATAGGTGGGGGTGGCAGGCAGAGATAATATATAGAAGGAAAAATCTGGGAGGAGGCAAGAGATGGAGGAATGGAAAATGAGAAGACGAAGTAGCCAGAGAAGGAGGATTCCAGAGTCCAGCTACACAGCAAGCCATAGAGTAAGAGTAAGATTTACAGAAGTAAGAGAATGGGATAATTAAAGTTAAGAGAAGCTGGCTAGAGACTAAGCCAAGCAAAGGCCAGGCATTCATAATTAAGAAAAAGCCTCTGTGTGTGATTTATTTGGGAACTGGCTGGTGGACCCCCAACCAAAAGAGTCAAAGAGCAGAAACAACCAGCAACAGTGGCATGTTCATAATATTTTTTTTCATTTTATTGTCAAGGTACATAGACATCGACTCAGCAGAACAGAGACCATGAAGGGGAGAGAAACAAAAATTTCCCAGACTCAAATGGAGAATGGTAACCCAACTAGAACAAACTTGCTGGAGTGAGAACTTATTCCTGTCATTCTCCCTACAGCATGGTTTCAACTAATGTAGCATCAACAAACAAACAAGCAAAAATATCTGCAGTCGACCAAGCTCCAATGCAAGATCACAAAATACCTTCTAGAGACGTCTCATTTTCACAGCACAATTACTTAGAAGCAACAACAACAAAAAAAAGCATCTAAGATCAGAAATGGTGGGTCTTGTTCAGGTTAGTATGACTGTCAAGAACGGCACAGGTTCAAAACAGACAAAAGCCCAACACTGAGAATGAGATGGAGACAAAAAGTCCCATGCCTCACCATGAAATTATTTGCAACTGATAACCTACTAGAAAAGGGAAAAATCAGGTTCTTTTCCAAAGGAGTGTCACTGGGTATATCAATCACATTCCAGGGCAGGCCAGATGCCCAGGAGTAGTTGATCAACACAAAGCAGACTTCATATTTGTGGGGGGTGGGAGGGTGTTTCAATTTGTATTATTTTGGTATATTTTGCTTTATTGGTTGTTTGGTTTAGTTTTGTTTTTTGGAGACAGAGTATAGAGAGGAAGAGAGAGAAGAAAGAGAGAAGCCAGAAGAGAGAGAGAGAGAGAGAGAGAGAGAGAGAGAGAGAGAGAGAGAGAGAATGAAAATGAACTTAGTGAGTTAGTGGGCAAATAGTTGAGAAGGAGAGAAGGATCTGGAAGAGTTGGAGAATAAGAAAACATGGCCAAAATATATTGTACAAAACATATTTTTAAATAAATAAAGCAGCAAAGCTGAGGTGGTTCAGTAACAATCCAAACAGAGAAACAATGCCAGTGTGACAGATTTTATCACTGTCTTGCTTTGGTTGTTGTTGCAGACTTTTAAGGTATTTACAAGCATGCTTTGAATTCATTTTCACATAATGTAAGCTCTTTGAGGAAATGAATATTCATCGGCTGTGGTTGTTTCAAAAAATGCACAGCTTACATAGTATCTGCTTGCAGAATACTGTGTTCTTTAAATAATAGCAATATCATTCATCATACTGCTTCCAGTATGAGTACTGCTATTATCTAAATGGCTTTCTGTTAGATGATCACTGCCTTTGTCTCTCCTGGAGGTTGGAGGATCCTGAGAGTAGGACAAATTGACCTTAATTACTTGGGGGTCTTTAAACCAAATCCAACAGTATGGTTGATTTTCTTTTGATCTCTGGAACTACTAGTATTAACTCAAATTCTCATCGTTTATGTACAGGCTATTTATGAAGCAATGCTATATGCACATTTAAATGTCTCATTGAAGAGTATATCATTACACTTTTTACATACTCTACAGCTGTGCATTCATAATGTTTTGTTTAAAGGGGAAAGTATCGTCTCAAAATTAATTGGTGTAAGTCAGAGCTCGTTGGCCAGTTTAAGCATTTGCATATCATTATCTGTAAATTCCACTTAAAGGATGCCCAGTCCTCTTAGCCTCAAATCTTAGCTATTCAAGCCATTTGAATACCACATGAAATGGAACGTTTTCTTACCCTGCTGTACCTACTTGAAAATGAATGAGTGCTAAATTTTGTTTTGCCTAGGAGCTAAATACTAATTGCCTAGCAGCCTCCATGTAGATTCCAGACAAGATAATATGACTAATCCAAAAGATTTCACACCACGTGTTGATACTTTTGTACTATTATGAGACTCAACTAGAATGTTAAGATTTTTTTTCTAATTTGGATTGCATTCTTAAAATGCATATGAATTAAACATGATGAATTTAGATGTATACTTAAGTAGTGTACATCTACTTAGGCCTTATCATTCTTCCCAAGAGTGTTTAGTGTTTTTTGTGCAGAAAATAGATTTGGATTTTTTGTATCACAAAGAAAGAAAAAACAAGAATACGAAGCCATGACTATCTAATGATTATCTGATCATTGCTTGTGATATTTTGTCCTTCTGATATCAGTACTGAATCTTTGTCTACATTATATTGAACAGAATAAAATAAAGGAAACTGCACTGTTCCTTCACATCCAAAGTTCAATGTAATAAATTCAACCTTTAAAATCTTAAGGTAAGAAAGCATTATGCTTCTGAGATACGTTTTACTGGAAAGCTTGAAATCCTAATGAGAAAACAAGAACTTGACCCTGACAAAAGAAGGCTTAGGATGGGAAGTGTACATCTGCTGTGTTCTTTGCTAGCATAGGTAGGAAAAAACAGTGCTTCTACTGGAAACAATTAGAAATGAATCTTTGATTTATAGATGGGTGAATCTGTACAGTGTCATAAATATGAAAGAAAGAAACCAAGGGAAAGCACAAAGTAAGCAACTGCATGTCAAATGCTTTGAGAAAGTTGGTACTCCATTCTTAGACACACAAGGAGAAATACAACTACTACTTGTTGAAAAGTGCTTCCCTTATCTGAAAAGAAATCCTACAATTACTGTCTTGAAAAGCTCCAATGTAGATTCCTATTTCTTCTTTGATATTGATGGCAGCAAGGACAGCTGTGGTCATCACCTATATTTAGATGACAAATGGCAACCAACGTGTAATGATTTAAAGTAGTGACATTTTATCATTCTGTGATGACTACAGATCAAGGTCTCAAAAATACATCATGGGTAGTTCCCAGGTTGGGTCTCATTCAAGGTGTCTGGTATCCTTTCTTCAGAGCCAGTCTTCTAAAAGCTAAGTAGAGTCCATCTCTAACAGTCCCGAGTACCTCAGCAGCAACTGTCCAAATAAACCCACTCCTTGACAGAAAGTCAAGAGAGAAAGAGTATTTTCAATACTCTGCCTCGATGTCCTTCAGGCATGAGAGGTTCCTTTCTCTTAACTGAAAGATCTTGTGTAACCACAGTGAGAAGAAATATCCAAGATGGCCAAGGTGGAAACCACAGTCTTTCTAAACTACATTTATCAATCTGGAATGTGGTAAAGGAAAAGAAGAACAATGAAGGGGAGGCAGACAAAGAGAAGGGGATTGTATTTCATCACACATGCCATGTGTAGTGACAATTAGACCAACCTTGTTACAATTTAGTAGACTACATCGGGATTGGATCAGTAGAGGGATTTTTATCAGTCATCTTGCATGCAAGCTATGAGCGCATATTAATCTGTGTATCTACACTGAGTTTGACCAGAGTCTGTGATAGCCATTTAGCTCATATGTTCTCTCAAGTTATATGCAGCTCTGTGCAACTTCCAAGCCAATTAATTCCTTGCTATTATTCAGAGCCCCTGAGAAAAAGTAAGAATGTAAGAAAGGAATGTTAAAAAAGAAAAAGAATGTAGATAATCAGGAAACTCCACAATTGTTTCTACTGCTTCTACACACCACCCTATCTCAAACATATAGTCCTTTGCCAGAATTGAAGCCTGTTAATAAAATATCTGCTTACAGGAAGTTGTTGACCATATCACTATGATTTGCATACTAGTTTAGTCTAAGTATTCTACAAGGCTTCATAGATAAGCACTCATTTCTTGGACATCTTATTGTGCTGAATAATATTTCTGTTTTCCCCGTAATTGAGATCTGAGAGAGATTTTTCAGTTATTTGGGAAATGCTACAAACATTTTTCTTTTCTTTTTAATTTTTTAATTAGATCTTTTTCTGGTTATGAGTTCCCTTCAACCAGTTCCTCTCATATCCTCCCCATATCCCCACCCACCTGAATCCACACTCTTTCTTTTTCTCACTCATTAGGATAAAAAAGACATCTGAAAAAAGTAGTAATAATATAAAAATAAAAATAGATACAAAAGAAACAAACAAACCAAATAGGACAAAACAAATGCAAACAGAAGAAATGAAGGCAAATAAAAATTTCAAGAAACTATATAGATATAAACACACACATATTCACTCACAGAAATTCCATAAAAACATAAAACAGAAACCATAAGATATACACAGAGGACCTATAAAGTTAAAAAACTCACCCTGACTAAGCATTATGAAACAAAAAGCCTCCATAAATGCCACTGAGTTTGTGTTGTGTTGGCCATCTCCTGCTACATACAGGTCTGCCTGTAAGAGTAATTTGTATACTTCATGAGATTCTGCTGGAGAAAATTATTTTCCAACATAATATTTTTACTGATTATTTTGGAGTTTCAAATAATGTACCTGATCATATTAATTTCCAAGTCTTCTCAAGTCCATTACCCCACCTTGTGACACCTCCCACTGATAACAAAAGAAAAAGAAAGGAAGAAAATACCAAGTTCAATTTCTGTTACCTGTATTCTCGCTGGAACATGGTCTAACCCCGTGGCCAGTCCCTTAAAGAAAACTAAGTCCTCACACACACCCCAGAAGCTATCAATCATGAAGAGCTACACTTCAGGATGCCTATTACAGCTTTAGGAGTTCTCTTCAGTGGCTTTCTATCTATCGTTTCTTATTCTTTTGTGGGGGTGAGGTGAGTTTGGAGACAGCTTTTAGGTTAGGGGTGATGGCTAATGTGGACATAAACTTTTTTTTCAAAACTCTTTTTTTTTTATTAAGAATTTCATTTTTTGTTCATTTGTGCTGTGTGTGTGTGTGTGTGTGTGTGTGTGTGTGTGTGTGTGTGTGTGTGTGTGTGTGTGTGTGTGTGTGTGTGTGTGTGTGTCTATTGAGTAGGAAAACAAGACATGCAGCAAATAGAATCAAACTCACAATTTTGTGTTTGGAAGATGGTGCTGTCCATTTCTATAGGCATGCCTTGTGCATCAAGTTTAGAACACAAAAAGGGAACATCCTGAAGAAACTCAAATGTACATAGATGGGTAAAGTAAAGCTTTTGAAAATCTAGACAGCAGTGACAGGATCTAGACACTTGTTTTTAGCATCAGGGATATTTCGTGTATACTTAACTTTACTATGAGTAACTCTATGATTTTGACTAATTTACTTGACACTTTTGATCCTAAATTTCCTCTTCTAAATAATGACTATAACAACTAACTGTTAAATAGTTAATTTACATAGATAATGTAAATATCATTAATTGCACAGAAATTACTGTGCTTATAGGAATCATTGGTTATATAATAAACACTTGGAGAGAGCTGGACTGTTTTTAAGCAATTTTAGACACATACACCAGGAAGAAAGTCCAGTAGTATAAACCACATATGCTAAATACATTTTAGTAAAATAAAAATTAATTCCTTAATTGCAACAAATTGTGCTGTCACCAGTATGGCCTGAATCATTCTGAAAAGCAGAGAATATCTCATTGTTTGGAACACTCTACTCAACACTCTCTCACACACTATGTTTCATGTTAAGCATATACAAATCAGCCATGTTCAGGGAATAAAAGAAAAAAATAATATCTACCAATATATAATATGCTGTGCTATTTATTAAAAGGATTGTTATATTTTTTCTTTGGCTTATATATTTGATATTACCATAATATCTTGGGAAAACATCAAATCATGTCTTCATATAGAAGCTAAAACAAAGAATGATATACTAAAATACCTTTTGACATTATTAGAAATAGTCAACTTTGAGAGTTGAGGATGAATGAGAAAAACAATGAAGAAATTATATTTATGAATACATATATTATGCATGAATTTAAAATGATATTATGGATTTTCTGAATCAACTTTAATTGTAGTTTTATAGTAAAGGTCAGATGCAAAATTACATGTACAGTACGGTTTCCAGCCCTTAAAATATTATCTGAGCATCTGACCCATTTAACTGATTTCTAATAGGTTAAAGAACATGTATGTAACTTTTTTCTGGTGTCTAAAATATTGACAATATTATGTTAATCTTATTATGGAAAATAATAAATTTGTAATGTAATTAAGGAATATAAATTCTTCATTCCCTAATCAACAATCAGATTATCATATTATTAAAATATAGATAACCTACCTAAATACTTAGGCTAAAAATCAGGGTTTAACCATCAGTTAGGAAAAGGAATTAAGGCCATGTTAGTTTGTATCAATTCTTGCCCTCTTATTCTGAGTCTTTCAAATTGAGGTTTAAAATAAATTTGAAAATGGATCTTGAGAGCTTGTTTGGAGCTTCTAGCAGGGGAGCGCAGCTACTCGTATACCCTTGACCGAAGACCGGTCCTCCTTTATTCGGGGAAGGTCGTCCTCTTCGACCGAGCCTGCAGCTTCGGGAGGGATGCACCTGGAGTGGTGAGGGAGGAAGGGGACACCCGCCTAACCAGCCAGATCAGCCGAATCAACCCTGGCGATCAATGGGGTGACAGATGTCGCAGCCAGATCACCCAAAATGGTACCCTAGGAAAGACCCAAGGATCACCCAATGACAAATAAATGGATGAGATCTACATGAACAACCTGGATGACAGTGGGAGTAATGAAGGGCAAGATTTGAGGGAAAGAAAGCTTAGGGGAGCAGGAGATCCCAGCTGGATCAAGAACCGAAAGGGAGAACAAGGAATAACAGACCATGATAAATGAAGACCACATGAGAACAGGAATAGGCAGACTGCTGGAGAGTTCCCCAGAAATCCACAATGATACATCCTCTGTAGTCTGCTGGCAATGGTCGAGAGAAAGCCTGATATGACCTAGTCCGGTGATCAGATGGCCAAACACCCTAACAGTCGTTTTGGAACTCTCATCCAATAACGGATGGAAGTGGATGCAGAGATCCTCAGCCAGGCCCCATGTGGAGCTCCAGGTCTGCAAGAGCGTGAATTGTTGAATACAAGATTGCAAAAAAGCACAGGGACAAATAGCCAAATGAATGGAAGCACATGAATTATGAACCAAAGGCTGTGGAGCCCCCAGCTGGATCAGGCCCTCTGGATAAGTGAGACCATTGAATAGCTTGATCTGTTTGGGAGGCACCCAGTCTGTGGGACCAGGATCTGTCTGTCCATAGTGCATGAGCTGGCTGTTTGAAACCTTGGGCTTACACGGGGACACTTTGCTCAGTCTGGAAGGAGGTGACAGGACCTGCCTGTACTGAATCCACCAGGTTTAAATGAATCCCCAGGGGTGCCTTGGTCCTGGAGGACATGGGAATGGAGGGGAGGGGCTGAGGGAAGCTGGGGTGGGTGCAGGAGGGGGGAGGACAGGGGAACCCATGGCTGATGTATAAAATTTAAAACACATAATAATAAAGAAAAAATAAATAAATAAATTTGAAAGCCTGTATCACTTTACAGTCAAAGTTGTAGCACATCACTGGAATGCTATGTCATAGAATGATACAAGTTAACACTCTCCTGTTGCAGAGGTTGAATTCTGAAAGGCGTGTTGGAGCTGAAGTCTAGGAATTGGCTGTGTGGCACTCTTGGAGGACTCATCTCCTTCATCTCTCTAGACACTAGGTGCAGGCTTCCTTCTCTACAAAAAGTCACCTTCTGCTCTTCTCTCACCTCCTGTGTCTGAATTTGACCTAACAGGCTCTGACTATTAAGAACCCCACAGTTACATTGACCTACCTAGAAACTGCAAGATAAAGTTGATAAAGGATAGCTTTCATTTAGTCACATTGGGAAAATCCATTCTGCCACATGAAATCAACTTAATATTTTCATGTCATTGTTTCATATAGGAGAGGCCACATAGGAAATAACAGACAGTACAAAACTCTGCATTGATAAAGGTATTGCTGAGAGTTTGTTGTTTTAGATACAAAATTTACTTGTAATAAAGAGAAAGATTTGGTTATAAGAATCATAGGAATTAAAAAAAAAAAAACAAGCACCACTTGAAACTCAAATTATGTCTATATTGGATGTCCTAATTCAGGCAATTATTTCAGCATCACAGAACAAGCCTAAGTGTCTTGCTCTTAAAATCAAATCAGCATTCTGTTTCTATAATTTCTCCTCTATTACTTGAACCCTTTAAAAACAATAAGAACAAATACCCTCTTAATCTTTAAGTATGATTTTATTGTCTATAGCTAACTTTATATTTGAATCAGGAATAATGATGATGGTATTAGCCACTTTGAATTTATAGTATATTGCTATACTTAAAAAGGCATTAAAATATTCCAACTTAATATTTCTACTATAGTTATTTTGCACATTACCTTAAAATTCATTTTCTATAATACATGTATAATACCTCATAGTCATTTCTACAAATGCATTTAATTGATTCAATTAAAATAATTGTGAGCCACTGATAAAATTAGTTGTATCTTAAGTTTGAAATTGCAGTCTGTGATTATGAAATAATGACATTTCTATGTGGTAAATTAGGAATTTTTATAGAAGATTTAGTAGAAGGCATACATATTTATATTTGTGCTTCATAATCTGAGAAGATTTATACTTTATCTTATTAAAAATGAAGTCATTATCATATGATGCATTGCTATTTAATGATCTTGAATAATGGGTAACTTGAAAATCAAATGATATAATTATTAATAGTAGCTTGGAGGTAATCAACTAAATACAGGAGAGTTTATCCACATTAATGATTAAAATATTATAATTAAAGACTTTATGATAGGTTAAAAGGTCATTGTTTGTTTGGTCAAAGTTGTGAGCATGGGAGTAATGTCCCTATTCCCTCATTTGTCTTGATCCCCCCAACCTCCCACCCACCATCAACATCTGAGGTAGATGGAGGGACTGGCCGTTTGGTCATAAGAGCAAGCGGGAGAGCTATTCCTGACCCCCACTAGGAGCAACACTCAAGAGAGCAGGCCATGCACCTCACCATTCAGCACAACAGAGCCTGCCTTGTTTGTTCAGGTGTGAGTGAGCCAGCCCAGAAGTAGTAAGCATGAGAGAGATGTCCCCATTTCTCATCTGTCTTGTGGCAGCATGGGTGAGGCAAAGGTGCCTTCCCTGCCTGCCACTCACCCATCAATACTTGGGGCAGGTGCAAGAGCTGGCTCTGTGGTCATAAGAGTCGGAGACAGCACCTATGGCTTCTTATAGAACCCCAGATATTGGATGACTGTCCAAAATAAGAAATAAAACCTGATAGCTCAAAAAGATTCCAGAAGATCAGTTGAGGTTGGATACTGCATGATCACAATGCTCATTGTAGAAGAGAGACTGGGAAACTATAAGAGTCATAAAACCGGTAAGTTTTCTGTGAGATTGGATCTCCTAAACAACAGAGAAGCTACCTCCATGAAGTCTCATGTGTGGGTCTTCTCTCTTATTCTTTGGTCTAAATGTATGCTTTTCTGAAATACCATACTGTTTTTATTACCATACCTCTATAATGATCTTGAATTCTAGAACTGCAATCCCCCAGAGTACTGTTCTTTTTGCTCAGTATTACTTTGGCAATCTTGGGTCTTTTCTGTTTCCATGTGAATTTTATTTTTCTTTTCTATTTCTATGAAGAATCTTGTAGGCATTTTGCATTGAAGTGAATCTACAGATTGCTTTTGGCAGGAAGGTCCTTTTCACAATATTAATTCTTCCAATCTATGAACATTGGATGGAATATCTTTCCATTTTCTAATGCGTTTCTTGATCTTTCTTCAGAGATTTGAAGTTTTCATTGTAGATGTTCCTCATCTCTTTGTCAGGTTTATTCCAACCTGATATTCTATTGTTTTTTGCTGCTGTTGTAAATAGAAGTGTGTCCATTAATTCTTTCTTAATGTGTTTGCTGTTGATTTATAGAAAGGCTACAGGATGGAATAACGCCTGGTATGGGAAGACTAACTACCTTCTCAGGACTAGTAAAGTCATGGGCTTTAGAAGAGAATCTAAACAGCGAGCTCATGCACTAAGGACTGGTCCCGTTCCCACTGCCTGGGTGCCTCCCAAACAGTTCAAGCAATTCAATTGTCTCACTTATCCAGAGGGCCTGATCCAGCTGGGGGCTTCACAGGCTTTGGTTCATAATTCATGTGTTTCCATTCATTTGGCTATTTGTCCCTGTGCTTTTCCAGTCTTGGTCTCAACAATCCACACTCTTCAGTCCCTCCTCTTTCTCAACAATTGGACTCCAGGAGCTCACTGTTTGGAACCTTGGGCTTACACAGGGACACTTTGCTCAGCCTGGAAGAAGGAGATTGGACCTGCCTGGACTGAATCCACCAGGTTTAAATGAATCCCCAGGGGGGTCTTGGCCCTGGAGGAGATGGGAATGGAGGGGAGGGGCTGGGGGAAGGTGGGGGCAGGGACAGGAGGGGGGAGGACATGGGAACCCATGGCTGATGTGTAAAATTAAAACACAAATATAATAAATTAAAATAAATAAATAAAGAGAAAGAAAGAAAGAGAGAGAGAGAAAGAAAGAAAGAAAGAAAAAGAAAGAAAGAAAGAAAGAAAGAAAGAAAGAAAGAAAGAAAGAAAGAAAGAAAGAAAGAAAGAATCTATTACTGCCATTTTGCTAGGCCACTGTAATTGTGTACTAAGTTGTTCTAATTCTTATCCTTATAATCACAGATAATTATAGCTGCTATACCCCATCAAAGAAACCTCTCTTTACAGCAAATGGAGACTACCAGAGAAAACCTCAGGTGTATACAATGTAGGCACCAATGGGTCAGGGGAGACCAGCCTTTCTGGATAAATCTTCATCACATCTCTTGAATTTCTAAGATTCTCAGAGAACTTCACAGAAGAGGAAAGAAAATGAGTACAAGATCAAAATACCAAGAAGTCCACTAAGAAATACTCTCCTAGAAGAAGACCAGAACAATGATAATATCAATGGAGATGCTAATGTGCAAGATGGTCCCACCCATAGTTAAATAACCACAGGAAACTATTGATTTCTGGGAGAAGGGGAATTAGCTTCTCCCAAATAAAGGCCCATTTATTGATTGTCCAAGGCAGAGTGGTCACTCCAGAAACCATATACAGACAACAAAAACAGAGTCAGCAGGCTGTATTTTTTTTATATTCTTGTGCACGTGCATGCGTGCGCACACACACAAATACACACACACAACACACACACACACACACACACACAAAATCAGAAAAAAAGAGCCTATTATCTTGAAAATTGAGGGATTCGTGGGAGTGATTGGAAGGATTAGAGAGAAAATGGAAGAAAAAGGATGTATTTCTATTTCAATTAAAAATATATTTTAAAAACCATTACCATATACTTATTATTTGATTAAATACTATCACTAACTGAATTATAGGAACTACAACTCAGCTTTATTGTTATTTTTGTATTTATTTAAATCAAATGTAATTTGACAAAACTAATATATATATATATATATATATATATATATATATATATATATATATATGTTATCCCTGAAATTATACAAATATTTTAGAATCCAAACTTTCCCACCAATATACATCTGTTGATTGAATACAAACACACATATTTCTCTATAGGAAATGTTCTACAGGTTTGTATTGTTACATATATATTTTCTGGGTTGCGTTTTTCATAAGTATCTGCATGTTGTCTATGTTATACTCATCATCATCTAGTCTAGTAAAAGCATGAGCATTGTGAATCTGTCTATGCTAATATGTAAAGATCTTCATAGGAATGTTTTATAACAAATTCCTGCTAATTTTTATATATTCACTCATTAGTTTCCTTTTGGGGGGTCTTTTTTGAATTGAACCTTCTTTTATTAATAAATTTTACACATATGTATTTTCCTGAATAGTTTATACTGTATACTTATTAGTTTTTATCATTTATTTAATATTATTTTATAAATTGTATGTAACAGAAATTGATTTATTTTTAATAAAAATAATGTGAATATCATCTATTCTATATATAACACTTTTCTTTCCTGATCAGAAATATCATATTATCATAAATCTGTGTACAGAATTTTGGATATAGACCATAGTTTCTGTTCCATTGGCCAATATCCATGCTGAGCCAATGCTGTGTGTCTTTGAACCCGATATCTTTATAATATTTTTATGATAGTAGAATGTTTCTCACTTGTTGATTCTTTTGGAGGTAATTGTTGTCCTATATTTCCTTTATAAACAGATTCAGCATCAGATCATCAAGTTCTACTACAGATCCACTAGAGTTTTGATGAAAGTTTAATTTGATTTATGTCCCTCAATAATTATTACCCTTTTGGTAATATTGGAATTTCCTTGTATGAACAAGGTAGACAAGTTTTCTACTTAATCTTGTCTTTACATTACATTCACTAATGCATTTTTATTTCTTAAAGAATTAAATATTTTGTACTTTCTGTAAAGGATCACTTCTAGACTGTGTATATAGCCTTTCTTGCTATGATAGAGCAATAATTATATTTGTAATTATTTTTCCAGTATATATTTTGTGATTGAGGAGCTAGGATGATGAATATTATTTTTATATTAAACAGACTTCATCACATCCTAATTTGTCAGCATTGACCTCAGACAAGCCCTGTGAGGACCAACTGGACACAGTCTAGCATTTTGATCATTGTCCTGGGAACCTAATTGTAGATGTAACCGGTGTGTTAAATAAGAAACACAGAACCAATTGCAGAGTTAAAAACCACAAGGTCAGAGCAAGAGCGGAAAACCTTACCCTTCACTGATTCTGCTGTTCTTCCTCTCCGCCCGAGAGCAACTTATCAGGTAAACTGGTGGATAATGAAGTAAACTAATCAAAACTGGTACCATTAAATTTTGGGGCAAAACACTAAACAATACCAGTGCAATGGATTGACAGAAGTTTTAATAACACTTATTGAATTGGATTTACAGAAAGAAAAAATGCATACCCAGTGACTTAATAAGGTTGACAGCATTATCTATCTGGCCCAAAGAAAATAGGTAATCCACTTTAGCCTAGAGTACATAAAATACTGATTGCTGTGGGATATCTTTCTGTATATATATTATGAATATATATTACTCCCATTGGTTAATAATATTATGTTTCTTTGTGGGACAGTTTTGGAAATTCACTGAGGTCTTTTGTGAAAAGCACTTTGTAGATGTAACTGTCTTGTTAAATAAGAAACACAGAACCAATTGCAGAGTTAAAAACTACAAGGTCAGAGCAAGAGCGGAAAACCTTACCCTTCACTGCTTCTGCTGTTCTTCCTCTCCGCCCAAGAGCTACCTCTCTGTGTCCTATCTTTTTTATAGATTTTCTGTTCTGTTTTCTCATTGGTTGTAAACTCAGCCACATGACCTCCTGGTCACTGCCTGTTTGTACAGACCTCCAGGTCTTCTGTGGTTGCTATTGAGATTAAAGGCATGTGTCTGCCATGCTGGCTGTGTCCTTGAACACACAGAGATCTACCTAGCTCTGCCTCCCAAGTGCTGGGATTAAAGGCATGCACCACTACCGCCCAGTTTCTGCTCTGGCTTGCTCTGACCTCAAGGCAACTTTATTAACATATAAATAAAATCACATGTCAATACAAATAAAATATCACTATACCTAGTCATATTGCTTAAAAATATTGACACTTTATTCCATATTCCTTCCTCCATTTTTATCCTGCCTGATTTGTTAATTTGGTAATACTAAAAGCCTGGGAAAAATTAATATTAAAGTTTTTAGTAGCAATTTTTTATTTTCTCCTGATACCAATTAAATTCTTAAAAATAACTAAATTTTTCCACCAAACTAAAAATAGTTATCTTCCTCTAATTAAACATAAAACCTTTAGTTTTAGATAATAAATTGTATCTAATTGTCTTTGATATATTCATTGATAAAACTCCAGCAGCCTCTTTAGGGAGCTTTCTACAATAATCAAATTGCAGTAAAATTACAAATATTATCTGGCCCATATACAGATATGATTACAAATGCCTTATTAGTATATAACAGGCATTAATGCTTTAAAACTCTTAAAGATTATAGCATTGAAGTATTAAGGACAAATTATTTCATCAAAGAGGTGAAGCTTGGAAATGAACATGTAGAAAAACTGTTGCACATGACCCTTGTTGGGGTAGAAGCTGCCCTCATTGTCATCATCACAGCACATAAATTACAGCTATGCTTCATAAGATCTTATTTGGTATCTAAATTTCGTTGTAATTTTCTGGACAACATAAGTTGGGATGGGTTATGTCAGTTGGATCTCCCACTCTAGCTTTTCCTGTGCTCTACATACTGAAAATGCACTGGGAAAAGCTTGATAATATTGAAACATGAAAGAGAGAGTAATCTCAGTTTTATTGCATAGTATTTGTGGTAGTTTGAATGTAATTGGCTCTCATAAGCTCATAGAGTGTGGCACCTTTAGAAGGTGTGGCATTGTTTGAGGAAGTGTGGGGGTGGGTTTTGTGGTCTCCTTTGCTCAAGCTATGTTTAGTGTGACCCTCAGTTCATTTCCTGTTGCCTTTTGATCAAGATGTAGGACTCTCAGCTCCTTCCCCAGCACCATGTCTGCCTGCACTCTGCCAGCTCTCACCCTGATGATAATGGACTAAACCCCTGAACTCTAGGCCACACCAATTAAATGTTTTCCTTTACAAAATTTGGTGTCCAGTATACTAGAAACCCTAAGTAAGACAATAGTGAAATATGGCAATGTTCAAATATTTTAAATTCCATTTTTTAATATTTTTATTCAATATTTAGTTTTATGTACAGTAGCATGTAAATTTATAGTTTTTCAAAAGCAGAAAAAATTAAATGTCAGTCTCAAAAGCTATACCTTAGTCATTTTGTATGGTTGCCTATTTCCCTCTGTCTTGTGGAGAGGTAGAATATTTTAGAAGCTAGTTTATTAAATGGACACAGCTTAATCCATCATTATCAGTGAGAAGAAAAAAATATTCTTTTGACAATGATCTAATATGTGAAGAGTAATGTATCTTGGGTGTTTAGGAATATGATGTGTTTATGTACCACCCTGTCTTGCTTATAATGCTGAAGATTTCATGTCAGTTTTGCATGTTATGCAGTTTCAAGGCAGGGACAATTTCCTCAGAATAGTTTTGTAATACTTCACCCTTGAAGCTGACACAGCATTGTGAATTGAAAATATTTCCATCTCCTGGATTTGTATTTCTTCTCAATAAATCTGTTAAGTATGTTTGTAAAATGCTACCTGACAGCGGAAAGTGGAAACCAGTGTAAATTCTAACCTTGGATTCATCTATATACTTTCTTTTAACTGGATAAAATTCTTTATCTCACAAGGATTCTTCCATCATCTTTAGTATAACGTATACCCAGTCAGTCTTTGAACTATGTCACATTGTATTTTTAACCAGACAATCAGTGTTATAAAACATAGTAATGAAAATTTCTTTAAAATTTGTTTAAAGTTTTATTAAATTTAAAATCCTCAATACATTGTATCTTAAAATGTATTGTTCTATTAAATTATGCAAATTACCTGTGCATTTCACTATTTAGACATGAACTGCTTTAACAGAGTGTTACATATATTGAAATAAGGGTCTTATATTTAAGCATAAAAATATGAGCATGTATTTGTGAAAAACTTATAGCCCTACTTCATATTAGCTTCCTTACTAAGCATAATAATTGCATACACAGTGTAAGATTCATTGAAGATGAATCAAGCAAAAAAAAAAAAATGGTCATGTTAAATATATATCAAAGACGTGCGAAAATAGCTCAGTTGGAAACATTATTGTCTTGCAAATCTCTTGCACTTTCAGGGTACCAGTGAGTGCCTATAATCCCAGAACCCCAGTGCTGGGGAGGCAGAAACAGTTTTGTGGTCAGGCTATGTAGAGGATAAGGTTCTATGTTCAATGAGATCTTGGCCCCCAAAATAAAGTAAGAGTATGGCAGTTGAATCTGAATTAAATGATATCCCGGCAACTTAAAGGATAAAGGAAATAGGAGGTCTTGTGCAGGGTAAAAGATATGTTGGGGGAAAAATAAAAACAACCTTTTTGATGCCTCATGATCAAAATCCAATACTGCTTCTTGACAGTCAAACTCTCATCCTTCTGCATTTAGATGCACCTGAACTGATTCTAGGCCATTTGTAGTGATCGATTGTAGAAACAGTACTAGGAAACTACAGGTGATCCATATCTATTTCACTGTTGCAAATGCCTGTCATTTTTACCATTTACCATTTGCAGTACTTTTGGTCATTATCTGAGTTTTTGGATTTATCATCTATTTTAATACACACAGAATTTTTTCAGCATAGATCCAGCAATTAACACTGATTAGCTCATGAAGGCCCTCAGGCAGACATATAATTTATCGGTGGTCATCCTCCAGAAAACGACGTATTTGGCCGAGCAAGGCAATTGGTTTCATAGTCCTTGCATTTAGTCTTTGTCCTGTGCTGTAGCGTTCTGCAAGCCGTGATCCTCTATGTAGCAATTCCTTGCTACTAACAACATTTTTTATCATTTGCATGAACAAGAAAGGTAGATAACTAAATGAAGACTCATTCAACTTTTTTCACAACAACATGATATGACAATCTCACAACTGTTAGATAGCCGTTGGCTCTTAAAAGGAATATTGTCAGTCTAAATGTGAAAATTCTACTTAATCTCTAAATGTGTGTATATATACACAAACTTGGGTGTACTATAGTTTTGTTTTGTTTTTTAAGAAATCCTTACGGTTATTCTACCCCCTGTCTTCTATTTCTATATTTATCTCCATTCCCCTCCCTAATTAGAGCAGCCCATTTTCCTGTTCACCCCATCAGGTCACTTGTACTCTGCTATCCCACTCTCTACTGATTCCCCAACCCTTCTCTCCTTCAATGGTCCCTTTTTACCTTCCTGGTTTCTGTAGTTACTCCAGGGTATGTAACATCTTACTAACATGACTGCCTAAATATGAGTCAAGTAAGAACAACAAAATAGATATGCTAAAGTGGATAGAGGAAGTCCATGAGATTTTGACCCTACCCAAAGAACTAAAGAGAATTAAAGTATGCTGGGAGCAGAGAAAAATCTTCTTTGCCAGAAAAAAATGAACATTAATTGATTGCCCAATGATCAACTCAGAAAACATACATACAGACTAATCACTCCTGAAAGCATATCTATGATTATTGTCTCTTTCCCATGCCATATTTGTTACAAACGTACATCATGAGAGATAGTACCAATAACAGAATGTCTCACATTAGTGTCTTCTTACAGTAAAATTGACCAAAATTTGACAGGAACTCAGCAAGAAGAGTACTAGAACTTACTACCCTTAGTAGAATAAATAAGTCATTGAGGATATGCTAAATAGCCCTTTCAACCACCAGTGGTGTTAAAACCTAGGAGAGACAACTGATAAAACAAAACAAATAGAAGTCTAACATGCATCAAATCACAATGTAAAATATGAAATTCTGCAGTTCACACACATTAACATAATCATCAGCACTCTGTCGAGGAGCCTCCAGGCCTGGGGAGAACAGCAGCCATAAGGGGGTTTGGGTTTTTAATCCGGCTTGGGATAACCTACCTGGTGCTCCCCACCCACCCCTTCTATATTAGTTTAAAGATGCCAATATGGCTTCGACTGTCTCTGTCATTATGTTTGGCTGGGGTAAGAGTGGATCGCTGCTCTTTGTGGTGGGGCAGATACAAAAGGACTCAGCCTGTGTAAGTGAGAATAAACTAGCTTTGGAAAAAAACAGGAACTAGCTGCTGGCTACAATACCAACCAACCAAACAGAACTACACAAAAGAAAACTCACTGCCTATCGCTGGCACCAGTAATCCATAAAAATAATCAAAATGAGGTTACTGTCTCCCCTCTTCTCCCACCATAGGGCCCTGGGCCTCACAACTAGCTACTCCTCATGACTGTTAATATAGCTTGGAAGGCAGAGTCCCCACAATGGTCTCTTAGCACTGACACTTACAATATAAACTATGCCCACCCACTTATAAAGATGGAGCCTGAAATGTCTGCCTGTCTCACTTCAAGAACTGGGCTCAAGCCATGAGAGGACCATGTATTATCTACACTCAAAACTTCCTGGCATTTAATGTTTAAGCACTCTCATTTTTCTACTCATTGATTGCTGCTTTGTCGAATATTCTCTTCCCTCTCTCTCCTTTCCTTTACATATGTCAATCCTACTCATGTAACCCAAGTTCTAGTTAGAACATTATACTGTCTATTAATTTATTCCTTTCAGAGTGATCACTCCATCCTCTGGACACTATTTAGTACTTTATCAATATCTTAATATTTACATCCTGTGTGAGAGTAAGTTCTTTCTGGGCATTTAACATGGCTTAGTGAACTATCTTGATGACAATTGCTATAATAAAAATTGTCAAATAAATTAGAGCAAGAGCTGTGGAAATATTAGGAGAGGGATTTGGTGGACTCAACAGGATTTACCAGCTGATTAAATGTGGAGGGCTTAGAGAGGGAAGTTGCTGTTTGTTTTTCATAATTCAAGCTTGAATACCTAGGTACAAAATGATACCATTATGATATTTAACTGAAATAGAAACAGCAGTCTTGATAACTAGAGGATCAATAATTTAATTGTGAGTACACACTGTTTGGAGTTCTCAGTGTCCATTTCAGTTGGGAAGTTTAACATTGACTCAGAAGCTGAGTCTGAATCAAGTGAGATATCTAAAAATCTAGAGATTTCCCAAACAAAAGTAGTAATAGAAGTTATATGCGTATGTATTATGTGACACTGCTCCTGGGAAGATGGTAATGAATGTTGCTTATCCCAATCCAAGAATTTATAACAGATTATAGTAATAAAAACCACCACACTCAGACTTGATTGAAGGACAATATTAGGGTTACTCACAACAATGTAGGTGACAAGTTAATGTACAGGAGCATGGACAACTGAAGAAAGCTAGGTCACTGAAAGCCCACCCCAGTGTCAGTGACTACAATAGACTTGCAGACAGCTAGACAGTTGAGAGAGTCTATTAGTCTTTGCTGCTTCTATAACTTTGGAAAGCGGTCTTGTAAACCTTGTACATTTCAGCCGTCCCATATGTATGAAGTTTGTTTCTTAAATCGCCTGAACCTCCCTCCAGGATTTCCATGTAACAATACATGGTATCAGTCAGGGAAAGGAAAAAAGTGTATGTATTAAGGGTGTTCATACTCATCTTCATAAAAGGGTGAACTGTGGGAACCAGGACCTAAAAAAGGACACAACCACAGGGAAATCTTTGAATTGAGATCCAGCAATCAATGAGTTCAAAAATTGTAGAGTTGAGAAAAGTTTTGTAAGCAACTGTATTTTAGTATTTAGGCTGTTTGGACCAATGTTTCACCTTTCTTTCAACAATGCTTCTTTCAATCATTAAGCAACTTCACTTATTTCCACTTGGTAGTCTGATGAAACTTTGCCATCTCTTTGAGCAAATCATATCCTAGTTAGCCCACCGATGTGGATAAAAGGAGCAACTTGGTGGGGAGCTTGATGTCCCTGGCTACACTGAGAGCTTTCTGCCACTATCAGCCAAAGGCAACATGGCTACAAATTTGCATGGACTCTAAGTGCACAGTCCTATGTCACTGAGAAGCAGGGCTTCATGGACAGAAGGTATTGTTGACTTTAGCAGAATCATTGGCCAGATGCTAGAGGGCTATAAATAAGGCATAGATAGATGATTTGAAAGACAAATGAAAAAGAATAAAGGAAGAGAAGTTGGTAATAGCAAGATTGCAAAAACTGAAATACTACTTGTCTGAAGACTAGATATTAGAGAAGCATGCATTGTCCTATCCCCTATGCAGGAAGTGGTTGAACACATGCACACTATTGGTGATAAAAAGAGAAAGTTCCAGGTCAGTGAGAAAACTGGTTTGTTAAGCAAGCTTTTGATAAAAACTGTTTATATATTATATGGGAACAATAGTTATTACAGTGGGAAATTATCAGAAAATACACATTTCTCTTCAAATGGCAAAAGGGAAGATCTGCCAAGATGTTTGCCTTTTAAAAAAGCAACTTTAACAATTGGAAATAGCACATGGATAAATGAACCAAGATGGTTTCCACGAATGCTAATGAGAACAGTTAAATATTTCCAATTTAGCAAATTGGTCTGTATGGAAATTAGTAGTGTTTTAAATAAAGAAAACATATTAAAGGGCATGCCTGTTCATTTATTTTGACATTTTATAATTTAGTCTAATTATTTATGGAACTGTAACCCATTAAGCTGGCCTTTGGTATAGTTTGTGAAAATAATGACATTTTAGTCAAAGAAGCACGTACTTTCACTTCTATATTACATCCAGGCAAGATATTTAGCAGAGTAATTAATTAAAAACTAAAATGTCAAGCCTTACACACAGTCCTGTGCATTAGCCAGATATACAGATAAACTAGAATCCAGAGAACTCAAAATGGGTACTTCACTAAATCTTACATTTCCAGAGACAAATCTATGAAATTAATTCTTGGAGTCATCCACGAACGGCAAATTATAGCTAATTATTAGCCTTCGACATCAGATGCACCTTCATTCAGACTAACACACCCCACTCTTCCTTTTTACCAGTCTATTCAAAGTCTATATAATCTCCCATCTACAATCATTGATTGGAAATGTCCTAGAAAGTCCCATGGTAATAATATAGATGCTTAATTCTATTTCTTCTCATTCTCACATTAATAATATGCTTCTTGGATAATTATCTTAAAAACAAGTAAGTATGTATTTTTTCTTAGAATCGTGTTGGCTTTGTTTTGTATGTGATTTCACTTCATATGAAATAATTCCTTCTTCTGTCAAGACTGCAAACATATTTTGTTCACTCCAAATTATTAGGGCCCCATACAAATGCAACTCAGCAACATTTTTTTTGTCCAATTTAGTTTTTCTAAGTAAACAAGGCGTCCAGCACAGTCCCCTTTAATGAGGGATGAATCTGAGTCTTTCCTGATAAATCAAAGGGCTGAGCTTATTAAACAAAGATGATGTTATTGATTCAAAGGGCATGCTCTTTAAGCACTTTGTCTAATTGTTCTGCAGATCCATCCACATTGCACATTTTATTTCCTATTTTAGCCATATGCATCTTGTAAAATACCCAGCTGAGAAAGCTTAGAGGCTAATTGTAGGCAAAACATGTTACAACTCACTAGCCAATGAACTGTAGCCCCTGTGACCCTGACATTATTAATGGTAACTTGGGCTAACTGCCTTCTAAGAACATTAATCCTAGTGTCAACATCAAGGAGAATTTCTGTTTGACTTAATATAAATTACATATGCACAACTTTAGGAATGAGCAGCAATATAAATACCTGGAAAAAAATCTTTGCCAAAGTGAAGAGAAAACATCTTTTGTCCTTTTTCATATGTGTGAAAATAATATTTTAAAAATGAAAATAATGACATTGATCTACACTGGGAACAGCTGTCCAGGAGATGTTCATTATAAGGGTTGCAGTTCTTTCATTGCATGAAAGTTTTATTATGATATCACTGTTAAGAGTGGCAAAGAGGTGAGACGTTTATTCCCCAATTCAGTGCAACAGTATCATTTTTAAAATACTTTGTCAGTTTACACTGAATGTAATTAAAGATATACTTGAAAAGTGGAAAGAAGGATAATTACTTAAAATATGCAATAGTCTTACAAAGGACCCAAGTTCAGCCTCCTGCAAACATGTGGCTCACAATTATTTTTAACTTTAGCTCCATGGGGATCTAGTGGCTCTGGCTTACACAGGTATCTGCACACATGACTGTATGTACTAGCATATAGATACACACACATACATAATAAAAATAAAATCAGAACTTTTTAAAGTTGCACTTATCTTAACTGTACTGTGGCACTATTCATAAGAATAGTGGAATCAGCTGGATGTCCATCAGGAGATTAGTGAGCTGCAGCTAATCATGTGAGACATATAATCTGGACTCAGAAAGACAAAGAAGATATTTCTCTCACATGTGGAATCTAGATTTAATTACATATACATGACATAAAAGTCGATGGGTATACATTTGGGGTGAGGGAAGGTGCTAATGTGGGAGGAAGAAGAGAAAGGACTGTGAATGGACAATATGAGTGAATCAGAGATGTTCATAACATACACTATCACTGAATAACATCATTTTGTGTTGTTGGTTGTTTTTGGTCTTTTGAGGGGCCTGTCACCCAGCGCCCAAAGAAATCACACAGGAAGCTTATTTTTAATTATAAATGCCCAGCCTTAGCTTGCCTTATTTCTTGCCAGCTTTTCTTAACTTTAAATTACCCTTCCTCGCCCATCTACTTTCATATCATCTATATGGAATTAAATCTAGATTCCATATGTGAGAGAAATATGAGATATTTTTGTCTTCCTGAGTCCAGCTTATATATCTCACAGGATTTACTTTTGCTTCTGGGCTTTTTCCTTTTCTTACTTCTGTATATCTTACTTACTCTGTGGCTGGCTGGCTGGCTGGCTGGGTGACAGACCAGTAGTATCCTCCTCTCCTTGTTCTCTTGCTCTCTCTTCTTTTCCTCCCAGATTTCTCCTTCTATTTATTCTCTCTGCCTGCCAGCCCTGCCTAACCTTTCTCCTGACTCACTATTGGCCATTCAGCTTTTTATTAGACCATCAGGTGTTTTATACAGGCAAAGTAACACAGTTTCATAGAATTAAACAAATTCAACATAAAAGAATGCAACATATCTTTACATCATTAAACAAATGTTCCACAGCATAAAGAAAGGTAACACATCTTAAAATAATATTCTACAACAGTTTCGCATCATGATTATGCTATAGAAATGTTTCATTTGGATCCATATAAAATTCTGGTTCTTGCGTTCTTTGACCAACCTGATTTAAGTTTTGATTATTGTTTTCATTGGTTTACCATTCAATTTTCCAGTATTAATTTGTTAGTTATAAATTCTTGCTCAGTGTTTTCATGTTATTATGAATTACATTATGTGTTACAACCCAATATGAACTCTTAGCAATTCCTTTAAAGTGCTTGGAAATAGGTCCTTACCTCATCTATACCCTCCCATTCCTTGCAATGGTTTTTTGAAGCTTTTAAACAAATATATGTATAGGGCATTTTTGATGCTATTATTGACATAGTTTGGGGCCAAAATATAGTTTCACTTTATAATTTTTTCTGCACTTAGGTATCCTGAGACCATTTTTCTTTTAAATACTTTCCCTTCATTTATAGTATAGATTTACTGATGATAAATTCTATGTGACTTTCTCTGCATGGAAATATATTTAGTTCAACCATATTTTTTAAGGATTTATTGTGTTTACATTATCTGTATGAGTGAATTACCTGCATATAAGTCTATTACCATGTGTGCAGTGCTCAACAAGATCAGAAGAGTGTGCCTGATCCCCTGGAACTGGAATGGCAGACAATTGTTAGCTGTAGTGACCCACATTAAAGCTGGGTTCCCTGGAAGAGCAACTAAGCTATCTCAAGGTCCTAAACTGCAATTTGAGGATATTTTTATTTGTTAAACTCCATTGATGTGCTTATCAGTATTATTGCTTTTTCTTTGAATTTAATGTGTTCTTTCCATTTGGATATTTATATTGTTTTCTCTTATGTGGATTCAACTATTTTATTATTGTGTAAGTAAGTATAATGTGATATGTATTTATCTTACTCAGGTTTATTACCTATTGTCAACTTTTGGAAATTTTCAACAATTAATTTTTATAATTGTGATCTGTCTTAGACATTTACTTCTTTCGCTCTATAACTTCAATTTCTATTTATATGAAACATTTTCTCAAGTATTATATATATACATATATATATATAATGCCATTTCTGGTATTTTCAAATACACACACACACATACAGATACACAAACGTGTGTGCATGTATGTGTGTGTATACACTTTTCTGGCTGAATATTTGCTAGCAATATGTATGATTTATTTCATAAATATCTTTTTCTGCTATTGTCCAATTTGTTATATAACTCTCTGTCAAACTTGGTTGTAGGTATTTTTTTCATTGTTTCCATGTAGAATTCCCTTTAAAACTTGATTAACTGAAAAAAAAAAACACTTAATTAACTGATGTCCTTGTTCAAATTCAGTGTCTTTCACCGATGCCCCTATGTTGACGCTTTTTTTTTAGTTATTACTCATATTTGCTTCAAATTATTTTTATTAAGTGGATATTTTATAAACTTGTTTCTTTTATTATCTTTGGGTGATGTCATTTCTAATAACTTTTAACATTAAATGCTGAATATTACGATTTTATAAATCAGTGGTGTTATAGCTACCTAGCAATGCTAATGCTCTGCTCTTCTTTTAATGGACACTGGATAATGTGTAGAATCCAGTCACAGGTGGAGCTGAATAGAGGCAGGATATTCATTTCTCAGAAGACATGGAGCCTCTGATTCACTTATTCCTGGAGAGGAGGCCTCCAAGATGTCAAACTCAAAAGGAGCCCATCTGCTGAGACCCAAAGTCCTCATTGAATGGTAGAAAAGTGAAATAGCAGAAATCTCTCTTTACTTATTATAGCTTTTTTTAACTTACCTCTCCCTTACCTCCAGAAGCTTTGTAATTGGTGCATTATTTGAGGGAAAACCTGACTGTGTCTGATTAAATGCCCCCACAAATACTTCCTTGTTGACATCATGGCTACATTCAGATTCAAATTTATCTCCCAGTTACTCAAAGTTCTTTAGCTCTTCCTGCAAATTTCCTTCTGTCCAGGAAAACCTTGCTTCTTCCCCTGATGTACTGAACCTGCTATCAGTAGATAAATCTACCAACAGGACCAAAGGCATATTCCCTCTTCTTTGTACCCTCTATAATCTGGCCATTATGTTTCTGAAACTCTAGCAGATTTTCATAAATGATATTAAGATATCCCATTGTTGTTGTCTATCCTCCTCAACATAAACATGGTCTAATGCAAGCTACTTCAGATTCCATTAAAATCATTCTTTTCAATGCTTTTATTTCCAATGTTCATCATTTCCAAGTATACTCCAAAGTCACACTAAGATACCTTTTATTTATTGTGTTTGCTCGGAGATTTTGTTGGTTAGTTGATTGGCTTGTTTAGGGTTTTCTATTTGTTTCTTTTCACATGTATATGTGCATCTGTGAAGTCAGTGCATGTGTGTATGCATGTGTGTGGGCACGTGTGTGCTGTGGTGTTTGATATGTTTGCACATGTGTGTGGAAGACAGAGACTGATGCCATATGTCTCCCTTTAACACTAGCTCTTGTTACATCTGAGCTTATGATTCAGATAGTAGAGCCAGCTTAGCCAGTGATGTCCCATCTCCATCTGCAGATCACCAGGATCACAGTACGCTACCATCCAAACCTAGATTTCTCATGGATACTAGGGAAGGAAACATATCCTCAAATTGTTCAAGTGAACCACATGCCCTGCCTTATATTTTATGATTTTTAAATGTAAACTTTTTATTGATATTTAAAATTATAATATAAATACTTTTAATCCTCTGAGGCCACCTATAATGAGAGTTATCAAATGTCACCATGATTGTAAATGTCACTTGTGAGCCAATTTTCACAGGAAAACTAAATAATTATTCCAAATAACTAAAGAAATAAAAGTAGATGAATTCCAAAAATGTCAGTCATTCTGATGAAGTATCAAGCCATTCTGATTTCTACATCATTAACTTTTTTCAATAAAATTCCAAAGTAATTTAGAAGCCTACTACTCGATTTGACTTTAACCTAAATGAATAGCCCAAAAAACTACCATTTTTAAAATTTAAGTTACTGGAAATTACCCAGTAATTTACCAAGTTGTTTGATACTATGTGCATAAAGAAGCCTGCTTAGCCTAACTATGCATTTAACTAAAAACTTGTATAATATACAAGTCAGTACTCAGCTGACCAAAAATCAATAATGTTTTAATGAGTAATTTCTTCCTGGATTTTGAGATGACAGAATTCAAACTATTGCAGTTTGTTTTTATTTTCTTTTCAACTTATTGTAACCTTGAATATCTTTGAAAATGTAGCTAAATTGATAATTTCTATATAATTAAAAAACATGTATTTTCATAATTCAATTTATAAGATATTATTATGTTATTCAATATATAATATATATTATTCCACAGTTTATTTTAAAGTTATATGTACAAACAATATGCATGATATATATTTCACATTTCTTTTCTCATCTACTAGATTCCATTTGGAAGATATTTGTATTTATAAATCTGTGATTAAGTTCATATGTTTCATTGGTGGAAGTAGAAAGTAAGTAAACATATATTTTTTAACAAATTATTCCCATTTGAACAATTTTAAAAAATGAGAAATCAATATGTGAACCTAATTTCTCTCTCTTTAAAAAAAAAATCGCGTATAGGCCAATAAACATGTTTTACTACACAAAACACCAGGAACTTGTAACTTGTGTAATACCTTCCTGAGTCACAGTAAAATTTAATTGATGGGAATACTAGAGGATGTTGGAGAAACTAGTAGAGGATGTATATGATCAAAATGCACGGTATAAATCTATTAAAATTTCAAACAAATTATTATTAAATATTGTCACTGGTTATCTGAACACTCGATGTGAGCTCACATATACAAATTAATTTTTAAACATTGATTATTTATCACATAAGTTATTAAAGAAAACAGTCTCACAACCTCTAGTTCCATATTTTTACCCTCATCCCAGAATCATATACAAAGCTTCTATCAGAGTCCTGGGATAATTTCCTACTTCCTCATTTTTAGTGGAATTGGAGGATGATCAAAATGCTTTGTACTGATGTTTACATTGTGATGAGAAGTCTGAAATTCTGAAGCTACTAGAAGAAAATATAAGTAGTGCCCTATAAGATATAGATGTAAGAAATGACTTCCTAAATGAGCTCTATTTGCTCAGTATCAATAGTTAATAATTTAGACAACACAAAACTAAAAAACTTTCTTATAGTCAATGAAACAAACAATTAAATGGAGATTAAGACCATAGAATGGAAAAAAATCTTTGCCAGATATACAGCTAGCACAGAATTAAAATCCAGAATATACGAAGAACAAACAAACAAACAAAGCACAGTCAAGAAAACAAAATACCTATTTAAAAAATAGGCTACAATTCCAATGGGAGTTTTCAGAAGAACAAGTAAAAATGGCTAAGAAATAGGATTTCAATATTTGTTATTTTGTTTTCGTATTATTTATTGAAGAAAATAATTTTCCAACCTTTAGCTCCATAATTTACTTATGTTCAAAGGTAGATATTAAGTATCACTAAAAGTTTTCACCAAGCAATGGTGATGCACGCCTTTAATCCTAGCACTCAGAAGGCAGAGGCAGGCAGATCTCTGTGATCTGTTCAAGGCCAGTATGATCTACAGAGTGAGTTCCAGGACAGGCAGGGGTATACAAATAAACAATGTCTCAAAAGAAAAGAACAACAACAAAAATAAACCAAACAAAACAACAACAACAATAAAACCATCCTTATCAGTTACAGAGATGCAAAATCAAACTGCTTTGTTATTTCATCTTACTTCAGATAGAATGCCCAAGATTGAGAAATTAGCTGACAACAAACACTGACATGTATACAGGGAAAGGGAATCCTCATTCACATTGAGATCGCAAACTGATGCAGCCACACTGGAAGTCAGTATGGATAATTCCAAAAGAGTAGATCTTCCATAAAAATCTAGCTATACCACATATTAACATATGTACAAGAGACTCAAAATCCTACTCAACAGATGCTTGCTCAGCCATGTTTAATGCTGCTCAATTCATAACAGATATGGCAAAGAAACAACCTAAATAAATTCATCAACTGATGAATGGATAAAGACGTGGTATCTAAACATTATGGGATTTTATTCAGCAGCAAAGGAAATTGAAATCATGAATTTGCAAGTGAGTAGGTAGAACTAGAAAATGTTATATTAAGTGAGGTAACGCAGACTCAGGAAGACAAATGCCTCATTAGCTTTCATACTTGTAGATCATAGCTCCAAATCTGTAGATGTAAGTATATAACCTGGAGTAACTTCAGGGAAGTAAAAGACATCTCCCGAAAAGGACAGAGTAGGACCTAGGTGCTATGAAGAAGAAAATGGAGGCAAAATTACTGTGAAAATAGAGGAAGGGTAATACAGATGGAGGAGGAAGGAGGGCAAAAATAACACCAAGGATATTTGATAAAGCCACAAGGAAACATGATTTTAAGTATGTGTTTTAAAAACACATACAAAATATATGTATGAAGTTACATTTTCTCCCATCCAAAAGTCACAGACTATCTAACAAAAATCCCAGTGCCAGGCATGGGAAATATCTTTGAAATTAGTAATCAGTAAAGTCAAAGAAACACGCCCAAATTATAGGGCTATTGTTATTTCCATTGGCTTTCTCTCAGAACTTGAAGGTAAGAACCTATTGCTGAAGACAACACATATTGCAGACAAAACATTTGGAGGAATCAAGCTGGAAGTTACCTAGAAGCCTCCTCCCTAGCACTAGCTCTCATAGCATCTGAAGGTTCTGTGCAAGCTGCCAGGGGAAACAAATTCATCAATAGTCCTACACAGCTCTAAGTCCTATGATCCAACAATGACTAGCACAGTGAGCTATCCCCAAGGATGCAATAGTGGCACTTACGTCCTGGTGTAGCTAACAGCCATATAATTGGATTTAAGACCTCCTCAATAAGAGGGAACTCATGTTTGGTATCAAAACACAGCCAACTACTTGTGACTAGTGAAGTCACCGACCCTAGAGGAGAATCTACTTTTGCTACTTGTCTAAACCAATATGATTTCTAACTCCATTCTAAATACTTGTCCTTAAATCTACAAGTAAGAGTAGATCTCATCCTTCATCAAGAAAAAGAAAAAAGAAACTGAAAGGGGCTGGAGAAATGTCTCAGTAATTAAAAGTATCACTCTTGGGGTTGGGAATTTAGCTCAGTGTTAGAGCGCTTGCCTAGCAAGTGCAAGGCCCTGGGTTCAATCCTCAGCTCTGCCCCCCAACCCCCCAAAAAAGTATCACTCTTCCAGAGGACCCAGGTTTGATTCCTAGTGGCTCAAGATCATGTGTAACTCCAATCCACGAGATCCAATGGGATCCAACTATCTATTCTGACCTCCACAGGCACTGTACACATGAGACAAAGACTCACACATGCAGGCAAAGTACCCATACACAAAACTAAAAACTAAGCATGGTGTGGTCATGTACACCTTAAAATCTGGCACCTGGAAGTAGAAGCAGACCTCCATAAAGCTGACTCCAGTCTAATTTACATAGAAGTTCTGAGTCAGTCTTGGCTATCTGTCTCGAAATTAATTAATCAATTTAACATAATTTAATTTTAAAAAATTAAAAAGTGTACCATCCATAGCATTGTCTTAGAACAAATGGCCACACACAGGATGTCAGTTTCTAACTCCCATTTTAGGTGTTCAAAGGAAACACTGGGCAGGTTAAGCAAGACATTTCTTTCAATTGGATTAATTAACATTCTGGGGTAGGTTCCTGCCTATAATAGCAAGAGTAGATTTTGGCTGCTTCGAATCACTTCTGGCAGGTAGAGAACAACAAGATGATGGGTGAAGGCTGCTTTCAGAACCAAGCGGCTTCACTTCAGCCTTCTTACAATTCCAAAATTATTCAGTGAGAAGATAAGCATTTCTCTCTAGAAAGCTAGCATCGATCTACTCAGGCCTTGTGAAGGTAGTTCTTCCAAGAGGAACCAAAGATTCATCAAAAATGATGGAGCTGTATAGTAGATGCCCTAAAGCTAAAAAATATCACAGAAGAATAATTCAATCTCAGAAGAATAATTCAAATCCACTGGAAACAAACAACACTACCAAAACACCAGTGCACTGAGGGACCAAGAGAGAATCATCAAAGGCACCAACAGCCCTATCTTTAAAATGATTAACAGACAAGCCTGTTCAGCAATGGCTTTTAACATCAGAGAAATTGCAGGCCTTAGAATAGTTAGTACAGGAGTAGGTAAATGTTCAGCATTATTGGTGAAATTATTAAGGCCACTCCACGTAGTTAAAAGGGAGGTTTATTTTGTGGGGTAACTTACAAATGAAGGAATAGATTGCAGGGTCTGGGAAAGGTATGGTGCAGTCCAGCAATGTTCTTGGAGAACTCTGCTTGAGGCCTTTCCTCTCAATCCTAGGTCTTCAGCTTACTCCCTCAGCCCCACCTTGTGGGCTTGACCATTACCAAAGCCTCAATGGGGGTTGGAACTTCCAAGCCAAGGCTGGGATAGCTACCCACTACACGGCATATTAAAGAATCAACTAGTCCTTGGAATTCTCCTGTATTTCTTACTAAAAAGAAATCTGGAAAATGGAGAACAGTAACAGATTTAAGAGCTGTTAAGAAGGTAATTCTACCAATGGGCTCTCTGCAGTCTGAAATTCCTTTGCCTTCTCTATTACCTGAAGAATGGCCTCTTAGAGTTATTGATTTAAAAGATTTTTTCTTCAGCATATCTTTACAAGAAAAAGACTGAAAATTTTGCTTTCATGGTGCCTATATTATATACATATTATAAATCTCAGCCTGTTAAGAGATATCAATGGAAGGTTCTACCACAGGGAATGTTAAATAGTATCACCCTGTGCTAATATTTTGTAAGACAGCCATTGGAAATAATATGTAAGCAATTTCCTCAATCTATAGTTAATCATTACATGGATGACATCAAATGTAGACATTATACAAAGAATTTTTGAAGAGGTTAGAAAAACTTTTCCTCACTGGGTATTACAAATTTCTCCTGAAAAGTACAAAAAGGAGATTCTATTAATTATTTAGGATATAAAATAAGTCTACAAAAATTAGATCCCCAAATGTGCAAAATAGTAGAGATCAATTGCAGATTCTTAGTGACTTTCAAAGATTGCTAGGAGACATTTCCTATCTATGGCTTGCTATTGGGATAAAAAATGATGAACTGAAAAAATTGTTCAAAACCTTAGATGGTGATAAGGACTGAAATAGTCCAAGAGAATGATCAGCTGGTGTAGTTAGAGTTTTCCTGCCTGGTCCACAGTCAGGACAAATCTCTCTCACCTGCCAGGCCCATAGACGCTCAGAACCAACCAAGTAAACATACAGAAACTTACATTGTTTATAAACTGTATGGCCATGGCAGGCTTCTTGTTATATACTTCTATCTTAAATTAACCCATTTCTATTAATCTATACTTTGCCACGTGGCTCATGGCTTACCATTACCTTATATCCTCCTAGTCATGGTGGTGGCTGGCAGTATCTCTACCCAGTCTTCTGCTTCCCACAATTCTCCTCCTCCTCCTTGTCCCGCCTACCCTATCCTTCCTGTCTGGCTACTGGCCAATCAGCACTTTATTTATTTTAACCAATCAGAGCAACACATTTGACATACAGAACATTTCACAGCAAGCTGGAGTTGAGAGAGAACTGGCTTTGGTGGAAAATAAAATACAGTGTGCATATGTGGCTCATTTGGATCCAAAGCTCCATTGGACTTTGGTTATTTTACCCTATAAACATTCTCCTACAGGAATATAAATGGAGAGGGAAGGTATTATCTTAGTTAGAATGGATCTTTTTACCACATAAACAGAGTAAAAATAATTAAAAACTTATGTGAAAAGATCTCTGAGTTGACTCTAAAAGGAAAATTGAAACTTTTTCAATTAACAGGAATAGACCCGGCAGAAATTGTACTACCCTTTACTAATGATGAAATTGACAAATTATGGGCAGAAAGTGCACCTTGGCAAAGAGCTTACAGTAATTTTTTGGGAGAGGTTAACAACAAATATCCCCAAAATCAAAAGAATTCAATTTATAAAGGGAACTAACTGTATCCTTCCTCATATCATTTGGGGAACACCAATACCTGGAGGCCCTACATTTTATGATGATGCAAACAGATCAGTAAAGTCAGGTTATATATCAGGAAATTTAAGTAAAATGGCTAAAAGCCCTTATAATTCTGTCCAAGAGTCAAAGTCTATGCTATTCTGTTGGTATTAATGGATTTTACAGAACTTCTTAACATAGTTATTGACTCTCAGTATGCAGAAAGAGTTGTTTTACACATTGAAATTGCTGATTTATTCTTAATGAGTCAGAATTAACTTCATTATTTAGTTAGTTACAAGAAATAATCAGGAATAGGAATCATCCCTTATATATATATATATATATATATATATATATATATATATATATATATATATATATAAAACACACATTCAATACCATAAGGATCTTCCAGGCCCTCTAGCACAAGGTAATGATGAAATTGATCAACTATTGATAGTAAATGTGTTTTGAACCTCAGAATTTCATTAAAACATCATTCCAAAAGCAAGAGTCTGAAAGATGATTTTTCCATAACTTAGAAACTAGTCAAGGAAATTATAAGGAAATACATACTTTCTGGTTATTTATACAACCAAAATCGACTATCTGCAAGAAGCAACTCAAAAGGAACTTAAAGGAATGAAGTCTGGCAGATGGATTTGCTCCATTTTCTAGAATTTGGAAAATTAAAATATATACACTACACCATTGATAACTACTTAGGATTTCAATAGACAACTGCTTTGAGTTCTGAAAAGGCTGATTCAGTAATTATACATTTGCTAGAAGTTACAACCATCATGGGTATACCTGTATAGATTAAGACTAACAATTTGTCTCTAGTAAAATGCAACAATTTTTTGTTTATTACAATATAAAGCATATTACTGGTATACTATACAATCCTATAGGGCAAGTGGTTATAGAAAGATTAAATCAAACTCTAAAGGATACACACACACACACACACACACACACACACACATACACATATATATATATATATATATATATATATATATATATATATACACACATATATAGGCAATAAAAAACAGAAAAAAAGATTGCATAATGCTTTATTTACTTTGCACTTTCTAAATGCTAATGAGAAAGAACAACAACTGTGGAGAGACATAGAATGATATAAAATAACTATGGAAATAAATCAGCCTGTAACTTTAACGATGTGTTAACCTCAGACTGGAAACCAGAATATGTGTTACATTGGGGAAGGGTTTTTGTTTTTCTTTCCACAGGAGAAGAAAAGTTATGGATAGCATCAAAACTGATAAAGGTTTAACTTGAATAAGAGGTAATCGTTCTTCAAATAGAGTGACCATTCAATCTAAATTAACTTATATGACTAAAAAATGCTGCTCATTTGATCAGGTATAACTTGCCAAAAAGAGAAGCTCCCCAAAGTTAGGTTTGGGGCAGGGTTTTGTTTTTGTGTTTCAGTAAAATGAAGCTATCCAGTTAAGGAGTCTGAAGACTACTGGATAAATGAGGCATCTGAAGAAAATGGCTGAATCATCAGAAAAAAATGTCCCAAGAAAAGGAGTAAATTGGCCTGTTGATATATCACATTCACAATAGGATAAAATTCATAAATATCCTCAAATGTTTGTTTCTGCTGTTCTCTATAGACATATAGTGCAATGGTCTTTTTATAGTCCAGTCTAATTAAAAATTAAAGATGGCTTTGGAGTCAGTGTGGCTGTCTCCTTCTCTAAACCAAGAATATTTGTTAAAGTAAAATTCAAAATCTCTGTCTCATCTCAGAAGAGCCACCTGATATGTGACAGAAGAAAACCCAAAATTAAGGGAATAATTTATTGCCACTAATCTCATAATCCTTTGGTTTTATTTTGAATCTTTGATAGATTTTCTTAGACTATAAATATTATCTCAAAATTTATAAATTTAATACATATATTAAATTTTTGTCATGATATTTATTGTCATTAAAATACTAATTCTAGGAAAAGGTTCCATCTAATATCCTGTATATTATTTCAGTTTTGAGTCTCTATACAGTATTATTTGTTTTGGTTCCAAATGGCATAGCCATTCTCCTATATGCAACTATGTATCAACAGTCATTTTCAAGTCTTGATGTCTGTTAACTCCTTGCTAATGTTTTCAGCAGTACTACAATATTTTCTCAATTTTGTTTTGTATGCCTTTAAATTGTTTCCCATTCTATGTGAAAATCCATAGTTAATTTTATTTCCCTGGGAGTGGATGGTATCCCTTTGTGCTTACACATTCGTTTTCTTTGCAGTGTGTACTAATCATCTGTCTTTTGATGGAGTATTTAAGTTATAGGTTTCTTACTTAAGGTTTCTCTTGCTGTCAGGAAACAGAGTGGTCAGAAGCAACTCAGGAAGAAAAAGGTTTATTTCAATCAAACTCCCATATAACAATTCATCATCAATTATTTAGAGAAGGAACTCAAACAGAGTAGGATTTGGGAGGCTGATATGGAAGTTGATGCACAGGCCATGAATGCACAGGCTGTGGAATGCACAGGATGTGGAAGCATGATGCACAGGATGATGCAGGGGCTGATGCAGAGGCCCTGAATGAATGCTGCTTACTGGATTGCTCCTCATGGTTTTCTCAGCCTGCTTTTTCACAGCACACAAGACTACTGATTCAGGATTGACATCACCCCAAATAGGCTGAGCCCTCCTGGCTCTACAATATTGCCTACAGCCTGATCTTATGAAGATAATTACTCAATTGAGGTTTCCTCCCCTCATATAGCCAGCACAAGTTACCAGTTATTTTAATAGGAATTACATGTTTCAATTCTATATTTGATTTTGTAGTTGCTGTTGTTTCTGTTTTTATTTTGTTTTGTTTTGTTTTAATTCTTAAGTCCACTCTTCCTAAGCCTTCAGTTTTGTCTGTATGATGAAGACGGATCTTTGTCATTCTTTTTTTTTTTTAATTTAAGTATCCTTTAAATGTTTGTTTTAAACAAAAGTTTCAATATTCAGTCTTTATATTAGTTAGAGGTTAACATTTTGAGGTATTAGGGAGTAAATCATAGACTATATTGGATTAGTTAAGTAATAATACTCCTGTGAGACTTCCTATAGTAACAGTCATCTACTCCATCTTTTGTTGGCATATTTGGTGGTTTGGAAGTAGAAGTTGTCACGAGTAAAGTTTTTTCTATTGTTGTTAAAGATGTGATTACTGATCTTTGTTTTGGTCAGATTTTTGTTCACTTATTTGTTTTGTTTTTGATTTTGTAGGAGTTGCTTATTTGTTTTAGGATAATTTGGCTAGTTTGACTTGTTTTAGGGTGAGTGAAAAGGATCTTGTGCTGGGTGTAAGTACCTGGGTATCAATTCGCCTCCACTGGTCTCCAGGAGCTTAAAAGAAAGTTCCTGGTGCCCTCCATGAGACAGGATGCATTCTTGGTAAAGAACATCAGCCAAAATATACATTATAAATTTCATATATATTTTTCTTATTATATATGTATGTGTATATATATATAGTGTGTGTGTGTGTGTGTGTGTGTGTGTGTGTGTGTGTGCGCTTCAGACAAAAGAAATGTCTGTAAATTCTATGTAGTAGAATTCCTGATACATATTTTAAAATATTTGAGTTCCTAAATGGCCAAAACAACAAAATTATGTAGAAATTTTGCTTTTTCAAAATTACCAAATTTCACAATGTTAAGGTCCTGGAGGAGGCCCCCCCCAAAATCATTCAAGAATGCAATCAGCAAGAGCATTTTTATTCCAGCATGCTGGGGCCCGCCATCACACACAATGGCAAAACGGTGAAGACTCTGAGAGGGGCCTGAAGGCTCCTTTTAAGCATAGCCAAGGGGAGGTCCTAGAGCAGTTAGGTCATTTTAAATGTGATTGACTTAAGCAAGCAGCAATCATATTAGTGCATACTTATTGGTCAGGGTTAGTCAGGGGCTGGTCAGGGCTACAGTTTTTCCATTTTAGAGCAGGCCTGGACAAGTCCCAGGCTTTGTCTTTGAGCTGATATAGAGGTTGGCTGGTCTAGTATGCCCTGACTGTGGGGGATGCCTCAGTGGCCCAGGCTTGGTGGTTCCTATCTCCCTTGTCCCTGTGGTCAGGGGCACTAATGATTAATTGCCCTTTGTTTGTGGCTCCCTGAGACACTGCTTGTTTAGTCTCAGGAAACTGAAATTGAGTCCCAGTCTCTAAGGGAAGGCTGAGCAGCCTGTTACAGCATCTGCTCAGTCCTCCACACATCAAATTGTATCCACTCATTCTCTACCCCTTGATTTTGCATAAAACATTTACCAAACTATACCAACCCTTCCTATCAGATCTTCCCATCAAGTGGATGAATGGAAATTTGAGAAGGAAAGCCAGTTTAACTTGATTGTAGCATGTATTTGTCAAAAAGAGTCGGATTAAGAAAATCCAGAAGCTACAGAGAAAGTGTCCCAATGTAGATAATCAGATGCAAACCCTCCCTGCAGACCAAGTTCTATTTTCTCATTCAGTTGCATCAGTGGATTCACAGGTGCAACAGACCCAAGAGCACTTGGAGCAATTACTAAATTCTTACAGAATTTGTTATGAAAATATATCACGCTGAAAATGCCTTTTAGTATTTTAATTTCATTTTATAGATGAATAATACACCATTTTGCTCAAAAAGTTTGCTATTATGTTTTCCATTTTCCACTATTTTCTATTTACTAATTATAATCTAGTGTCTTAAAAATAATCAGAAATCAAAAGTTAAGCATAGTGATGCACACCTTTAATCCCATTGCTTGTGAGGTAGAGGAAAGCAGATCTCTATGAGTTCTAGAACAGCCTGGTGTTCATAGCAAGTTATAGTACAGGCAGAGCTACATAGTATGGCCCTGTCTCAAAAAATATATGAATACAACATAATATATATATATATATATGTGTGTGTGTGTGTGTGTGTGTGTGTGTGTGATTAGATATATATGTATATGATGTATATGTATATGTGAAGAAGGGATATGCTTTCCAATAAAAGGTGTTGAGAAAATTGATTATCCACATGCAAAAAAAAAGGAAACTACATCCCTCTCTTTCTTTTAAAAAATAATCAAAACACTTAAAGAAGTAGAAGTCATGTATTTGAGAGAAAGTACATCACTGCCATCAACATCATCATAAATTAAAAAAAAATAATACAAATGGAATTATCATATGATTCAGCAATCTTACCACTGACGATATTTCCAAATAAAATGAACCTGCCTGCCAGGGAGACACCTGCACTCTTGTGTTTATTTCAGCACTACTCTCAATAGCCAAGAAATGAAATTAATGGGCTGTCAGCTGAAAAATGGATACTGGCATGGTGGTCCACACACATAATCCAAGCATTTAGGGGACAGGAGGATTGTTACAAATCCAAGGTCAGTTTGTGCCAGTGAGTTCCAGGCCAACCTGGAAACCATGTCTCAAAAATGAAATAAACAGAAACAAAGGCCTGAAAAATGGATACATTACAGTACATTTCCTTTACTAAAACTATTCAGGACCCTCAAAAAGGATAAAGTTCTAACATTTGTGACAACATGGGTGGATTAGAGATTTCCATCTTAACTAAAATAAACTAGACACAAAATGACCAGAATTGGGTAATGTCACTCATGTGGAACTTTAAAAAGAAGATCTGATAGGTCTTGAGAGTAGAATAGTATCTACCAGAACCTAGAAAGAGCATCAGCATGCCAGTTAGGGAAATATGCATTGATGGGTTTAAAATACAGAAGCATAGGAATACGTCATTTTGGTTGCTTTTGCACAGTTAGATGACTTTTAATGGTAACTCTAGTATACTATGCATTATAGAAAGCCTTTAAAATATTTTAAACATTTTTTACTATGCTATGAAGAACATATGTTTGAGAAGACTTATATTTACCTTTCATGTACATTACACAATTTATCTCAATATTAAACTTTATGTTTTATTTCAAATGTGTACAATTATTATGTGTCAAATAAAAATATATTCAAAATTGATGCTTAATTTAAAATATTTACAGATTACTAGTCCATTATTCAGTAAATAATCATGATGCATGTTGTACATGCTGCTGTACATCACTCTTTGCATATTTTTAGCCATCCTTTGAAATAAATCCTATCAATACCCCAATTTCAGTACAATTCAGACTCCTAAGAGTACTGATCTGAAACACCTCTGAATATATATCAAACTGTTTTACTCTACAGAGTATAGTCCTTCTGTTAGTTTGTGTGATCAACTTTTAACTGGAATAATACAACTAAGAAATCCATTAATATGAGTCATAAATATTTAAAAACACTCACATAACTAGGCTACATTCAATACCTACGAAACCTGCACCTCTGGGATCAAATATTAAATGTTGATAAATATATACACACGCCAAAAACAAAAGCACACACACACATAAACACACACATACACACCTACGCTTCATTTATTGCTAAACTGCTTCCAGTGTTGAGACTACAGCTTTAAAATCTGCACAATCATTTAGATAACATTGTTATAACAGAAGACATAAATAAAACTTCATGACTGAAACCTCAGGATAGTTGCAAGGATGGTAATAGGCATAATAGCTCATTTATACCCATGCATATGTGCTGCAGAGGGTTCGCAGTTTGAAAAGATTCTTGACTTAATATAGTTTTTTGTTTTTGTTTTTTTTTCACCAGCCTCCAACTGTCCTAAGGTAATGTTCCCATCAGAAATAACCCTCCTGCGCTTTGCTCAGGACGTAGACATACTAGTTTACCTTCAGATTCCTTTGTAATCTGCTTCAACAGCATTGAGTAGGAGGAGATCCTCCCTGGGTCTGAATTATTGCTTGTTCTTTAGTACCTTCATAACCTGCTCAGTCTTCGGGCTGTTTACTACAAACTTTGATCAAAGCTTCCACCTGAGGCTCTAGAAAACATGCCACTTAGTAAAAGAGACTTGCCAATAACTGAAACCCTGTCAGTCAGAACCGAGACACACCAAAGTACTCTGATGTTGTTCTTCCCTGCTGGCACATGGCTTCAACATTTTCTTACTTTGGCTCACTATATCCTCATGCAATTTCCCATTTCTAATCATCCTAATATTGGTGAGTATTGTGGCTTGTTGAGTGCCCTAGAAGAGCTCCAGTTCTTGTAACCTGGAATATAGATGCCTGAAAGACAGTGAAAGCAGACACAGTTCACAGGCAAGATATATTTCCCAGGGAGGAAAGAGACTAAGGTGTGTGTGGTGTGGTGTGGTGTGGTGTGGTGTGGTGTGGTGTGGTGTGGTGTGGTGTGTGTGGGGGGGTGTTAAAAGCTCAGTGACCAAGATGTGTAAAGGATGTCCCATTTCACAAGCTTTTGGGGTCACTAGCATAGTCTAGTCTTTCTCACACATGCGATTATATGTAGTTTTTAAAGTGATCACTGGTCATCTGCAGATACTCTGGAAAGCCTGTGTGCTTATGCGAGTGACTTCAGTCCACTTTACCACATCTCAACCTGGAGGTTTCTGGCCTTTCTCTTTGTCAGTAACTTTTGTCTCCTCTGCTAAATTTTGAGTCTCCATGTAAGGCCTTCGAGACCGCATTATCTGCTCTACTTTCCTGTCTCAATCCTATACATGTTTAACACAGCAGCTCTCTAAAAGCCAAGATATAATATCATCACATTTACTTACAGTTTATGTATAGGTTGATTTAATCACATCACAAGCTCATACAGCAAAGCAAGAATATTGGAATTCAATAGACTAAAGGGGTAAAAGGAAGATGCTGCTCCTCTATCTGTCAATCTTGTTAACAAGATACCATACTCTGATTTTCCAGCTGACTTCCTTTTCAATGGATTTGCCACTGATGGGTATAATGCTTGTCACACCTCTGGGACCTAGCCTGACTACTCTTTGGCTGCATCTTCAGATTTTTTAACTATCTTGAATTAAATGTGTTCAAAACCAAAATTATCAGAAAACATAGTATGAGCCATTCAACAGGCTCACCCGAACCATATATCAGTAATATATAAACATCTCTACATTAGGAATCAGAAACGGAGACATGAATCCACTAATTCATAGCCCAAGGTATTATTTTTCAATGAATTTTTCTTTTAACTTTTTCTGTATAAAAGGTCAGGATTTGTTCATTGATAACTGAAAAATACTTGAAATGTGTGAATGGTTGACATTTTCTCTCATTTTTCTTGAAGGCAAAGTGGTGGCAAACAGAAATCAAGAAGTCACTTTTGTTCAGTCTAATTTTCACTTTTAGTTTGTGGCATCTATTTTATAAATTATCATTATATTCAATATTATACCTCAGACAAAATTTTGAGTAACTATGAATATTCTTATATTGTTTGAACCAATGAAGATAACGGAGACCTTGAAGGTGTTCTGGAATGACAATGAGCTTTACAAACTGTTAATAGCAAAGCCCAAATTACTCAGCAATGTATACATCATGGGCAGTTTGAATCCCAGAATGTAGGCATGTGTACATTGCCGCCACTCCTATACAACCTTAACTCTGACTCACTAAGTCATAGGACATTGCTCAATACAGATCATGTCTGCCACTGTGACTCATGAAAATATCTGTGTTGTGTGTGCTATTTGCCAAAAATAAATGAGAAATATCATTCAGTTATCTACATATCTTTGGAAATCAATATTATTATGTCTACTTTGATAAGTACAGATAAATACCTAATCATTTGTCAGAAAAGAAGAAAACCTTCTATTTGAATCAATTTACAAGCTCTATGCATTTCCTTTCTTTCTTTCTTTCTTTCTTTCTTTCTTTCTTTCTTTCTTTCTTTCTTTCTTTCTTTTTGTTTGTTAATTTTTTTAACAGAGGTGTTTTTTGTGTGTATGAAGCCCTGACTGTCCGGGAATTGACTCTGTAGACCAGGCTGGCTTCGAATTCAGTGATCCTCAAGCCTCTGCCCCACAAGTGCTGGAATTAAGGGCATGTACCACCACTGTCCAGTGCTTTGTGCATTTTTCCTCTTGCAGGCCTTAATATACGTAAGAATTTGGAGGCAGAAGTTCACTATTGCTTCTCAGTGGATTCAGGGATCACCAGCCATGGAGTTTACCATTTACAAACAAACCATATGTAATGCATGTGTAGTTGGTGATATTGTTTGATATTGCAATTTTCACATAAGCTTTTTCTTCTCATTGTTCAGTCTTACCAGTCTCTACTCCTAAATTTGGAGTACTTAGTTTCTATGTTTTTGTCACAGACTTGCTCTATGGGTCTAGTAAACATGTCACAAGAGTCATCTAATTCAAGTTCTCTCTTTGTGTTGTTCAGAATGAAGACATGCTCACAGTAGGGACCCTGACTTTGGTCACTCAATTGACATTGTCCTCAGTATCTTCAGACCAGCTTGTAATTTCCATATATACACATGTAGCATTTATTTAGAAGGACTTGAAAATCCTTCTAGATATTATTTCTACTGTATAATTAGAACAGTTGAAAAGATATTAATGAAGGCTTTATAAACTAAAACCAAAGAAATCTCCTATAAGCAAATAAAGAAACATAAGATTGCTCTACAGGATTAATGGCCAGTGGCTCAGTTACAGAATCGATGAGCAAATTCAATACCAGAAAAAAAAAAAAAAAATCATGGTCTTTGACCTTCAGCATACTTACATTTAAATTCTTGCCACACAACACTTATCCTGAGAGATGTTAGAAAAGTTGATTAATTTTGTTGTACCCCATGCTTTCTCATCTGTGAAATGGATTAATATTTTCTTCTTCAATTAATTTAATCTATTTATTTAAAATATAAACTCAATTGTTACTATGTGCTATATGAACTAAAAATCAAACAGCAACTTTCTTGCTTTGATTTTCATAAATCTCATGTGTTAAAAATGTTTTTTCCCCTTGCCTGAATTTTGTGCAGGCAGGATTGTTTAATGAGAATAAGACTCCCATCGAAAGTATAGAATTTCCCTTTACTTCTTATGATTTAAATATTGTTCCTATGGGCAGCCATCATATCTTTTTCTATTCCTTGGCAGTGTACTAAGTTAGAAGGAATACACACGGACAGAAATTCACTCTGATGTGGCAATAACCAGTATGCTACACAGCTGTATGTTAGCAAGCATTGCTCTGAAACAGAACCAAGGCCAGTGAGTAGGTGCTGTACCCTTCATCTCCTTGTGCCACAATGACTCTTTGTGGTTCAAAAGCATAAAGGACACTATTATTATTGGTTCATATTACATTTACCCTATACTATCACCCAGAAATTCGTGTTGCCTTCTGTTTTTAGTGATCTATCTCACCACTATGCATAGCTGCATTGGGTCATTTTCTACATTTTTTTTTACCACTTACGTCTTGGCAGTACCCTCTCTTTGCCATGCTTCCAGTGCCTCTAGGTCTTTTATTAGAATTTTTTTCTTGAGCTTCCATGTGCAGGCAACATTTGTACCAGCCACAAACAAAAATGTGTTATTATATTTTTGGAGCATTCACAAAAATATTAAATATAAATGAACTTTAAAATTCCAACTTGTAAATAATCATTTTGATTCCCAAGGACCCAATTATTTGTGTGTATTGTGTTGCTTGCTTAAGATTACAGAGCCAATGTAAATATACCTAACAATCCATATTTAAGCTTATTGGAATGTATTATATTAAATGATATTATATATTAGATTCGATGTCTTTTAAGAGTATAGATTTATAGTTTTGAGGAGTGTTTTTGGCTATTTAATGAAAAATTTCTGTTTTCAAACAATGTTTGTAGGTTGAAAGAAAACATCCCAAAAGACTGTTTTCCCTTTTGGATGAGGATATTGACTTTTAATAACTTTTCTATGATGTTTCTCTGAGGACACTTTAACCAAACTGGGTTTCAGTGCAATTTATATGTGAGCCTGGATTCAGTGTAGGTAGTAAAATAATTTGTCTTTGATAAATTACAGTTAACTCTCAATATTCCAGATATGAAAGTACATTGGCTGAAGTATTAGAAAAATAATCTCAACTGTCAGTTCACTCTCCTCCAGGCCTTGCAGGAAGCGATGTGGAGGTGAGGAGAGCATGTTCCCAGTTCCAATCTGTGTAGCATTACCTGTCTCCTGAGGACAGCTTCAGTCAGCCTCTATAAAGGAAAAATCCACAAATGGAGTGCACACCACCAATGTGGGAAGTGACTTCAAAGCCATTGACTTCACACTATCATTTTTGTAGATGAAAGGAAAACCTCAGAGAGATTAATATAGAGCACGAAGGTCACTCAGCTGGGACATGTCTACTGCACATTTCCACTACAGACACTACCAACTCTTTAAAATTAGTTTGTTTCTCTGAACCTAGGGCAGACACTTCTTTTTGGTTTAGAATGGAGCTACATTATGTTAAATGTGCTTAAAACTTGTTGAGTTAACATTAATTTAATATTATAGGGTGGAAATTATTTTATTTTTATAAAAGTGAGGTTCTGTATCACATATAGCTTTGCATTGCCTATATTTCTTATTTCATATTAGAATACATTATTGATAAATGTGGTTATGCTTTATATCATTTAGTATGCATTTCTTGATTTATATGACTTTCTTTATGTAAATGACATATGTACTGTTTGTTTTATATTTATTTTATACTACAGAGATGTCATTAGACAAAATTTTATTTGAGTTCAAGAAGTAGTTAAGACAACTCATGTCATCAACCATGCATTTGTTCTAGGAACTGCAAGAAGAATTCAGTATAATGGTTGTTAAAGAAGTTTTACATAGGAGACTAGAGTGTTGAAGACAAGAAGAACAGAGGCCCGGTATGAAATATTGACAATGACAAACTGAGTTGATCTTTATACAAATATAGAAGTTGCCAAAGAACTGAATATGGACCATTCACAAGTTGTCAACCTGGGAAGCAATTGGGGATGGTGAAAAAGCCTGAAAAGTGGGTCCCTCATTAGTGCACTAATTCTTTTTTTATTTCCTACCCTTTTCATCACAGACAGATGAATCACAAGTCTGAGGACAGTTGAGGTTAACTAACACACACACACACACACACACACACACACACACACACACACACCTCTATAAACAAATGTAAGAAAGAAGATACAAACACATGATGCCACATAATTTAGTTTTCCTTCTCATTGGTATTGCAGGTATTAATGATGTACAAAGTAGATTTTAAGACAAGTGATGTTAAGCAACAGTGTAGCTCTTTGAAAGTAAGATATCTATAAACTAGAGCTGAATAAATCCTACTAATTAAAGTCCCTAATCACCAAAACAGGCTCAAGTCTTTGAGTCTAGCATAACTAATGTTTTCATGGGATGATCAAGCACTGTTGCTTCAACAAGAGCAGCATTGTTGAGCCTAAATAATCCAGTTTGCATTCAGTGCAAGGTACTGCAGCTCAGTTTGAATGTCAATCAATTAGTAATTTGAATATGATGTATTTTTAAACACTATAATAAAATTCCAGGATAAAAGTACAGATGACAATATAGTTAAGCAGCATACTACAACTATAATAAAAATGACATTCAGAATATTTTGTAATTTGTACAAGACTGCTGTGGATATCATTCTGTATAAATAAAATGCTGTTTGGCCAGTGGCCAGGCAGGAAGTATAGGTGGGACAAAAGAGAATAGAGTTCTGGGAAGTGGAAGGCTGGGAGAGAGACACCGCCAGCCGCTGCCATGAGAAGCAACATGCAAGACACTGGTAAGCCACAAGCCATGTGGCAAAGTATAGACTTACAGAAATGGGTTAATTTAAGATAGAAGAAGTAGATAACAAGAAGCCTGCCATGGCCATACAGTTTGTAAGCAATATAAGTTTCAGTGTGTTTACTTGGTTGGGTCTGAGCGTCTATGGGCCTGGCAGGTGAGAGAGATTTGTCCTGACTCTGGGCCAGGCAGGAAAACTCTAACTACCCAAGACAAATAAATATCCAGAGTAGTAAAAGAAAATCACACAATTCATTTCTTTAAGGTTTTATAAAAGGTAAAAATGCAGTCTCTGCCATAAAGGGACCTTCATTCTGGATTGAAAGACAGATTTACTCATTCTAGGTTTATCAAGCTAGAGAAATGCATGAGAAAATGTTTTTGAAGAGACTTGATAGCATAAAATTACTTCAGAAATTTCTAAACAAACAAAAAAATCCAAAAGTGAAGCACTGTATGTGAATAATAATATATCAATCAAATGTCTAGTTCTATGTGCTGCATAAATTGTGTTAATAAATGTGGGAAGTACTAAGAATGTTACACAATAAGTATTTGTGTCATGTATTATATGCTATATAATATAAGGCTACAAGGAGCTATTGAGTAGGAAACTCTGTTTATAACAGTTCATACTCAGCTATAGTATACTCCTTCATTGTTGTTCATCTGTCCTGTTTTGAAGTAATACTTTTGCTTAGATATTTAACCATTTTAAATACTCAGTTGTTATTTTCCTTCATATTATTATGTTAGAATATTTAAAGAATTTGTATAAGTTTTAAGTGCTTTAAGTAAATAATATACATGGTAACATATAACAACAAAGCCCTAATTTGCATCTGTAAACAAAATAATACTTTAAAAATTCTGTAAATGTGAATAGTATTTGGGGAAAGAAGGCTACATCACCAAAAGAGAGTGTGGAGTTGCAAATGTCAAGCCTTGTTTCAAAAGATAGTTTTGCACAGAGTAAAGAATTTCTAGTTTTACCACTTACTCCCAGAATCTGTACAGATAAGCCAAATAGAAAACCATCACTTACATGCAGCTACCACACTATCAGTCACCAAGTAGAGCTCATTTTGTATATCTGTAGCCTAAAACAAACAACACCTGTGAGAAAGAAATACATGTTAAGAAAAACACAGAAATGTTATTTGTCCAAACACTAAAACTAAGAGACAAGAAGCTCCTTGGAATTTCTCTCATTTCTTTTTTTATCAGAACAGGGATATTTGGCCTGAGTTTTCTAAAACATGGTTGCCTATGCCTGCAACACAGAATTTGGGAAGCTTTGGCAAAAGAATTAAAAAGGTTAGTGTGGACACATAGCAGAAACCTTTCTGAAAATAAAAAAAGGATAAAAATAAATATGAAGATGATAGATAGCTAAATTACAGATGAGCAGTATGATGATAGATGATAGGTGGATGGATAGATGATAGATAGATAGATAGATAGATAGATAGATAGATAGATAGAGAAATAGATAGATAGAAACTTGGAAGGATAGATAGATGACAGATATACATAAATAAATATATAGATAGATGACACACAGACAATAGATAGTAGGTAGATACACAGATAGATGATAGATAATGATATAGATAGATAGATAGATAGATAGATAGATAGATGATAGATAGATAGATAGATAGATAGATAGATAGATAGATAGATAGATAGATAGATAATAGACAGATATACATGGCTTGCATACCTTTAATCCCAGCACTTGGGAGGCAGAGGCAGGGGGATCTTTGTGAGTTCGAGGCCAGGCTGGTCTACAGAGTGAGATCCAGGAAAGTAGCAAAACTACACAGAGAAACCCTATTTCGAAAAACAATAACAATAATAATAATAATAATAATAATAATAATAATAATTGATACTTTCACCCTTTTTAGGCAAGTTATTATACCTATTTCTCAAATGAACTTAAAAACAATCTTCAGCCAGGCGGTGGTGGCACACGCCTTTAATCCCAGCACTTGGCAGGCAGAGCCAGGCAGATTTCTGTGAGTTTGAGGCCAGCCTGGGCTACCAAGTGAGTTCCAGGAAAGGTGCAATGCTACACAGAGAAACCCTGTCTCAAAAAACTAAAAATAAAAAATAAAAAATAAATCTTCATTTTAAAGGATATATTATAAAACTCTCTCAAATGTCCTCTTATTGTCTTATAAGTGACTATTGCCTATTTAATGTAAATATTCTAACCTGTAGACACATTTACACATAAACATATTAAAGCTAAGTGTTTATTCATGCACATCTAGAGAATTAGATTATAACTAATTTTGGGATTAGAAATTGCAATGTAGATTGATTCCCAATTTTCTGAAAAACCACCATACCAATTTCCAAAGTGGTTGCATAAGTTTGCATTTCCACCAACAGTGGAGGAGGGTTCCCCTTGCTCTACATCCTCTCCAACATAAACTGTCTTCAGTGTTTTTGATCATAGCCATTCTGACAGGTGTAAAATGATATCTCAGAGTCAATTTGACTTACATTTCCCTGTCTTTCAGCCATTTGAGATTCTTCTGTGGAGAATTCTCTATTTAGCTCTGTAGCCCATTTTTTAATTGGATTATTCAGGTATTTTGATGTCTAGTTTTTTGAATTCTTTATATATTTTGGAGATCATCCCTTTCTCAGATATGGAGTTGGTGAAGATCTTTTCCCATTCTGTAGGCTGTCATTTTGTCTTATTGACCATGTCCTTTGCCCTACAAAAGCTCCTTAGTTTCAGGAAGTCCCATTTATTAATAGTTGCTCTCAGTGTCTGTGCTGCTGGTGTTATATTTAGGAAGTGATCTCCTGTGCCAAAACATTCAAGAGTACTTCCTACTTTCTCTCCTATCAAGTTCCATGTAACTGGATTTATGTTGAGGTCTTTGATCACTTGGACTTTAGTTTTATGCATGGTGACAGATCTATGGATATATTTGCAATCTTTTATATGTTGATATCCAGTTAACTCAAGACTCAGCTATACCACTCTTGGGCATATACCCAAGGAATGCTCAATCTTACCACAAGGATTCATGCTCAGCTATGTTCATAGCAGCATTATTCATAATAGCCAGAACCTGGAAACAACCTAGATACCCTTCAACTGAAGAATAGATAAAGAAAATGTAGCACATATACACAAGGGAGTACTATGCAACCATTAAAAAAACAAACAATGATATGACGAAATTTTTAGGCGAATGGATGGAACTAGAAAAAAATCATTCTGAGTAAGGTAACCCAGAGTCAGTAAGACAAACGTGGTATGTACTCACTCATAAGTGGTTACTGGATGTAAAGCAAAGGATAACCAGGCTACAACCCACAGTTCCAGATAAGCTTGCTAACAAGGAGAACCCTAAGAGGAACATATAGATATCCCAGTAAAGGAGAAATAGATGAGATGTACATGAGCAAACTGTGAATGAGGAGGGTAATGGAGGGCAAAGAATGGGGTATAAGGACATAATGAAATGGGAGGTTTGAGCTGAAACAGGGACAGAGTGGGAGAGCAAGGAAAGAGATACCATGATAAATGAAGACATCATGGGAATCGGAAGAAACAGGGCACTGGGAAGTTCCCAGGATTCCACAAAGATGACCCCACCTTAGACTACTAGCAATAGTCGAGGGGGGTGCCTGAACTGGTCTACTTTGATAACCAGATTAGTTAATACCTTCACCGTCACCATCCAGTTACTGATAGAAGCAGATGCAGAGATCCACAGCCAGGGGGAGCTCCAGTCGTCCAACTGATGAGAAAAAGTAGGGATTCTATAAACAAGGGACATTGAGACAACCAGCCACACAAGTTGAAACCCATGAACTGTGGACCAATTGCTGTGGAGCCCCCATGGGACTGGACTAGGCCCTCTGGATAAGCAAGACAGTTGTTTAGCTTGAACTGTTTGGGAGGCCCCCAGTCAGGGGGATTGGGATCCCTGATGCTTAGAGCCCAGTGCCTAAGGTGTGACACCTTGCACAGCCTTGGTGCAGGGGGAATGGGCTTGGACCTGCCTCACCTGAATGTACCAGCTCTGCCGACTCCCCATGGGAGACCTTGACTTGGAGGTGGGAACTGAGGGGTAGGTTGGGGGGAAAGCTAGGGGACAGGAGCAGGGGCTCTGTGGTTGGTATGTAAAATAAACAGAAGATTTATTAGTGAAACCTACCCATGGGGAGCATGAGAACACTTCCAGGATGAACTATAAATCAGCATGTCCAACAATCACTACTGAAGAACATGTAATGCCCAAGTTCAAAAGGTATTTATGTTAGGTTTGTCTTGAGTAGAAAAAGCTGCAAGTTTAGTCAGGAGAATGTAGCACAAAAAAGAAAAAAGAAAAAGAAGGCTCCACGTTTAGCCAGGATAACGTTGTACAGAAACTGTGCCTGCTTCCTGGGAAACAGGAGGCACTAATCCCTATGCTGCTAGGCAGTCCCTCCATATCTACTTATTTATTTTATCCATACACTTACCTTCTGCCAATCTGTCTATGGGTTACAAATATTTCTGTAATTAAATATGGAAAACACTGAGATTTTCCAGGTGTTTTATAGGACAACAAAGTTAGTAAACTGCTTTCTCTTCCTTGACCATTACTCACCTAAAGGTTAATGAGAGATATAGGTTTGGCCATTATGCCTTAAATGAAATTCTTGATTTCAATCAAGGAAAATATTACTCCTACACAAACAGAGACATCTAGCTACAGAAACAAAGGTGGTACAAACACCCTATGATCTGACCTTGTCCATGTGCTTGCAAATACAGGTCAGGGTCATTCCCTTTCATAGTTGAACAAATTCCAAACTAAAAAGATTTTAAAGTGTATTTCTTGTATACATGAGGGGTTTCTGATTTTTAGGGCTATGCTTGATCATAACATGTGAGGACATTCTGATCTCACCTGGTAGCCTTTGTCAATATAGACAAAGTTATCATTTGTGTATAAGTTGAACATTATGGCCTGCCTTTTAAGGACTGTACTTTGGAATGAGACAAACTTGAGTTGAAATTATAAATTTTCCATGTAGTGGTGTCAGAGTTATAATGCTCTTCTGTTATGCTGGCAATATCTGAAAACACTTGCAAAAAATTCTTGTACTAGAAATAAATTGATTATAGTCTTAAGAAATTAAAAGAATTATTCAGTAACTAGAGGACAATGCTCAAATGAACTTTTCAAACCCCTAATACAGTCCAATAGAATGTGTAATGAATGAAAACAAGTATTTTCTCCTATTTTTAATCTTCTTCCTCATTATTAAAATCTGCCCTAGAATGCCCTACTCAACCAAGTCAAATGACTGTTCTACAGAGAGCTTTGGGATGATTTACTAAGGATGTTTGGTATATATTCCTTCACTTTCTGTGTGAAGTACAGTCAGAGAGTACAGCTATCATGATGCTGTGGGGCAGAAGTCTCATACCACATTTTTCACCTGATGCTCTTGGTGCTTGCCTCTGTCAACAGACTTTTATTTGGTTGTTGCAGAACTTAGGTGAGGGAGGAAAAAGGTTAGAGACCAAAAGATCATCTATAGATAAACTTTTATAATCTGTACTGTAAATGGTGCCATACTTTTCAGTGGGGTTGGGTAGTATATGTAGGGCTGGCGAGAAACCATTTATAAAGCAAGTGGTACAGTGTAAATATTGACTGAAGAGTTGTCCTAGATCACTGTCAAGTGATCTCCCCCAAAGATTTCTGTTTCTAGAGTTGAGTTATATAGAACTTACACTTGTAAGTTTCTTCATCCACTCTTAGTGCCACCATTACATTCTGAAAAGTATTGGAACATCCAGCTGGTATGAAACATATGTCTAGCTATTGAAATACATGCAAAACAGATACACACACGTGTATACAATATGGCTATGTTTCTAATCCTTGTCGAAGTCATACATCATTTATTCATGGAAACTTGGAGATCGCTCTTTCCCCATCTTTTTCTCCATCTCTATTCCATCCAATTGTTTGCTCACATCCTCCCTCTTTCTGTCAAGAATGGTAGAGTAGACACTCTAATCAAAGTAAAACACTGTAGAGGTACCAAGATACACTGGAAAGATTACAGTGGAATCAAAATCACTCAGACATATTGGAGTGATATGAGGGAACTTGAGAACAGACATTTCAGACAGATACAAATGCAGGAGAATACTCCTCAGGATGCCTCAAACTCTGTCACCACTGAAGAAAGACCACAATAGAAGAGAGAAGACCAAGTTTCTTGTCTTTTGCATTTGTATGCACTGCTAGTCCCTGCTCACAGCCTGTGAAACTGATTAGTTCTGTTATTGACATAATAGTTGCAGGCTTGGACACATGTTGAGATATGTTAAATCACTTATTAATAGGAATTATTACATTTTATCTGTCAACAAATGCTTACAAAGGAAAATTGTCAGGCGGTTTTTAAGCATTATTTGAGCATCCTGACAGATTCCACATTTGTAAAATGATGTTTATGTTGCCTCGAAGCGATTGGAACATTTAAATCTACTAATAGCTGCAATGTTCTTCTTTCATAAATTAGAAGAGAAAAGAGGAAAATGGCTAGTTTTAAGAAAACCATATGGTATTTTAAAAGAAGACAGGAGCTTAACAAAAAAAAAATAATCAGCTGTTTATATTTGGTTTCTTTTCAGTTTACCAAAAAAAAAAAAAATGGACAAATAAAGCTTTATCATTTCTTGGAGTAAGGTACTAAAATTGCCAGATTTAAATGGCTTTAAACATAATAGCAAAATAGAATGCAGTTAAAAAAGTAAATACAGGATTTCCTTAGTGAAGTATCAACAATTTGAAGGGACATTGACCATAGACTCCATCTGCAATTCCCTGTCTTCTAAACCATAATCCAGGAAATAAATAAAATAATTGAGAAATCTACTTGCATTCCAGAACTTCACAAAATCAGGATGGAATTTTCAGCACATTCCTATTAGTGGTCCATCTTCTCATAATGAGGTTTGGTAAGAGCATATTAACCAAAGGAAAAGGACATAGAGTAATGTCCCTACAGAAATAAGCATTCACACAGCATTGGGTTTTCCTTACAGGGCTGCTTGAGTGCCTTGGCCTGGACGACCAGATCACATGGCTAGAGTAGATTGCTTGACATGGTGTCAAGTGCTTTTAGGATTCTGGATGACTAAGCATCTTTATCTAACAACCATGTTACTAACCTTGCATGGGAAAGAGCTTGAAAAGGTTAATGTAAACACTGTCTGTTTCCTTCAACCCACACAAGAGTACCACATCTGGTGAGTCACCTCACCCTGATGTCAAAACTCAGAGGACATTTGCTTTGTGAATGTCAGAATAATTTTATGAGAACCAGACACCAAACAAACTGAAGTGGAGCTCAGGGAAGAAAGAGGGGGATTGTTGTATGTGACTGATTGGGTTGTAAAAAGGGGTATGAGTGTGAGGCCAAGACCCGCTATAGTAGTCATTGAAGCTTCCAGACAAATTATATCCATGCTATGCCTAACATCAAATGGCAGGGAAACTCTGCAATAATGAGATTTTTGGAGTGCAGTGACTCCACATGAGCAAAAGTCATGGATTAGACAATTCAGTCACATCTGGCTGGTTTTATGATAAGAAAAAAGCATGCCAGGATGCAATATTAGACTCATATAACAAAAAGTACTGCCTATCTGTTGCTTGCAATTTTAACATATACACAACTCTGTAGTGATTCCAGCTCTGGATACTTAGGTTGCCCCAGGGTCCATCCACCCCAACCACAGTTAATACTTCAGTGGGAGTCCTTGACCATTTTATGCAATGTGAGAATTCAGGAGAGATAAAAACAGCAGAATACATATGTTTAAAAGCCACAAATTATGTCTCATTAAATCTGTATAAATAATGCCAGACTGTTCTGTTCCATACTTGTTAACTAATTCTGTTGTAACTACATAAATATTATTAAATATAGAACAGAATGTCTTCTCCCTACCTATGTCTTTTCTTACTCGTCTTCAAAAGCATCATAATGCATTCAGTTATATGAGATGAGGCTCTCCTCTGATCCCAGACAATCATTTGTTTCCCATTTTATTTCTACTAGTCATCAATCCTATAAAAGCCTTAGCATCTACCCCATACAGAACTCTGAAAGTGACTTCTGCAGTTGCCCATGATTCCCACACTGCCAATCTGCCAGTACTCCTGTTAATCTATCAGTCTTATTTCCTTCTGCTTTAATGTGATCCCTCATAATGTCTTCCTATCTGAACATCTGTTGTCCTCCACCTCAGTAACATTACCCAGATGTCTTTCTCCATTCAAAACGTATCTTATTACAGGAATATTTCAAACATCAATGGAAACATGACCTCGTCCATGAACCTATACTAGTTTACCAACACTTTTTTCCCTACTCTTGATGTTTAAGTTATTTTCAGACAATATCTTTTCCTCACAAAAACTGACCTGAAAGAAGACATTGCATCATCTTTCTATACCCAATTGTGAAAATAATAACACCAATATATGTTAGCAAAATGTATTTTTTGAGATTTTTTATTTTATGATTTACATTAATTTTACAGATCAGCCATGGGTTCCCCTGTCTTCCCACCTCCCACCCCCACCTCCACCTTCCCCCCAGCCCCTCTCCTCCAAGGCAAAGACTCCCCTGGGGATTCAGCTCAACCTGGTAGATTCAATCCAGCAGGTCCAGTCCCCTCCTCCCAGGCTGAGCAAAGTGTCCCTGTGCAAGTCCCAGGTTCCAAACAGCCAGCTCATGCACTAAGAACAGGTCCGGGTCCCCCTACCTGGGTGCCTCCCAAACAGTTCAAGCTAATCGACTGTCTCACTCACTTTTTTTTTAATTATGTGTTTTTATGCTGTTATGTGCACATAAATGCAGGTGCTCATGGATGAGGGCAGAAGCATTGGATCCCTCGAAAAATGGACATACAGGTGGCTTTCAGCACAGTGGGTGCCAACACTCAAGAGCAGTATGTGCTCTTAACTGGTGAACCCTGCTAAAAGGGCTTTTATTTTATTGGGTCCTTTTCAAGTTATAGTTAATTATCAGACAAAAAATCTTTCATTAAAATGCGAGCAGGAAAATGCCTTTTAATAATTTAATGAGTAAAACTGTATAACAACATAATGATATTAAAACAAACGCTCTGTGTGTGTGTGTGTGTGTGTGTGTGTGTAGAGGGTGTGTGTGAATGGTGATAGTCATGCCCCAGTGACCCTGCACGCTCTGGTGGCACCGTCATTTCTGGGTCGTATGTCCTACATAAACAGGCCGGGCGGTGGTGGTACACGCCTTTAATCCCAGCACTCGGGAGGCAGAGCAAGGTAGATCTCTGTGAGTGCAAAGCTACACAGAGAAACCCTGTCTCAACAAACAAAAAACACAAACACAAACAAAAAATTCTGTAACACAGACCTCAGTTCTTCCTCCCGTTTGCCATTATAACTCCTATGGCCTCACCTCCATCACAACAGCAGACTCTTTGCAGGGGCCTGCCCTCCCATTTTACCTCCATTTCTGGGGAACTCTGGAGAACCGAACCATTAGGTGGACCCAGGTTTACTCCCTCCTCCCATCCCTTTGTGTCAGCCATTTACTCATAGCAATATTCTCTACCTGAGTACTAAGTGGCCGCATGGGACAGGGGCTCACGTTGGCGATGCCCACTCTCATTCCTGTACCTCATTACAACTGCTCCAGCCATATCCCTATCTCTGTAGCAGCCTGCCTGCTGTGCTCCCTTTTCTCATCTGTCTTTCCTCCACTCTTGGGGGTCTCTGCCAAAGCTTGGAATGGACTCAGCTTCTGCCGTTCCAGTGAACCCTCTCACCCATCTGTAATTCTAGCCCATTCCTGTGACTTCAGATCAGCCCTGGATATCTAGAAACAATTTCTACTGGGACCTCCCAGTGGCCACAGCCTTCGGAGCCTAGTTTGGGTGAATCACACTATCCTTCCGGTCTTCTGATAAGATTTCTCTGTACTCACCCTCAGCCCTGTAACAGCCTGCTTTCGGGTGCCTTTTGCCAGTGAATAAATTCACTGGAAACTCCCAACTCCTGCTTCAGACCCAAACCACCACCCCCCCCACCCCCACCCCCCCACCCCCCGACACCAGCCCATTGTCCCTGTCGGGTCCCTCCAGATTATGCTTTGGCATACCGCAACTTCCTTTCAGGAGCCTCTCTTCCTACCACATATATACTCCAACTTCCTGTGGACCCATTGCTAGGTGTCAACAGGACCCACTTAGCTTTTTGCTGAAGCACTTCTCAGTCTTTTCTCTTTGCCAGTCTTTATCCTTCTCCACCACCCACCTATAAGCATTCCCTACCAGGCAAGCCACAGACACCATGCTTTCCTAAGACACAGAGAGGGCCACAGAAACCAGGAAACAGAACACACCAACCCAACAAACACAAGACCAGATTTCAACACCTAGCATCACAATTATCCCAAGCAATGAAGTATAGCCAAGTGTACCAACAAAAATATATGTGCCAGTAGGTATTAAATAATAGATTTGAAAAACAAAGCAGTTATTTCTAGAAATGGGAGAAGATAATAGGAGAGTTGCAGGTCTTGGCCAACCAGGAGTACAACTTCTGCAAACTTACTGGAAAAGGCTGTGTTCCTTGATACAGAATTGGGAATGAAAGTATTTGCATTCTGATTCCTTAGTCACTGGTGAAGACTTGAAGATGTCTGTAGCCACAGAGTCCTAAATTCTGTATCTCAGTTTTGTACCTGGAGACATGATATTCTTGAATGTTTGGATATTTTAACTGAAGGAAAATGACAGAAAACTCCCCTGAACCTACTTTTGCCATAATTTACAAATGAGGAAACCTAAAACCTAATAAAAATCTAACTAGGATGGTTCTATTCTTCTGGGCTTTAGTTTGTAGAATATTAGGATTTTTAATTCAAAAAGAAGAATCTAACTGTATAATTAGGTACTTGTTAAATTTTGTGATTTAGTCATTACTAAGTTATGTAATGCTGAGAAAATACATAACATAAATATTGCAAAATAGTGCAAAAAAATGCGACAGCTAACATGTGGCTATCCCAATGAAACAAAACAATTTTTCTTTTGAGGGAATATATTGCCATTTTGACCAAGGTTCAAATAAACATCCTCTTTGAAAAGTTTCTTAATTTCAGCTTCATCATTTCATTTTTTTATAGGAAGTCTTTTAAATGGAGCCACAAAAGAGGGGCAAGAGTTCCCATGTTTCAAATCAGAGACTGTAGTTCTGAAATTTGAATGACTCTCACATCCTGGGCTGCTGGTTAATTATTAAGAAATGACAGTGACCACAGCATTTGACTCAGTAATTCCACCTCTAGATAGGAAACATCATTCATAATAAATAATTAGAAAATAGATCTATACCAACACTAGAGTGCTAATTAAATAATTTACAGAATGACTACATGATAGAATATCTAACAATGTGGAAAATAGATATAACACAACGATATAAACATGCATAGCCAGGCAGTGGTGGCGCGTGCCTGTAATCTCAGCACTCGGGAGGCAGAGGCAGGTGGACCTCTGTGAGTTCGAGGCCAGCCTGGTCTACAAAGCAAGTTTCAGGTCAGCCTCCAAAGATACAGAGTAACCCTGTCTCAAAAAAACAAAAAAAAAATGTGCATTTACCTACTATATAATTTTAATGTTTTATGTCCTGGATGTAATCTATAGTTTTATTATATCTATAAATATTTGTATACAAAGGTATTATATTTTGATATTTGACTCATGGTTGATTTGTCTTTATAGTAGTTACTATTTTTGTAAATTATATTCATGCTTCCCTATAACATTAATACTTGTGAAAATAAAACATACATGTAAAAATGAGACATGTCAAAACATTAATTTAAATAGACAGCTGCAATTTTGGTCCATTTAGCTATTATAAACTACTAACATATTAATATTTAAATGGTTTGTCTAGTAATTTAATTTTTGAAAGCCTACTATTTAAACTTGAATGAGGTAAAAATATGAAATAGACAATAATTTTCTGACTTTTGCAACTTTCCACATAATTGACCAGGGTGTAACTTGTCCTCTGAAAGAAAGCTAAACCAAATAATAATAGCAAGAGCCTTTAACTCTATCATGATCCTTTATTTGGAAGGTAGCATAATATTCATCCAATTGCAAATGTAAATTTTAATAAATTTGCAGCCATAGACTTTAATCAAGCTCAAATGTCTGTAGTTTAGACTGTGGAGTAGGTATTTTAGACAATTGCACTCGCAATTTTTCAAAAACAGCTCCTCCAAGATACTTTTCCTGAAGGGTTGCCACATTTGCTCAACAAAACTGTTACCCATATTCTATCCTTTCTCAAACCTAGAGGTGAAACTGCTTCTGGACTGCTTTTTGGAAGGACTGTCTACCTGAAGAAGAAAGAGATGGGTAGCAAAGAAGGGAAGGGGAATGAAATCCTGTCTTAGGGTTTGTAGTTTTCTCTAGAGCACAGAGGAATTTTGGCTTGCATGTACCCTGTGATTTCATGTTCAACAATGAAGGAGAGCAAAGTACAGCAAATAGAGAAATATTAGATCCCTGCCTTGTATTCCTATATGTACTGCATGTCTTTGGGGAGTTTTAGGTTTTCTTTAGGGACAGGGAAATTTTAACAATTAAAAAAACAAAGTTCAAACCTGGGCTTGGTCCACAGCAAGTAGAGAAGGCACAAATAGGAACAGTACTATCACACTGTTTCTGCAACCTTCCAGCATTCTGTTCTACTTCTGAGCTTTTGAAATAATAGAGCCCATTTTGTGGTAGATATATACTCTTATTCTTTAAAATACACCATTCATATCTTTTTTAAGTTCTGATATCTTTCCTACTGCCTCCTGTGATATATGTATTTGTATTCCGAGATTGTTTTTATATGTATCTCTTTCTGTTTAAGTAGGCACTGGTATGTGTGTCTCTCTACCTGTCATTGGCGTATCTTCCAATCAATGGATCATATTTGTAGCATTATTTGTTTATTGCCTTTAGTGTTTGTGTGTGTGTGTGTGTGTGTGTGTGTGTGTGTGTGTGTGTGTGTGTTCTCTAAGACTTTTAAGCTAACACTTGAGAAATGATGTTTTATGACTTCAATGCCAGATGTTTCTCTTGTAGGTATATATAATGATATGTTTCCCATCACAGGGATCCTTTTCAGCAATTGGAAACACTCATAATGGAATCTAATTCTGCTTAATTAAAATTTTATTTGTAATCTTATCATCTTTTATGAAATACTTTTATAAAATATCATAAAGCTAAAATTTATTTTCTTTTGTGACTTTCTAAAGAACCTTTGGTCTTTTCTGTTCATAGGACATCGGCATTGGCTGATTAAACATTCTCTAGACATATTCACTGTGTTGCAGACAAGAACTATGATAATTTTTATCTTCTGATTTTCTATTATTCATGTTTTATTCTAATTCCCGATATCAGCCATTTTATTCCATCAATCTTGTCTCTACTAAGTTTTGTAATCAATGTTTATTATGTGTCATTCATATGTCCTAAGACACTCATTTTTCCTCATATTCTATTCTGCTGTGGTTAGATTATTTGAGTTTTATGACTTTTAGGTCTTCATAAATTTATTTATAAAGAAAAGGTCAGCCCAGCAGGTCACTGTATATGTGCTGGTAAATTATGTCTTAGTGTTAAGTTGTAAATGATGAGACTTTCCCCAAAGCGGCTGCATTGTATAAACCCTGATTAAGGGAGATTCCGACGGATGTCACAGTTTCTCTTGCTGTCCTAGTGGGTTGCAAAGACTTGTTGTCATTTTTTAAGATTACACTTGTTCTCATTTATGAATAAATGCTATAATTTTGTTTTGTTTTGTTTTGTTTTGGGTTTTTTGGTTTTTTTTTAAATTATTATATTTGTGTTTTAATTCTACATATCAGCCATGGGTTCCCCTGTCCTCCCCCCTCCCGACCCCGCCCCCAAATTCCCCCCAGCTCCTCGCCTACCCCCATCTCCTCCAGGGCCAAGACTCGCCATTTAAACCTGGTGGATTGAGTACAGGCAGCTCCAGTCCCGTCCTTCCAGGCTGAGCAAAGTGTCCCCACTTAAGTCCAAGGTTCCAAACAGCCAGCTCATGCACTAAGGACAGGTCCCACAGCCTGGATGCCTCCCAAACAGTTTAAGCTATTCAGTTGTCTCACTTATCCAGAGGGCCTGATCCAGCTGGGGGCTTCACAACCTTTGGTTCATAATTCATGTGCTACCATTTGTTTGGCTATTTGTCCCTGTGCTTTTCCAATCTTGGTCTCAACAATTCATACTCTTACAGTCCCTCCTCTTTCTCAACAATTGGACTCCTGGAACTCCACCTGGGGCCTGGCCAAGGATCTCTGCATTCACTTCCATCACTTATTGGATGAGAGTTCCAGCATGACCGTTAGGGTGTTTGGCCATCTGATCACCAGACTAGGTCAGATCAGACTTTCTCTCAACCATTGTCAGCAGTCTACAGGGATGTATCATTGTGGATTTCTGGGGACCTCTCGAGCACTCTGCCTATACCTGTTCTCATGTGGTCTTCATTTATCATGGTCTGTTATTCCTTGTTCTTCCTTTCTGTTCTTGATCCAGTTGGGATCTCCTGCTCCCCTAAGCTTTCTTTCCCTGAAAACTTGACCTTCACTACTCCCACTTTCATCCAGATTGTTCATGTAGATCTCATCCATTTCTCTGTCATTGGGCGATCCCTGTGTCTTTTCTAGGGTCCCGTTTTCTAGGTAGCCTCCCTGGAGTTGTGTAGCAGTTTAGTCATCTTTGTTTTACATCCAGTATCCTTCTATGAGTGGGTACATGCCATGTTTGTCCTCTGAGTCTAGGTTACCTCACTCAGGATGATTTTTTCTGTATCCATCCATTTGCCTGCAAACCTCAAGATGTCATTGTTTTTCTCTGCTGAGTAGTATTCCATTGTGTATATGTATCACATTTTCTTTATCCATTCTTCAGTTGAAGGGCATCTAGGTTGTGTCCAGGTTCTGACTATTACAAACAATGCTGATATGAACATAGCTGAGCAAATGCCCTTGTGGTATGATTGAGCATTCCTTGGGTATATACCCAAGAGTGGTATAGCTGGGCCTTGGGGGAAATAGATTCCCAATTTTCTAAGGAAGTGCCATATTGATTTCCAAAGTGGCTGTACAAGCTCGCATTCCCACCAGCAATGTAGGAGAGTTCCCCTTGCTCCACATCCTCTCCAGCATAAGCTGTCTTCTGTGTTTCTGATCTTAGCCATTCTGACAGGTGTAAGGTGGTATCTCAGAGTTGTTTTGATTTGCATTTCCCAGATAATTAGGGATGTTGAGCAATTCCTTAAATGTCTTGCAGCCATTTGAACTTCCTCTGTTGAGAATTCTCTGTTTAGGTCTATAGCCCATTTCTTAATTGGACTGTACACCTATGAACATATAATTTTTTGACAAAGAAGCCAAGAATGTACAATGGAAAACAGAAAGCATCTTCAACAAATGGTGCTGGCATAACTGGATGTCAATGTATAGAAGGCTGCAAATACATCCATATCTGTCACCGTGCACAAAGCTTAAGTCCAAGTGGATCAAAGACCTCAACATAAATCCAGTTACTCTGAACCTGATAGAAGAGAAAGTAGGAAGTAGTCTTGAACGCAGTGGCACTGGTGATCACTTTCTAAATATAACACCAGTAGCACAGACACTGAGAGAAACAATCAATCAATGGGACCTGTTGAAATGAGAAGCTTTTGTAGAGCAAAGGACACAGTTAACAAGACAAAGCAACCACCTACAGAATGGGAAAAGGTCTTCACCAACCCCACATCTGACAGATCTGATATCCAGAATATATAAAGACATCAAGAAATTAGACGTCAAAATTTTTTAAATTTCAAATGAGGGTGTGTAGATGTCTGACGATGGTGGTTGGCATGCAATACACACACACACACACATGCACACACGCACACACACATGTAGATTTAGAAAGATCAGATTTAATGATCTATACCAAAGATGTGGAACTCCATTTACCATGAAAAACCTGATCTTTGTAAAGTCTCCACATGAGAAATAACAAGAAAACAACATATCTGCAGTGTGTGTGTACTCCATCCTTCTGAAGCTCATTTTATATGTTACATTTTCATCATCTTTAGTTCACCTAATAGTCATGACACAGGACTGAACTGTTATCTTACTCTGTAAGCTTTCTGAGTCTTATATTTTGCCATGTGTTTTTGTACATCACTTTGAATTGTCTTTTATTTTTTATTGTTACTATTTGTGTCCTTTAAATTTTAAATATATCTCAGTAATATCACAGTGTGTCATGTTTTTTCATAATATACTCCTGTCATTGAAGTTTACATATCAATCTAATTGGGTCACCAAAGTACTCATTTAGCTGGTTATAATATTATTTATTGCATCTTTATAGAGTGCTGCTTAGAGAAGGTCCTCTTCCATGTCAGTAGGAACTATCTAGAGGTTGGGATAGAACAAAAGCATAGAGTAAGACTGAATTCCATGTGTTGACTACCTGAGCTCACACATAGGATCTTGATGGGAATCTACACCAGCCATACACACGGTTCTCAGGTCTTCTGACTTGGATTAGAATTTATACTCCTGGTTTTGTATATTTCCACATAGTTCATAGACCTTTTCAAACTTTCTGCTTACAAGAGTGAATTTCTTGTCATCTCATTCAAATTTTGTATATATAGAGAGGATGGTGATGCTGTGTTTATGGAGAGTCCTAACACACAACTTGTACTGAAAAATATAGATTAAGGAAAGCCTGTTGTGTTTTCAGTTTGTTACTTGATTCTTACACTTAACCTATTAGGACCTTTAGTATATTCCTATGTTTATTTCACTTTCTATTTGTTGTGATTTCCATCATCTCTTGGTTCTCTACTGTGTAGCAACCATTGCAATGAAAGAGTGAATATCATGAATAATCTGTGAACAGACTATATGTTTATGAGTATTGATCAGCACATATTTAGTAAATTGTAAGAATAACCATAAATACAAACTCCAAAATATCCACATATCACAGCACAGAAAAGACTAAGTCCAAACTCAAAGTTGTTTCTCTCAAAGCACTTCTTTCTCTACCATGTTATGTATAGTTGGTTTTCCATTTGGAACCCCTTTACATTTCTATAATGACTAATTATATTAAACAGTAAGTTCTTTAATTCTGGTTCAAATAGTGAACAATATTTTGTATTCATTCCAATCATTTTTCTTGGATAAGATGTAGAGTTATGATCATTAAAACATAGTATATATATATATATATATATATATATATATATATATATATATATTTGATATAAGTCTGACAAGTACAAGCTACAAATTAAAGAAAAAGAATACAGCAAACATGATCTTGCTTATTCATTCAAAGACATTTGAGGAATATTTTCTTTTTAATTTTAACAAATTAGAAAAATTTACCATTTATATATCTTATATACCCAAAGAGATTTCCTACAATTCAAAACCCACATCAAATATCTCAATAATAAAAATAGACTTCTGAACAAAATGATCTCTATCTCCCCAAACAGTAACTTTAAAATTCCTAAGAGAGAAATCTTAATAGCCTTCTTCACAATGATTTCCAGGTGCTTTCACTGCAAATGTATAAATTAAATCAAGAAAAAATGGTCTAATATCCTCAAATTCAATTTTGAAGTTCTCAACACATTCAAACATTATTGAAATGCAACTTTCATGTAATTGCTTAGAAAAACTTTAAGAAGCAGATATTTGGAAATCTGCACTCTCTCCCTATTTTAGAATCTCATGTAAGTTATCAGTATCCCTGTGGAAAAAAATCAAAAGTATTCTCTCAAAAACACAGGAAGAAGACAAGGGTGCTCATTCTATAGTTCAATCTACTGTTTGAAATTTTAATCAGAAAAACCAAGTGAAAGGCAGAAAGAACAGGGAGACAAACAATGAAGGAAGGAGTCAGATTATCATTATTCAGAGGATACTTATTGGTGAAATTATTAAGGCCACTCCACCCAATTGTGCTTAAAAAGTCCTAAACTCCAACCAAAGAGTCTCAACTGACATATTCAGTAAAGTAGGACACAACCACTATGTGCAAAACCCAGTAGCTTGTCTGCACAGCTACACAGAATTACCTCAAAATGTAATTTTAAAAAATTCCACTCATAATGGCCTTAGAAATTAGAACAAAACAACAATTAAATAAAAATGAAGACCTCTGATACATCTAACAAGAATAAGAAAAACAGGACAATGAAACCAGAAAGCTCTGAACAAAGAAATTAAAGAACAAGCTCATTTGTGGATAGAGAGAATTAAAATTGATAAAATGTCCATATGACTAAAAAATATCTACATATTAAACAAAGCTGCATTAAAACACCAATGGCATTCTCTGAAAACTGCAAAAATATAATCCTAAAATTAATATGGAAGCACTAAAGACTCCTCACAGTTGAATTATTCCTTAATAAAAGCACAATGCTAGAGGCCCTACAATAACTGGTTTCAAATATACTATGGAGCCGTAGCAAAAGCAACATGGTATTGGCATAAAAACACTTAGACCAATGTGGATGAATGGGTCTCTGGAAGAAAATCTACATATTTACAGCCAACTGAATCAGATAATGGTACCTATAGAACACACTGGATAAAATTCAGTCTCTTAAAATAGATGCCATGAAAGCTATATACCCACACTAGTACATTGACAGTCAATTCAGATCTGTGACAGCATAGAAAACAGTCCAAATGTGTCAGAGACCTTTAATGGAAATTTTACTTTAAATTGTTCTAGTAAAGCAGGAGAAATACTTCAAGGTTCTAGCACACTAACACTTTTCTAGGTAGATTTGGGAAAGGGGGTGAGTGGAAGGGGGGCAACTAGGAAAAGTGGAGGGAGGGGAACCTGTGGTCAGGATGTATTGTATGTGAGAAGAATACATTTAAAAAAGATTTACTGAATCCACCAGGTTTAAATGAATCCCCAGGGGAGTCTTGGCCCTGGAGGAGATGGGAATGGAGGGGCGTTGGGGGGAAGGTGGGGGCGGGGGCTGGAGCGGGGAGGACAGGGGAACCCATGGCTGATGTGTAAAATTAAAACACAAATATAATAAATTTAAAAAAGGAGAGAAAAAAAGATTTAAAAGTAAACATTGATACACATGCCTATATCAAGATAAAAACCTTCAGCACAGCAAAATAACTAATCAGCAGAGCACAAGATAGCATGCATAACTAGATATAACATTTGTCAGCTTATTTTCTGACAAAAATATTGCTCAGCATATATATTGAGTTTATAAATAAAAATTAATAATAATTAATTCAGTTAATAAATGTGGAATAATTTGAAAACTTCTTAAAAGAAGTCCAAATTGCCAGTAAATTTATGGGGGGACAGAACTTCAACACCTTTAATTATTAAGAAAATAGAATTTAAAACTACAGGGAGATTCGGTCTTACCCCATGGTCCCCCACACTTTCAGGCATTTGAGTACTTGGTTTCCAGTTGATAGTGATATTTGGGAGGTTTCGGAGGTGTAGCCTTGTTGAAGAAAGTATGTCATTGCAGGATGAGCTTTACTAGTTTAAAGATTCATGACATTTTGAGTTGACTCTATCTACTGTCTGTGGCTCAAGATGTGAGCTCTCGGCTGTTACTTCAGGCACAATGCTTTCCTCTTCCATCATTGACTCCAAACCTCTGGAAGCATAAGCCCAAATAAACTTTTTTTTTCTATAAGTAGCCTTGGTCATGGTGTTTTATCACTGCAATAGAAGAATAATTAAGATATAGCTGAACCAAAATGGCTGCTACCAAATAAAATATAACAAAAACAGGTAAGGGTATGCACAGGGGGAAAAAATGAATTCATTGTTTGGGGTGTAAAAATTAGTATGGCCACTAGGGAAAACAGAATGGAAGGTCCTAAAAGACAGTAGCAAAAGAATGATCATGAGATCTAGCTATACCATTCCTATCAACTTTTCTGAAGGAATACTAGTCAATATGCATATAAGGTATCAACATGCTCTTGTTCACTAAAATACTATTCACAATAGTTGAACAATGAAACCAGTGAATGTGCCCTCAACAGATTAATGCATAAAACATGGCATATGTAAAATGTAATAATCAGTCACAAAGAAGAATAAAATCACAAAAGGGAAATGTACATTACTCACCATCAATGTATTGAGGAAAACAAGATAGTTACAGAAAAACAAGTACCACGTTCCTTTTCTCATATGTGCAAGGGACTCACAAACAATGAAATGACCTGAAAGCAAAGGAGTCACTGCTGCAGAAGCCTAAGAATCAGCCAGAGCACTGTGAGAGGAAAGGATAAGAGAGAGGGAAAACACGTCTGACCAAAACTCAGCAGAGAGGTGTGCAGGAATATACTTTTAGGCTCCTTCCATGAAAAATGTAGATCAGTATTTTGTATCAATCCAGATTTATATTCAGCACTCCTCAGCCTTGTCACCTGACAGGGTGCTGTTTCTTATTTCAGTTTGCTCATGGCCATGAAAGCCATGAAAACATGCTAGTCATATGCATTGATGACTAACATTCAAAAGTCTCTGCTTTCCACAGTTGGCTATATGTAAAGATTTATATTGTGAATTTAAAGAAAATACCACATATAAAAGCCAGGGATTTTTAAAAACTATTTGTTCTATTTTACATATGAGCATGGAAGTAAGGTATGTGAACATGAGTTCAGGTGCCCATGGCAGACAGATCCCTCTTGAGCTAAAGTTACAAGTGGTCCTGAGCTTCCAGACAGATCCTAACAGTCACTCTGGGGTCCTCTACATGAGTGTTATAGTTTCTTAACCATTGTGCAATCTGTCCAGTCCCAAAGATAGTAATCTCTCAAAATTGCTCTGAGATAGTTGACTAAATCATAGGTTTACTAATACTAATGATGACCTACACTTATTAAGTGTGTGGGTGGACTGCACACAGGAGGACAGATGGATGAAATCTGTAAGCAAAAGACACACCTCTGATTCTCTTGAACTTATTTTAAACTGGGAATCAAAAACTTTGTTTCTTCAAGTAAATCTGCACATTCAGAGACATTTAAGTTCCCAGTGTGGCTTGATTCACATTGAAAGTTATGAAATCAGTAAAAATACCTGTTGAATAATATTCATCATCTAGCACTCTTTAGAGCATTTTACTTGTATCCATGTAAATGTATTCACATAAATTACAAGAAGTATACAGTAGGTTCTAAAAGTACACTTTTAGGCTCTTTTCATTAACAAAGTGGATCAGTATTCTGGATCAATCCAGATCTATATTTATCCTTCCACATCATTGTTCCCTGACAGAGTGCTGATCATTCCAGCTTGCTCATCACTGTGATCCAAAGAGTCTCAGTTTTTAAGTATTAAGGTGATTAAATCAAGGCATGGAGTTTTACTTAATGTCCTGCAATGATGCTTGGTAAATGTTAGCTTCTTAGTTTATTACATTAACATAAATGATTAAATGCAGGGATGGAGTTCTATCTTTTAGACCTGATTGTTTAAAAATACCGTCTGTCTCATTGCTATGCCACTTCTGAAATCAGCATCCCATCCTCTATGACTCCATGACTAAAGGAAACTCATACTGAGAAATGTATTTCCCTCTCAAAGTCAGAGTTTAGAATGAATGCTACCACTGTATACTGCCATGTGTGAATACCCCACCCAACTATGCATTGTGTATACTTCCAAGTGTATTCACATGGCATATTCATCCCATTCAAGTCACCATTATGTATACTGCCATGTGTCAATACTCCACTCACCTCAGTATTGTGTATATGGCCAGGTGTAAATACCCCACTCAACTCAGTATTATGTATATAGCCATGTGTAAATACCCCACTCAACTCAGCATTATGTATATTGCCATGTGTGAATACCCCACTCAACTCACATTATTTCTTATAAATCATACAGAATTCCTTGCCCCCATTGTTGCATCTAGATACAACTTCCTTTATTTTTTTTTTTTTTCATTTTAAATCATTTACCTGTTCTTGGGTAATTTCACACATGTATACAATGATGTTAGGTCATCTTTACACTTACTTTCCCTGCTGTCTCACCCAGCATTGTCCCCAAAACTCCTGTCTCAATTTCATGTCTTTTTTAATGTTCTATTTAAGATTATAATATAATTACATTTCTCCCTCCAAACCTTTCATATGCCCTTTCTTGTTCACTTTCAAATTCATGGCCTTGTTTTTCATTGTCATTCCATGCACATATATATGTACACACATAAATATATGACCTGCCCAGTCTGTATAATATTACTTGTATGAACCTTTGCATAGCCGATATATGAGGGTGCCAGTAAGTTGGTTTAGTTTGGTAGAAACATTTGCAGCCAGAATTACAACCTGATTTCAGTTGTAGGCACCTACATGGTAGAAGGAGAAAGAAGCTCTTGAAAGCTTTCTCTGACCTACATACACACACACCACCACCACCACCACCACCACCATCACCACCACCATCAACAACAACAACAGCAACAACAACAACTAAATTAGAAATTAAATACACTAGACAAATATGTGTGTATTCACATCTTACCTTATTAACTGATTATATGACCAATTATTCAAATATTTAGTGCACAGACACTATATTCAGTTATAAAATATATCAGTACCTTTTTATATATGGATAGTAAGGGGATTCTTGCGGGGAGGGGTGTCCCATAGTATTTTTTTATTTTCCTGCTTTTGAGACAGTTTCTTTGGGTAGTCCAGGCTGACTTTGATTTCACATGAAAACCAGGTTAGCCTGGAACTCCTGGTCTTCCCGTCTCAGCTCCCATGTGCTGGGATTACAGATACATAACACCATGTCCAGCTTTCTAAGTATTATTTACTCACACAAGGACGACATCTGTACTCAAGTACAAAACAGTAAACTAATAAGTGAAATTCAGCACTAGTTCTCACAGGCTTGCAAAATGATCTCATCTTGTAGTATGCTGTTTCCTTGCTTTTTATTTGTATTGACTTTCCTAGCTTTTGCTTTGTGTTTACCTTTATTTCTGCCCAGACATAAGCTCCATACTTGTAGATTTTTGTTTTCATGGAAAATTGGTAGGTCCATTTACTTTAAAAGAAAGTTAAAGAAAAACTGCTTCATTTACATATATTTTAATCTAATTTATACATAAAATTATTTTACTCAAAATATTTTAAGTAAAATCTATGTGTGCCTATTCACAAGTGTCTATGAAAACACGAACACGTGTAGGAAGACCACATTTTGTCCCGTTTCAGACATCAATAATCTCAAACATATTCAGCCCCACCAAGTGTGATCATTGATCCTGCATTTGTCTCCAACAAACCCCTTGTAATCATTACTTTTCCGTTGCTGTGATAGCAGATCTTGACAAAACAACTTCAGGAAGAAAGAGTTTGTCTTAGATCACGGGAGTACCATGCAGGATGACTAGGAAGCTTGGCAGCAGGAGTGGGAGGCCAGCCTTGTGGAAAGGAAGCAGAGAGATCACATTTTCTTTGCCTGCAGGGAACAGAACAGGAAGTGGGGCAGAAGTGAAACCTCACCTCCAGTGACATACTTCCTCGGATACCCTTCCACACCTTAAACTTTTAACCTTCCACTCCTCAAAAGTTCATAACTTTTGCAAACACTGAAAACAACAGGGAGCAGGTGTTCAAATACATATGCCTGTTGAGGGGCTTTTGCTTACTCAGACCGTAATGCCCTCCTGCAAGACTTAGTGAGAAAAAAAAAAAAGACCAACGTCTGTCTTTCTTGCAACATTTTATGTGTGACACTCAATAAAGTTTTGAGTATTAACTAACAAATATCACAGTGAATGTCTGAGTATTGTAGGACACCAGCAAATTAAGATCAGCTCATCTAGTAACATTCTCCCCTGACAAGTCATGTGGAAAAGATTGGACACACTTATTTACTATGTAAATCTTCTAACTGCTAAAAATTAGGTCTGTGAAGTACACATGCCGTTTGTGAAAAACACCAGCATTCAGCTTTATAGAATGGTAGCTATGTCCTCAACTCACTTACATCCTTGGAAGCTATCATTTTTGTCTGGTGCTGACATGCTGGGAATTTCTGTTTTCTTGCTTTTGGCAAATTCACCCAAGATCATATATACATTAATTTAGAGGAAATAACAACAGCCTTGTTCAAGGTATTAGGAGATGAGAAATCTTCAGAACTGTCTTTAAATGATACCTTGGGCTTTTCATAATCTTTTTTTATAACTCAAGTTCCCTATTTGGGACTATATTTAGAAATAATATATAATATGGTATACAGTATTATGTATTACACACACATGTATATTTTTTACAGAAACAATGCCAGAAAAGGGGGAGAATAAAGACATTATATTGTGTGAATTTTTAAGTACAGTAATCCTAGAAATATTAAAATTTCAGTATTGTTTTAAAATTTGATAAACATTTATTCATTCTTCCAACCTGTATTTCTACACTGTGAATGCCTCGGGAATGCAGAAAATCATTTACAATATTCTGAGAAACAAATATATGATTTTCATCTATCTAGTCTGGGTTCCTCCAAATATTTTTCTTCCTGTTAGGAAAGAAAACTAACGTGTAATGTTTCCCAAAGGTATTCTTGGTTAGGCAGTAGGAACATGGTACACTTGGAAGCTAATTATATTCATGTTCTTATTTGCATAGTTTTTCTCCTGTTCAATGTCACACAGGAGCTACTAAGCATGAAAGAATCAGCAAAGTTGTGCCGACTGTGCTTGCTCTCCCCTTTGCTCTCCCTGTGTAAGCTAAATCAAAGGTTGGCAGTCGTGGCCCCTAGGCTACGTTTGACTCACCACAGTTTGTAAACTAAGTTATTGAAGCACAACCACACCCATTCATTTATATTATCCAACGCTGCTCTTCAGCGACAACCACAGTTGAAAGCTTATGAATTATATTTTATGGGCCACAAACTCCAAAATACTCACTCTCTGGCCCTGAACAAATAAAAATTGCTGATTTCTGACCTGAATAATCATTTTGTTGTTAAGAAGGCTATGAGGAAAGCAGTTGTTAATATGAAGGAAATGACAAAATGTGTTCATGTTAATAATGTGCCTGCTAATCACAATACATGTAAACCTTGTGTGTACAAGTTTGGGTCAAATTAAACGTATGTAGCACTTCAGATATTTATGAATTGTTTGGTGAAAAAAGCCTTTAAAATCTTTTCTACCTCTTCGTATTTCTCAATACATAATATATTCAGACACAGTAATAAAATTGTGTCTTGGAACATATTTATCACCCACCTCATTGTGTCCAGCCTCCCTTAACCCTAGCTCTGCTCTCAGCTAGTATGAATGTCTAGATTCTACTATAACTGAGATCATGGAGTGCCAGCCCTCCTAGGTTTTGTCTCTAGTTCTGCCCATCTTGACACAACACAACTTCATTTTCTTATGATTGAATAGTACTCTATTGTGTGCATGTGCCAATCATTACTTGATCGATACTTAGGTTGATATCCTTTATTAGCTGTTGTAAATGGTACTGAAATGAGCGTGGAAGTGCATATGTTTCTTTGAGACGTGTATTTCATTTCATTTGCATACATACTCAGTAGCAGAACTGCTGGGTCATAGGACTGCTGGGGGATGGACTTCCTGTATGCTGTGAATCTGTATTGCTACCACTGGTTAATAAAGAAGCTACTCTGGCCTATGGCAAGACAGGTTATAGCCAGGCAGGAAATCCAAGGAAAGAGACAGAGAGAAGAGGGACAGAGTCAGGGCAGACATGATCCAGCCACCCAAGGGACAAGATGCCAGCCGACCTGTAATGCCACAGCCACATATCACAATATAGTTTAATAGAAATGGGTTGATTTAAGACATAAGACCTAGCTAGCAAGAAGCCTGAGCCATAGACCAAGCAGTTTGTAGTTGATATAAGCTCCTGTATGTTTATTTGGGACCAAGCAGCTATGGGACAGGAAAACTTCTGTCTACAAGGGGAACTTCTATTTTTGTTATTAGGTTTTAAGGAAATGTCCGACAGTTTTCCACAATGACTGCACTAGTTTGCACTTCCAGCAAAAACCAGCTGATGTTTCCTTCTTCAAATCTTGTGAACACTTTGCTTTTAGCAAATCTTGTTCTTACTAAATAATAGACAGTATGTTATAATGTGAAAAACAAGCTAATTTAATTTCACAACTTTTTCTTCAAGTTCCCAAACTCGATTTCTTCATATATGAAGGATTACAGTGTAAGCCTCATCCCATTCATCAGTATGAAGTATTTTAGAGGCCGAGCTGTTTTGAATCTCTGGATAGGGGATTCCAAGGTAAGTACAACTCAATTGCTCTTCCTCAATCTGTGACTTGCAAGTTTCTCTGAGGTGCTGATTTCTTTACCACAAGTTCCTGCACAGGAATCCTGAAACAACATATATGGAAAGAAGTGATGGGATAAACATCTATTTATATGATATATCAATGTAGAATAACCCAAAATCACTACAGTTTCATTTTCTATGCTGAAACCTGGGTACAGCTCTGAATGTCTCTGGAAGTAAAGTCTTTATTTGCCCGTGCTGTGCATGCGCTCTGCTTTAGATGCACGCTCTCATCATGGGAAACTGCACCCATCACTCAAAAGACACTGCAACTTATTTCAGTGAGGTTTCTGAATTATTCAAGATATCCAAAACTTACAATGTCTACACCTGGGCTAGAGAGATGACTCGGCTGCTAAGAGCACTTTCTTCTCTGGCACAGTACCTACGCTCAGTTCTCTTCACCCATATTGACAGTGCACAAACATCTGTTAACTGCTGTTCCAAGTGATCCAATGTCCTCCTCTGGTTGCTATGGACACCATGCATGTATTTGGCACACAGACTTATGCACAAGGTACCCACATCTCCCATAGATGTCTCAATAACCAGCTTTAAACTCTTCACAAAAATATCACTTTTCATGAATTCTTTTTTTTTACTAAAACTACAAGCCATTTTCCCCTAAAACAATATCAAAAACATCTCTTACCTCCATTTTTCTTTACATATTGTTAGTAACTTTTTAGTATAGTTTTTCCCCCTTTCTTACACTTTCATCGAGTTTTTGCAAAAGCATATTTTGCTTCATTCTGTAATAATCCCTAAGTACCTAATTCTATGTAGAATTCGTGGTAAGAAGTGTTCTCATGTTTGTTATGAATTAGTAAGTGTAGTGAAATATTAAGAAAACAATGAAAGTGTATCCACACTTTTATGTGTCCTGCCCCTTGCATGTGTGAAAGAGTCAGTGTCTTTACTTTAAAAACAAACTAGGAAGGCAATAATGAAGGCACATATAGTCTTTAGTATTGGTTTTACAAGAAAAAAAATCCCATGAATTCCATGAAAACAAAGCACTCCATTATTATCTCTAGCAAGTAGGTAACCTCTACATCTCTTACCTCATAAGGAAGGAAACCTCACAGGTTTCTTGTTCCCTTTTTTATAGTTACTTCTTTTTCAACAGAGGTTTACTCTTTTGGTTTTCCTCAATTTATGCCAATTTGCATTTGTCTTTAACACTCCTTCCACCATGGTAACTTGTTCTTGCGAAAAATATCTGTGTATTCCTCCAATTCTATAATCGTCACTGTTTGCTATTGTTTTATATATATTTGCTTATTTAGAATGGTTGCATTTTGTTGTCATTAGGCCTACTTTATTTGTCAAAATTTATCAACTTTCTGTCCTTATCCATTCATTTTTGGACTTGGTAGGTTTCTACTTTCCATTATATTTTTAGTGCTTACTTTGATGAGATTCACTTAAGCAAAGTTTTCCTTCCAGTTCTAGTTTTTCCTTTCAACTTAAATGCTTTCCTAGAATCATAATTTAATATGTGTGTTGTATACGCATTGCTTAAAACATGGTTTCATTTGTGCTGTATTACAGCTCAAATTACTATACCGCATAGACTTCCACTCTACTGAAAATTTCTGATTTATCTATCATATATAATTTTTAGAAAAATTAAAAGAAATGTTTATGTAGAAAGTTAGCACAGTCTCAGTCTTCTCAGAAGAAATCCACAAGAAAGAACCATTTCTGAGATTCTCTAAGATTTCAATATCCAGAAGGAAATGGCGGAGCTGAGACATTACACTAGAGCATTCCATGAACACGATGCAGCCATCTTTCAGTTTGAGGTCATGTTCTTATTACTACCAGGCTGGTTGAGATCTTCCAAGACTGAAATGAATAGAATGATGGTTACTAGACATATGGAAGAGTAGGGATCCAGGGGGGTTGACTGATGGGAACTAAGTTACACTGACAGAATAAAATTTTTCTAACACTCTGCTATACAACATATTGACTATGAAGAATACTGTATTACATTGTTACTTGTACATTACTACATATAGCATATTACATTACTATAAAAATAGTATAGAATCTTTACTATAAATAAAGTAACATACTGTATAGTTCAAAAAGCTAGAAGAAAGTATAGGGGAAAGGGGCCAGCCAAAGAAATCCACCCTTGTCTTGAAACCAGAGCTAGTGAAAGAAACACACCCTGGCCCTGAAACCCAAGCCAGTGAAAGAAACACTTTAGCCCTGAACCCAGAAGCTAACAAACACATCCTGACCCAGAAACCAGAGCCAAAGAAATACACTTTGGCTCTAGAACCATAGCCAGTGAAAGAAACACACCCTGCTCCTACAGCTGGAGCCAACAGGCTAAAAAGAGCCAGTGAAAGAAACACAGTTTGGCCCTGAAGCCAGAGCCACATCTGCCCCTGTCCAATGAAACCAACCAATCCCTGAGCAGGAAAACCAACCAATCCCTAAGCAGAAAATCTTCTCCCTGGAAAAACTCCATGCCTAAGAAGCCAAATATAAGCCATTCTGACTATTCATTTGTGGGCTGTTCTTTCCCACCCTGACAGAGGCAATCACTCTCCTAGAGTCCTCCTTCCCAAATAAATCACTTTCTTAAAAGTATTTTGGGGGGAAACCAAAAAAACAAACCAAAAAAAAAAACTTCTTTCCTCACACAGAGCAGAAGAACCTTTGCTAAGAAGTTCCCTTAGGCCCCCACCATACCCCTGCTGTGGATTAATCCTCTTGTATACTGTAAATATTTGTTAGTCAAATTGGCTTAAGAAAACACTGAGTGAGAGAAAGGTAGCTGGGCAGGAAAGTAGGTGGGAAAGGGAAATTGAGAATGCTGGGAAGGAGAAGGGTGGAGCCAGGAGTCACCAGGCAGACAGGAAGGAAGCAAGATGAGAATGTTGCACTGAGAAAAGGTACCAAGCTACATGGCTAAACAGAGATAAGAATTATGAGTTAATTTAAGTGTGAGAGCTAGTTAGTAATAAGCCTGAGCTACCGGCTCAGCATTTACAACTAATATAAGCCTCAGAGTGGTTATTTGAGAACAGGCAGGCAGAAGAGAACAGTCCATTTACACACCCCAGCTTCAGATATAGCCTGACTTCCCAATAAGTCAGGATACTTTTTCCCTACAGAGCTGTAACACTCTCAGAAAGGATTTTGAAATTTTCCTCCCTGAAGAAAAATAAACATTTGATTCAATAAATATGTTTAAGCAATATAACTATATGAAAATGCCATATTGCTCTGGTGGAAGCTCCTTTGCTCATTAAACTTGGATTTATTAATTTAGTTTGATTTGGTTTATTACATTGATGGTGGCGGGAACCCAGCAAACGGGGATTTACATATAATTACATATTACCCCCACTAATATATACAATTGTTAGACTTTTATGCATCTGTTAAAGTTAGAAAAAAAAGAATAAATAATATTAAGAAATAAATTCCAATTTTTCTATTTTGAATTCAGATCTTGACATTGAAGTTTTCAACAGTAAAAAAAATAAATAAATGAATAAAAATTAAATTAAATTTAAAAAATTAAAGATGCTGAGGCATGAGGGTGGCACAAGCAAGCATAATTTCCTCCCTGAGGAGGTAGGGATGCCATCACAGGTGATCTAGATTCCTTGAAGGGTATAATGAGTAATATTCATTGCCAAACTTCATAAAGTCTAGAACCACATGTGAGACATGCCTCTAGGTGCCTTAGGATGATCTTGGTAACGTTAATAGATTTAAGAATGCCCATTGGACCTGTGATATGGACATTCCCAGGGTTGGAAGCCTGGACTGCAAAAATGAAAATAGTGAGCTGAGCTGGGTATACCATGCATATCTCTCTGCTCTTTATTGTGAATGAATATGACCAGCTGTCTCAGACTTTTGCCATCTTAACTTGCCTGATATGATGAACTGTATACTTAAAGTGTGAGCTAAAGTAACCCCTTTACCCCTAGAGTTGCTTTTGCCAGAATATTTCATAACAGCAATAGCAACATATCATGATATAAGGCAAAATAAAATAGAAGTTAAAAATTTAAAGGCAGTTTCTTAAACTTACATAGCTAGTTGCTCAAGTACTTTTTAATCTTAGAAATCAGCATAAAGTGTAACAATAGTTCTTATAACCACAGGTCAATACTGAGGTGAACATAAATAATGTTTTCTCTCTAGTAGAGCACAGTTGCTACACACTGAATATTGGAGACATGTTTGTCTTTATATTCACAGATAAACACTACAGTAAACAGGAATGTTAAACACATAAGCATAGTGTTGTCTTTTCAAAGAAAAAAATGTCTAACCTACTTTCACCCAGAAGATTGGGAACAGAGGTGGTTAGAATCCTTTCCCAGACCCTTTTCTTGAGTTTCTTTGTCTCAGTTAATACATAGAATCTATCTTTATAGATGATGCCAACTGTAATTTACACATTTTTGATATAGTCATGTCTTGAGCTTGTCATGTACATGGGATTGAGTTAATTGTTACCAGAACACTTTTTTCCAAATGGTGCTATGCTTAAAACAATCTACTCATAGTTCGAACTCACACTGCCTACAGAGCCTTGTTGAACAGAACTACCTTCTTGCCTCCCTCAAAGTATTACTCTTCTGGCCACGTGGTAGTGATCCCAAAGAGCACCTGAGTTTTTATTTGTTTGTTTTGTTTATAACTACAATTCCCATTTCTGAGATAAATGACAGACCTACTGGTCTGCATTCTTGCTAAAGCTACCTCCTTAAATTTAATGTTACCCCATTACCCCCTTCAGGTGTGCTAGGTAATTATCCATTTTCTATTTATTCAAAGACCATTTTCATTATGTTTTTGCTGTTGTTCCTTAGTAATTTAAAATCTTTTGAGAAATTATACTTTCTGTCTTCCTTCTATCTTCTTTCCTAATCTAACTCATTGCTATTCTCTGAAATTCTAATATGTGTGTTCAGTTTCTAGATAATGTGGTAGCAAGGCTGAACAAGAGTCATGCTTGAGTAGCCATTGAAGGAGAGCAGCGATTGTATACCAATTCTACAACATGGAACCCTTTACATTTTCTTCCAGGTAATCAGAGGACTATTCTATAATCTTTTGTAGTATACCAAATCACTAGCTTAGCAAATCTCAAATTGTATAGCAACTTTCATACTGCGTTTTCTCTTTATTATATTTTCTGTCATTTATTTACCAATGATAAAAATAGGTTTGCTCTTCTTTTCCAAGCCCTGTGTACTTTTAGTTGCTTGCCAGAGTTATGTAGGAAGCTTCTGTCTTGCGTCAAGCTAATCAAAATCCACATTTTGTTGGTAACTTTTTACCCAAAGAAAACATACACTAGCTGATGACAAATGATTTATACAAAAAAAAAAAAAAATCAAAAAACTAGAAAGGAAATTGTTTATTGCAGATGAGGCTGACATCTTGTTGTTGGCATACCTTTTGTAATATGTGTAATCCATGGCCATGTGGCTGAAGAGATGGTTTCATCATTTAGAGCACTTGTTCCTGCCAAGGACCTGAGTTCATTTCCCAGCACCCACATGTTGTCTTATACCAGTCTATAACTCCAGTTCTAGGTAACCACTTGCCCTCTTCTGGCCTACAAAATATCTATCATACTCTCTCACTGCATATACATACATATTTGCAGAATATTCATACACAGGATATAAAATTAAATAAATATAATAAAAATAATAAGTATTTTAATGTCCAGTTTTCATTTTAATGATTAAAGTGAATGGCAATTAATTTTTATTAGAAGTATAGATAATTAAGCATTAAATATGTACAGTTGGTATTAAAATCATGTTTTTATTCATATATAATATTCCAGTTAAACGATATATATTTTACCCTATGTTATAAATTCTATAAAGTATCTGTATAGTAAGTTTAGGTATGTGTTCGATTTATGATTTCTGGATACATTTTAAAGCACACATTTAGAGTTCTAAAATATTTAATACTAAGTAAAGCTAAAGTAAATCTTTATTGTAAAAACTAAATAGCAATTTTCTTTTATCTCTTCAATATCAAATCAATTTTGTCAAATTATCTGTTTTTGAGAATAAACACTTTACCCTACCATGGCATGTTTAGCTGATATCAGAGCTCCTCCTCTGCCTCATATAATTTCTTTATTGCTTTTATTATTATGCATTTTCCCTTTCTGAGACCTAAAATGCTATTTTTTAAGAATCAGATTTTTAAAAAAACCTTATGTTCAATTTTATTAGTGAACAAACTCAAAACATTTAATGTCAAATAATGTTGGAAGAATAAAACTCTGCCATAAACTCATTCTGACTGTGTTTAGGTGGAGGACAGGTCTAGAGCATATTGCAGGAAATCATTATTACTACGTGCATTTGTTTCCTGTCTCCTCAAGGTCATTGATGAGGGCAGGGCTAGGAGACACAGAGTGCTTGTGAACAACGCCAAGGAACTAAACCAGCAAGGCATCTTTTCAGGTCTTTATTTGCTGTCTCTGCCTAGCTTGCGTTCTTCTAGACACAAACTTCCTACTTCCTCCACACCAGAATGACAGGCCCATTTGTTATCAGTGACCTTAATGAACATCCAGTCAGGGTCTAAGTTTTCCCATTTATGGATCTATAAATCCTAAAAGACCACCAGATGAACATTTCTCACTTCTGCCAGAACACGGGAAAATCTTTTTACTGAGGAATACAAGAGAAATACTAGAAAACTACGTTCTTTTCTTAGAAATTAACTTGAACTTTAAACCATTTCGTATTTTTCCCTTTTAAAAACATAACTTTATGTGCTAATTAAAAAGTTAATTTTACTAATGGATAAATATCAGTGTTTGGAGACTGTCAAATTGAAGTCAATTCCACTCCATCATTTCCCAGTTTCTGTGTATCTATCCTCAAATGACATGGGAATGAAATAGTTCTTGCCCTAAGGTTCTTCTGAAAATTAAACAATGCAGTATTAACAAAGTGCTGAAAATAATGTGTGAAATATAGTAAAATCTGTCAACACTCATCATTTTTTAATATTACCCATGAGTTATTTTTATATAGCCATCAGATGGTCATTTTAGGATTATATTGTGATACAGAATGTATTTTGTCTCTTTTTGGATAAACATAGTGGCAAATACAAAATAGCTACAAACAAAAATGATTTGCCAGCAGGAAACCAAGATAAGAGCTCTCCATACTCACAAACGCAATACACCACTAGACAAGGAAGAGAAGCTCAGCAGAAGGAAGTTGGTTTTGTCTATAACCGTTGTTCTTGGTGCTTTGGGCTTAGTAAACCCTGTGCTGACCAAGCTGGCCTCAAACTTGTAGTGATGCCTGTGCCTCTCCCTCCTGACTGCTGGAGTAACAGGTTAGACCACTAAATTTTCATCTCACACATAGTTTCTTAATATTTCAGCCTTTGTGGATTAAAATGAGTAAAACTAATCATTAGCCATTACTGGGTGGCTAACTCCGAAATCAAAAGCCACAGGGAGAATCCATTACCCTCCTTCCAAATCCATTTCAACTGAAGAAAACTCAGTTAAACTCTAAGACTTATGACATTTATGTGGAGTTAAAGTAAAATATATTATAATATCACTTCAACTTTCAGAGTAAAAAGAAAAAAAATAGATATTCTACCTTTGGACTTTTAGGTGCCTCTTGAGAAAAGTAAAAGAATACATCAATTTGCTAAGTGCTAAAAGGAACTATATACTTCATTTGACATGTGAACAACAACAACAACAAAATTGTGGTTAAAAACAATATTATCCCAGGATCATGAAGGATGTGTCATTTATTTTGTTAATTTGTACCAATTGATAAAAGAATTAGATATAATCTATCTTTCCAGAGAATACGACAATAGGAAATCTGATCACACCTGTTTGCAGAGTAACAATATGTCAGGGTAGGCAGAGGGTAATAGGAGAGGTAATTTGATTTATTGAACTCCAAATGGCTTTGGAGCCTGCACAGGACATTTTGATGAGTGGTTACAGCTTGGCTGGTGAGTCAAAGATCAAGCTTCATACTTCAAACTGCTTGTATTTCCTATTCTTATACCATCAAACGAAGTAATTCAGTCTCCGGGAAAGAATATTTCTGTTACCTGAAACTTAAACTTAATATTATAACTGATTGTGCATTTGTACTTATTAAGTTGAATTTATTGTTTCCTTTTATGGAGAAATGGGTGCTCACTTCCTTTGCTTTTTGCCAAGTAATTTGATTTTTTTTAATCAAGTCTGCAAGTTAGCAAAGGTTAAATAATGTATGATTTTCATATATTTTCTTTAATAAACAATAAAGATTATATTAATAATTGAACAGAACAATGTAAATAAAGACAAATATGACATTAAAACATGTTTATAAAAGCAAAAATATATTTACTAATTTAGGAAATCTTCTTATTTACATGTAATATGTGAAGTATCATTTGGTGCAAATAGTCAAAGATACCATCTTGCCAAAGGAATACAATCTAAAATTCCTTACAATGGTCTAAATTTACCTACATGCCCCCATTTCTGAGCAAACAGCTTATTCAAGGAAATTATTTAATTAATATTATTGTGCTCTAATTTTATTATTTTCATATGTATAATGATTTTTCCAGAATTTTTCTCATCCTTCTCAATGATGTTTAAACAAATATTTTCTTCAACAATGTGTGCTAAAACCTGCTTTATCTTTAAATTTTCTTCTATCATTACTTCCTGTGTGATTGTTTCACACACAGTTTTGATTTTCCTGAGCAGTTGGTAAGTTCTAAGTCACTAACTGGTCTTTCTTATTAAGTTGGAGAAGTTGTCTTTGGAGCCTAATGTTTAACAATGTGCTTTAGATAAAGTAGCATAACAATTGTTTTATACTTTACAGTTTTATTTGTGATAGATAGATAGATAGATAGATAGATAGATAGATGAGAGTTAGATAGATACATATATAAAAACATATATACATAGAAGGATAGATAGGTAGATGGAAAAAAGATAGATAAAAGGATAGATAGATAGATAGATAGATAGATAGATAGATAGATAGATGGATGGATGGATGGATAGATGGATAGATAGATAGATAGATAGATAGATAGATAGATAGATAGATAGATAGATAGATAGATAGATGGATGGATGGATGGATGGATGGATGGATGGATGGATGGATGGATGGATGGACGGACGGACAGACAGACAGACAGACAGACAGACAGACAGATAGATAGATAGATAGATAGATAGATAGATAGATAGATGCTATAACTTTACTATTAGCATTGGTTCACATAAAAATAGAGGTAGAAAGGAAGTATCATCTCCTGCCTCCTAGCTGAAGACCCAGGAAAGGCTCTGGTATAATTTTGTCTGATTTAAATCACTGTTTGAAGATGAGAGAGGTAAAAATCTATTATCTAGTTTGAGGCTAAAGGTCACAGAATGAATGGTTTCAAAGGCCAAAGCTTCTATAAATCAGTAATCTTAGGGTTCTAACTTGAGAAGGGCAGTAGAAGATGCACACCATATCCTCAAGGGGAGAGGCAATTCTCAATTCTCCCTGGGTGTTCTCTGGAGCCCTCCAAGGAAAAGATGTTGTTCTTCTGTATTACTGAGTAAAATCTTCTGTATTGAACACACTAAATGCTAATGTCTTCTGTTAACACCCCCATGACACCCAGTCTCTCCTTTAATTGGTTATTTACCCATCATCCATGAACACAGTCACACACATACATCCATCATAGTGTAAACTGTGCTGCAGACCAGACTCGGCAGTATGCCTTTAATCTCAGACCCCTAGGTGCAGAGGTAAATCTGCACCTGTAAGTCCCAGGCCAGCCAGTGCTATATAATGAGAGTCTGTCTCAAAATTAAATTAAATTATTGTTGATGAAATAAAAGAGAGTGAAGTTTACATGCTATTGTACTATGTTTTGGGCATTCCTTGTTGTTCCTAGAGAACAATAGCCAACCATATATAAATATTATTTCCAATAATCTAAATATCACTCTAAAGAATGAGAATTCAGTAATAGTTCCTGAGGTGAAAGATAAAGTTTTAGCGAATAAAATTGGTTTTAGCATGTCCGTTTACCACACACCTATGAGAGACTATTACATAACACACATGCATCCAGGTACTACAGAGGAAAAAGTTTACACATTGTCTTATTTTCTCAAAATAGCTTATACATAATAACTTTTTAGTCAAGCCAAAAATAATAATACAGATAGAAAATCAACAGAATAGAAATACACAATAGGCTTTCTGAGATTAAGTTCTCAAACAGCTACCTTTGACTTTAAATTTGTTATGTATTTAAGAATATTGTTGACTCCAACAAATGTAGTAGAGGAAAGGTGTTGGATAATCATTTTGTTTCAAGTGCCTTTCTATGGTTTAGAGATGAAGTATCTTCCCCAAAGGTTCATATTTTAAAGGCTAGTTGCCAGATGAGAGAATTTTTAAAGTCTACTGGTCAAAAGGGTTCAAATTTCATCAATATTAATTATTAGTATTGATGAAGATGCTTTGTACATATCATTAGGTTTTTCTAATGATCAGGTTAACCTGATAATGAATATCTAGACATATAGATAATTAGGATATGGGACTTGACAGGAGGATGTAGGTCACTGAAGTAGAGAGTGTCTTTTAAAAGCCTATTTTATCCTTGGTCCCTTCTTGTCAGTCTATGTCCACTCCTTGATGTGAAGTGAAAGTTCATCTCTATAACACATTCTCCTTTATCATGTTCTGCCTCCACATAAGCCGACAGTGACTAAGAACTAAATACTCTAAAACACTGAATAAAAAAAGAAAACCTACTTCCATTAATACTTTTGGGTATTTATTAGAGTGACAATGTATGCAGTTTAGTTTATATAAAGAGAATATTTTCCCGCAAAATCATTTGCTCTATTAGGAAACCAACAAAATAGTAGGCATGTAATCATTTCATAAAAATTAAGGAGGCTGTAGAAAGAAAAGAGACCAATGAATGGCAGAGAAGGATATTTAATAATATTTAATGAAAATCCATGATTTGTACTTTTGTTTTATAGCCTGTCACAGGTGCTATTTTCAGAAGCCAAAAATAGAATATCCACATAGCTACAGGAGGTGATTAACCTTCCTCTTATTATTATAGGGTTGGAATACTGATGTCATCATTATAAAAGATACCACAAACATGAAGCAAAGTTGAACAATATATGCAAGATTTATATACAAAACCAAATAGGGCTCTCCTACTCAGCCATAATACGTTCAGGAACAAGCCATTAAAATTCAAATTTTACTTATATATGGTGCATTCTGCTCCTACTCATAGATTTATGTTTTAAAATATTATAAATAATTATGTCTGTTTTTCACAGTTAGTTTCTACAAAAAGATGAGCCATTTAGACAATTCCATTTCCAGCTCAAACTTTTTCAATGTTAAATGAACACATTTTAATTAATTAAGCTTTTGATTAATCAAATCACAGATATGTTAATGATATGTACAAAGCATTTTTCATCAGCAAAAAATTATAAAATCCCTGTAGCCAGCTTTCAGCAAAAGCCAAATTTTTATAATGTTAGTAACTCATACTACACCTAGAATGATTCATTTTAAACTTATCTCCCGCATATATTACACCAACTTACTATAATTCAAATATGCTATTAACAACTCCTTTATTCAAAATGAATATAAGAGATAAGAGTCCATACATGTGTTTGTATTTGTGGATATATATATATATATATATATATATATATATATATATATTCCCTGTATATATTCATAGATAGATAGATAGATAGATAGATAGATAGATAGATAGATAGATAGGTAGATAGGTAGGTAGGTAGATAGATAGATAGATAGATAGATAGATAGAAAGATAGAAAGATAGATGACAGAGAGATAGATAGATATATAGATACACAGATTCCCTATAGTTCTCCTTTTTAGTTTTGGTCTTGGTTATTCTCTAAATAGACAATAATGTTTTCTTTTCTTTTTTTTTCAGGACATGGATAAAGATTTCCTTGAAAAAGCAAACAACATTTAGTAATTTATGACAACTGAATTCTTACAGTTGGTTTCTGAAATGAAAATGTATGTATTTCAGTATTTAGAAAGATTTTAAAACTCCTTTTAAAAGCAACAAAATGTGTTAGAAACACACTTATTGGTTCTTCTTCTTGTTCTCCTCCTCCTCCTCCTCCTCCTCCTCCTCCTCCTCCTCCTCCTCCTCCTCCTCCTTCTAAATCCGGATGAAAACAATAGAAGTCTTTCCCAATTTTAACTGTGCACACCTGATAAAGTCCTTGGAGGCAGAAGTGTGAAGGTCTAAATACTGTTTTCATGTCTCTCCCTCGGGGTTTTATCATAGGAATTCATTCTCTAGCAGATCCAGAACCCCATTCTGGTGCTGCTTCCCAGGATATTTTTAGTGGTGGACTCCCACATTTAGAATGTGTTATTATCTCTTTGCTATTGTCTCTTGTTTCAATTCTGAAGCCGTGGTTTCCCCCTTATCTCAAATGTCTCCCACATCTAAACAGTGTGTTTGCATTGTACCTCTTTGTAGAGCAGATATATTTTTTTCAGTATTTGCTTGTCTCAATCATATAGTGTATATACAATCAATTCTCAGAATTTTCATTTGAGACTTAAGAAAACATTATTGTAGGAAGTTGATATCTGCTCTACAATAATGTTTTCTTAAGTCTCAAGTTAAAAGAAAATTCTGAGAATTGATTGTATATACACTATATGATTGACACGAGCAAATATTGAAAAGAAATATGGTCATATATTTCTTTTCTATTATAAAACATCTTGGTATATTTCATCATACCTGGAAGACAAGACCAGTATTAGAAGAGGAGTCATGGAAACTTCAATGTGCAGTGTAGATGTAACCATCTTGTTAAATAACCAACACAGAACCAATTGCAGAGTTAAAAACCACAAGGTCAGAGCAAGAGCGGAAAACCTTACCCTTCACTGCTTCTGCTGTCCTTCCTCTCCACAAGAGAACTACTTCTGTGTGTCCTGTCTATTTATAGACTTTCTGTTCTGTTTTCTCATTGGTTGTAAACCCAGCCACATGACCTGCTCGTCACTGCCTGTTTGTACAGACCTCCAGGTTTTCTATGGTTGGTATTGAGATTAAAGGCATGTGTCTGCCATGCTGTCTATGTCCTTCAACACACAGAGATCTACCTAGCTCTGCCTCCCAAGTGCTGGGATTAAAGGTGTGCACCACCACCGCCCAGCTTCTGCTCTGGCTTGCTCTGACCTCAAGGCAACTTTATTAACATACAAATAAAATCATATTTCAATACAAATAAAATATCACTATAGTGCAGACCTAGGCAAAAACAGAATCTATGACATCCCTTTTTCCCTTTCATTTAGACCAAAGTAACTGTACCACATAGAGAAAACGCTGTAAATGGTTAAAAGTTGGGGGTGTGTGTGAAAGCAATCACAAAGCTACAAGGATGAAGGGACCCAGGAGAGCTATCTTTAGCACATCTGAAAAGTGCTCCTGAGATTAAAGTTTGATTTCTGAGGAACAAAGCATTAACTAAACTCTAGTTCAATGAAATGTTTTCCTCCAATTTCAATTTAATACATTACAGAAGAGCTTTCTTGTTTTAAACTCAAAAGGGGCTTATTTACAGACATTCTCTTTGCAATTACACAATTACAAGTGCTACTATCAATTACAATTGATGGTGTGTCTTTCTTCCTATTTAGTCATTTTTAACACTAGTTAATTCTTTCTTGTAACTCTTTCTTTACAACAGAAAATGACCCTCCACAAGTGTTTTGATAGTTTTTTTTTCTGTTTTATCCAAACTCAGAACATCACTATGTGTTTTTTTTTTTTATCTGTGTTTTAATTTTATATATCAGCCATGGGTTGCCCTGTTCTCACCCCTCCCGCCCCTGCTTCCACATTCCCCCCATCTCCTCCCCTCCATTCCCATCTCCTCCAGAGCCAAGATTCCCCTGGGGATTCATTTAATCTGATGGATTCAGTACAGGCAGGTCCAGTCCCCTCTTTCCAGGCTAAGCAAAGTGTCCCTGTGTAAGACCAAGGTTCCAAACAGCCAGTTCATGCACTAAGGACAGGTCCTGGTCCCACAGCTTGGATGCCTCCCAAACAGATCAAGCTATTCAATTGTCTCACTTATCCAGAGGGCCTGATCGAGCTGGAGCCTCCACAGCCTTTGGTACATAATTCATGTGCTTCCATTCATTTGGCTATTTGTCCCTGTGCTTTTTCCAATCTTGGTCTCAACAATTCACGTTCTTACAGTCCCTCCTCTTTCTCAACAATTTCACTCCTGGAGCTCCACCTGGGGCCTGGCTGAGGATCTCTGCATCCACTTCCATCACTTATTGGATGAGAGTTCCAGCTCGACTGGTGGGGTGCTTGGCCATCTGATCACCAGATTAGGTCACATCAGGCTTTCTCTCAACCATTGCCAGCAGTCTACAAAGGATGTATCATTTTGGATTTCTGGGGACCTCTCAAGCACTCTGCCTATACCTGTTCTCATGTGGTCTTCATTTATCATGGTCTGTTATTCCTTGTTCTCTCTTTCTGTTCTTGATACAGCTGGGATCTCCTGCTCCCCTAAGCTTTCTTTCCCTCAAACCTTGCCCTTTATTACTCCCACTGTCGTCCAGGTTGTTCATGTAGATCTCATCCATTTCTCTGTCATTGGGCGATCCCTGTGTCTTTCCTAGGGTCCTGTTTTCTAGGTAGCCTCCCTGGAGTTGTGTAGCAGTCTAGTCATCTTTGTTTTACATCTAGTATCCTACTGTGAGTGAGTACACACCATGTTCATCCTTCTAGTCTGGGTTACCTCACTCAGGATGATTTTTTCTATATCCATCCATTTGCCTGCAAACTTCATGATGTCATTGTTTTTCTCTGCTGAGTAGTAAGTACTCCACTGTGTATATGTACCATATTTTCTTTATCCATTCTTCAGTTGAAGGGCATCTAGGTTGTTTCCAGGTTCTGACTATTACAAACAATGCTGATATGAACATAGCTGAGCAAATGTCCTTGTGGTATGATTGAGCACTCCTTGGGTATATGCCCAAGAGTGCTACAGCTGGGTCTTGGGAGAGATGGATTCCCAATTTTCTAAGGAAGCACCATATTGATTTTCAAAGTGGCTGTACAAGCTTGCATTCCCACCAGAGGTGGAGGAGAGTTCCCCCTTGCTCCACATCCTCTCCAGCATAAGCTATCTTCTGTGTTTTTGATCTTAGCCACTCTGACAGGTGTAAGGTTGTATCTCAGAGTCATTTTGATTTGCATTTCCCTGATAATTAAGGATGTTGAGCAATTCCTTAAATGTCTTTCAGCCATTTTAACTCCCTCTGTTGAGAATTCTGGTTAGTTTTATAGCCCATTTCTTCATTGGACTGTGGTGCATTTTGATGTCTAATTTCTTGAGTTCTTTATATATTCTGGATATCAGCCCTCTGTCAGTTGTGGGGTTGGTGAAGACCTTTTCCCATTCTGTAGGCTGTTGCTTTGTCTTGTTGACCATGTCCTTTGCTCTACAAAAGCTTCTCAGTTTCAACAGGTCCCATTGATTGATGGTTTCTCTCAGTTTCTGTGCTACTGGTGTTATATTTAGAAAGTGATCTCTGGTGTCAATGCATTCAAGACTACTTCCTACTTTCTATTCTATCGGGTTCAGAGTAACTGGATTTATGCTGAGGTCTTTGATCAACTTGGACTTAAGTTTTATGTACAGTGACAGATATGGATGTATTTGCAGCCTTCTACACATTGACATCCAGTTATGCCAGCACCATTTGTTGAAGATGTTTTCTTTTTTCCAATGTACAGTTTTGGCTTCTTTGTCAAAAATTATATGTTCATAGGTGTGCAGGTTAATGTCAAGGTCTTCCATTCAATTCCACTGGTCCACATGTCAGTTTTTATGCCAGTACCAAGCTGTTTATATTACAGTAGCTCTATAGTAGAGCTTGAGGTCGTGGATTGTGATGCCTCCAGAGGTTGTTTTATTGTACAGGATTCTTTTGGCTATCCTGGGTTTTTTGTTTTTCCATATGAAGTTGAGTATTATTCTGCCTGCAGTCTTGGGAAAGGGGAGCCTTCCAGCATGGCCCACTGATTAGCTGGAAACTGGGGCCAAGTCGGGCAGGTCCTCCAGGGGTGATTTCCATCACTATGTGTTTTTAAGAAGAAAAATGATTATAACATTTACCTTGTCAGGTAATATAGTTAAATCATAACTACCACAAAACTATACTATAACAAGCACTGAGGAACCTTAGTTTTGTTGAAAATATTACACATCAACAATATGCAATAGGAACAACTTCCTGGTATATCAAATGACAAATCACCATTGTTTCAAGGATTGCCCAGTGTATTTGTTTTAAAACATTTTCAGTAAGTTTAGATAACTAATATGGGGATAATTATTCAGAGAGCAAAGAACAGTGTTAAAAAGCAAATTATAATAGAAGACAGACAACTATGATCAATGTCTTTGTCTCAGGATGCTGTTCCTCTTGGTATGAGTGAGAAAAAAATATGGGGAAATGAATGATTCCACCTAAAATGTGGTTTGTCTACTTAAATACTGATATTCCTGTGAAATCAAAGGGTTGGTGAATTCTTTCTGGTTTATCTTGGCCACCAATATTATTTAGTAAGTATCAAAATAGAATGGCTCACAGTCCCTATGGTTCACAATGGTGATATTAATCAAGATGATTTTCCTTTTATTCTTACCCTTTTCAAAATTAAAAACTATATAAGGACAGAGAGAAAGAGAACAGACATAACAGACATTTTAAAATACATAAAAAACATCTTTTCTGTGACTTAGGTATGAGAGATTTGTTTTCTGATTTTGTCTCACAGTTGTAAGAGGATTTTGCAAAAGCAAAAATATTTCAGAAGATATCTGAGAAGTGAGGGTATTCTCCCATTGAGAATTATTTTTCCTTCTTTGAAAATCCCATAACAGGATAACAGGAGGCAGCTGAATTGTACAAAAAGTCAGTCAATCAGCCCCTAGGCAAAAATAATATTTAGAATTATAGCATTCCTTCTCTCTCATCTATACTTCTTTCTGCATATATGCATATATAGGTATATGGGTATACACAGACTTCCTGTTTGTGGAGACAGAGTACCTATATGGAATTGATTCTGGCCTCAAACATAAGGTCATTTTGTTGCCGCAGTTTCCAAAGTTCTGAGATTATAAGTATGTACAACCATACTGTGTATGTATTTGTCTAATTTTTTTTAAGAAATGAGAAAATTGGCATTTAACTGCTAACTGGGGATGGTAAATCAAGCAATAATGGGAAGTGATCTAACTACATTATGAATATAAATAATAGCCAGTGGAAATGCCAGCAGGACATGTGACCTAAATTCTAAGTGACCTGAGAGGAGGGAGGCAACTAGATTTCAAAGAAAACTATGAATTCCAAATACATTTACTTTCATTTAGATTATCTATAAAATATGTGCTAGAAAAATGCTTCTGATTATGCCTGAGAATACAAAAATAGTAAGAACCCAATAAGGTGATTTGCTAAAGCTATGAAAAAGGATTATTCCTTATAATGTTCTCAGGCGTCAGGCTCTGTAAACATATCTAAAGAAAGAATTATTGCACTAAGTTTTCTCATGTAAGAAATGTAATTGGTAAAAATTTTTATCACCTTGTAATATTGGATTATCAAATGAAACAAATATCATGAGCAAAAGGAGGAGGTGGGAAAAGAGGAGAGGGGAATAAAAGGGGGTGTGTGTCCAAATGCTCATAAGCAATCAAAACCCATATAATCTGCTTATCTTTGTGGTGATATTTTTATTGTGCTGAAATGTGATCTTATTTGTATATTAATAAATAAAGTTTTCCTGAAGATCAGAGGCCATAGAGAGTCAGGAATAGAAGTCAGGTGGTCGTCTTCAGGCCCACGCTCTTAATCTGATCACATGGCAGGCAGAGTCTCTGTGTGGTCAAGCACACAGCCAAGCATGGTGTCCTTTGAGTCTTTAATCCCAATATCAACCATAGAGACAAGGAGATCTGTACAGACAGGCAGTGACGAGGAAGTCATGTGGCTGGGCTTAGAGCCAATGAGAAGGAAGAACAGGAAAGCAATAAAACACGAGACACACAGGAAGAAGGTCTCTCTCTCTCAGGTGAAGTGACAGCATGGAGTGGCAAGCTAAAGGTAGTCTTTGCTCTTTGCCAGTGCTCTGATCTCTTGGGCTTTTAACTCTGTGTTTCTTATTTAATAAGACTGTTTAGAATTCCGTCTACATGTTTTTAAAGTAATAATTGTTCATTTTGAAATTTTACCTGTAGAAATTTCAGATGGTTATGATTTGAAAATGCAATGTTGTACTAATAATCTTTTCAATGAAACTGCACTGTTTAGTTCTTAGTAACTATGTAATGATAAGCCACTTCCAAATGTATATGATCATGACTAGACAGAGTTCATTGATAAACAATGGGGGGGTTGCTTGATGTTTGTAGCCAAAAGAAGAAAATCCTGTGAAGACAGCCAGAAACATCCAGAAAAGGAGCAGGTTGTTTATGACAGAGTAATAGAGTTTGTTTAATTATTGTACGCTTCAAAAATGCTGAATATCTATCACCCAGCAAAGTGTGACCTCATTTATAGCAGGGAATTTCAGATATGATTCAGTTAGAGTTGTCCTCAAACAGAGTAGATGCTATCCAAAATGACTGTTGTCTTCATAAAAAGACAAGAGACTCAGATTCATGGGGATAATGTTATGTGACAACAGAGGCAAAGATTGGAGTAAAGTCCCTATAGACCCAAGAGTGCCCAAGACAATACCAGAAGCTCAGAGGACAGCATGGAACTGATCCTGCCCTAGAGTCTTCAAAGAGAGTGTGTACCTCCTGACCTTATTCCACCATGCAGGAATGTGAGAAAATACATTTCTCTGTTTCAAGTCTCTCTATTAAACTTTGTTATGACAGCCCTTGTAACTAATACAGAGAAAAACCCTACACTAATTCTGTTTGTGAATCATTCTTCATCTAGGAAGGTCAGCATTCTTCAGAAACAACCCAACTGATCCAAATAAAAAGTACATGGAGTTCCTGTTGGTGACACATGGTACTTATATTGAAGAAAGTCAGCAGCTAGTGTTTCATTTTTTCCTAACATAAATGGTCAGCACAAAAGATCACTGATGATAGCATTAGAAGTATTCTTTTCAAGTAACATATTTGATAAAAACAAAATAATATAAATGTGTATTCCAAAGGCTAAAACCCTAACAAATATGCATGAGTCGTCATTTAATCTTCAAACTAGGGAGGTTGTTAATGATTTGCATCTTTCATATGCTTGTCCTTATTCCCTTCCTCTGCCTTCCCCTCAGCACACTATCCCCAACACACACACACACACACACACACACACACACACACACACACACACACACACGGAAATCATTTCCAAAATTTTTATCTTTGTCATTTTCTTCTCCTTAGTTAATGGTTTATTACTTATGAAGTAATATGTCTCTCAAATACTTAAAACATTAATAATATTGGCGATTGTCTTAAGAAGATTAGAATTCACAGATGCCTCAGAGAATGGGATAGATAAACAATAGCAAAAAAGTCCAAACAAGAGCCATGATGCTTCTCTGCTAAATGTGAACATCAACATCTGTGAAATATTTAAAATCACATAAACACTCACTAAATAATTAAATAATTTGACTCCAAAGATGTAAGTTTCTTTCTAAATTTGACATTATATTATCCACAAAATTCTCTTCCAGTTTCCTTTCTTTGCCTGCCCATTCTTCATCTTCTACTATAACATATACATATACTATACCATATTATATGTAATATATACCACTATAATATTATATATATGATAAGGACTGAATTTCTCTGTATATATATATATATATACATATATACATATATAATATATGTATACATATTATATATCATATATACATATATATAAAATGTGATTTAATTTCTTTCTATGGCTCTAAAAATATTGATATTCTCATGTGTGATTATTATAGTTATTTACTGACAAACATCTGCTGGGCATTGTTTTAAGGAATTTGTGCCATGTCATTGAATGATAAAGAAACTTGACATTTAACAGTAAAAAAAATAATAATCATGAAACATAGGCTCTGTTTCAAGATATTCAGCATTTTGAAGAACAGAAAACTAAAATAAGTTGAGCAGCTGAGGGGCAGCAGAATTGCTGATGGGAATCAGGGTCCCAGAAGTTGCTTCACCAACTCCAGTTCCAAGTAGGCATACTAGAAAAGGTGGCATTCAGAGAGAAAATGGAAGCTGTGTAAGGGTTAGCCTTATGGAGAACTGAAACAAAACATTCCCTATAGTGCCCTATAATCTAAGAGGTTCCTTGTCATATTCTGCATAAACAACATGGGACTATGACACTTGTGTGAGCATAACAACAGAGAAAGGTAGCTAGGGAAACTGAGTCAGGGGGAACCAAACAGGAGGTGCATTCATGGAAGTACAGGTCCCAAAAAAATGTGTTAAGGGCATTGTCTATGTGAACAGAGCCATCCTGATTTTAATCTGATGTAGATTTAAAAACTGAACCATGTGCAAATGACACAAATACCTCCCTTACAGTCAAAGGTCTGGTACAGTATTGTCCTTTCATGTTGGCTGGCCAAATGACATGTGCGAAGTCTTGTGTATCACTATGGTCTATGCAGAAACTTTCGTGGATTGTAACATTAGATTAGCCTACCACTCTTTTCAATAAAATACTATTTTAAAAGCCACTATCATATGCTGGCTACCAGGTATAGCTTCAAACTGTTCAAACTGTACAGTTTTGAAACTCAGATCCCTCAGTACTGATTAGTTTCAGAATTTCAGTTTCTTGTTTTATTCATTACTTTCCTATTGCGATGATTTTAAAAAAAAAAAGTGCCCAAAGGCAACTTATAGAAGACAAAGTTGATTGTGGCTTATGGTTCCAGAGGAATAAGAGTCCATCATGATAGGGAGGTACAGAAGTAAGAGGCAGACAGGAGCAAGAAACTTCGCCTACAAACATGAAGCAGAGGGACCAAACTGGAAGTGGAATGAAGCAATGAACTCTTGAATTCCAAACCCAGTGACATACTTTCTCCATCAATTAGATGTCATCTCCACAAACATCTCTGCCAAATGGTGACCAACTGTCCAAACTTCTGAGCCTATGGGGGATTTTCACATTTAAACTACTATACTCACCACTGAAAAATAATGAACTATACTTTCTGGGACACTGAGGGGATGCTTTGTACATGCAATGTAAAAATCTATGAAAAGTATAATGTTGGTGCTGACTAAGAAGCCACTTATATTCATAAAATATCAGAGCAATTGAACGGATTAAAGAAATAATCCAAATAAGCACACATGGTAAGTACTCCATATTGTATGTAATTATTATTAGCATATTAGTTATTAGCATAAGTAACTATGATTACTGTTGGCAAAACCAACTTTCAAAACACATTATTAAACATTATGCATTTTCATGCAATAATTTCATAGACTTCGCTGCATTTAGCATGCAGAATGAAAATGACAATTATACAATTACAATTAACATTTTAATCCAATGCACTTCAACAAAAGATTAGACACTTGCATGAACCCTAATAATGTTTGCAGAAAATGCATACTAAAAGAAAATTGCAGGCATATAGAAAATAAGGTCAGAAAAGGAATATAAAACAGAATCTTTCATAGCTATTAATGGTATTCCTCTTACAATGTACATTAAATTATTTATTTTGGTTTAATGAGACTTTAACACATTTTTATATTATATATATGGATGAAGGCATTTTACTGAAATCATGTAAAAGAAGAGAAAGTTAATCTTGTACACAACTAATCTCACCCCAAAACTAACCCCTGCCCAGGAATCAAGGAGAGCCCAATATAACACTAGATACAGAGCATTGTCAAATTATGTAACAAACGTGTAATTGTTTCTTGAAAGGATACATCCTGGTCACGTTTTAAATTTTATTGCATATTGTGATTTCTAGAATAGATTTGCATCTCCTTAGCTTTCAATTTCAATATTAATAACACTGTTTTTCTTTGATTTAGAATCAATTTTCATGAGCAACATACATTTATCCTTATCTAGAAGTTCAGGAAATTTTGTCATCTAACTTAATGTCTTAATTTAGTCCTTTGTCTTTGTCAACTATTGACTGTATATGGTTTATTTTCAATAAAACATAATGATTAAATTTAAAAGGTTAATCAGGTTTAAATAAAGATGAGGGAGACATTTCTTTCATATTTGTGTGACTCCCAACCTGGTTTCTGCAAACTTTAAATTCTGTCTTCTGTGAAAATTGTACCCTCTGGAAACAAATGTTGTGGATGGGGCATATGTGGCAACACTGAATCTTAGTTTCTAAAACAGAAGAATTTTTTTTTAACTTTATACCAAGTGGTGTAGCTATTTAATTAACTTTGGGGTAGGGGTCATTGCTTTTTATTTGGATGAAGAGAAGCTGAAAAGAAAATCCCAGGAGAAAATATAACATCAGAACACTTAGCTAAACAGAAAAAAAAAAATGGGCAAGAGACAGTAGCATGAGGTCTGCACCGAATCCCATTGAAGGCTGTAATTAGCCCGTGCTTTAGTATTCTGCACAATACAATGAAACACTATTTTACCCAATATATCTTAATTAAAAGCAAAACACAATACAGCACAAAGCTACCATCAAAGAGGCGTTATTGGCACTCACATAATACAGAAGATGAGGAAGGATTTTGTTTTCTTTGTTTGGCAAGAAAATTGGAACTAGGACTTCTATTTTCCACACTTCTCTCAATATAGCAGCATTTGTATACCAAAAATCGCATTCACACTGTAAATTATATGGATGAAAGCCACAGGGAAAGAGATAGCTTGTTGTTTTATAATTCAATAGTAGTAATGCTTGGATGTCTCTGCTTTCTCTTCCACAAAGAAAACAATTATTCAGGGTTTACTTTTGTCACAATGGGAGAGTTAGTTGAATATTATCATGCTCATATTTTATATTCCCTCTTACTGGGATGCATTGATTATGCAATAACATTAAAATACACACCAAAATAATTTTTGTGAAAGTTTTACATTTTGAATATCAAAGAAACCATTGTTGTCTGTTAATTGTAATTTCCTACTACGAGGGACGATGTGGGGAACGTTCTATTTCATATATTATCTCTCCTGCAAGCAAGCAATCTTTATAATATCTCAAGGGAAAAAAAGTAAAATATTATCAAAGATGGTTTATATTAGCATTTTGCAGGGGCTTTTATTCAACTTGAATAATTCCTTTAAGGAGTAAAAATCCAATCAGAGCTCTAAGTAATTCATATGGAGGAGACTCAATGCTTACAGCAGAGTCGCTAAACATAAAAGAAGCCATCCAGGCTTCTGAAGGTGCCGCGTCATTGACTTCACATGTGACAAGAGGCTATTTCTAACAAGTTTCTTAAGGTTTTATGTAAGAGCCATGCCTTATCAGCTGAGGAGCAAAATGAACCATACATAGTGCAGCAGCTGACTCTTCCACACAGCTCTCTGAGTGACTCATTCCAAACTGTCAAGCCCAGCTGTGAGGGGTGGCTCCTTTTTACCGCTCTTCAAAAGACAAAGAGGGAAAGAAGGCCAGGATCTAATCCAAGCCAGTCCTGAATCACTACTCACAAACAAGGAACCAAAGACAAATGAATTCTTTCAAACCTCACAAGCAGTACCAAGGGAAAGAGAGTCACACAGAGTATGCATTTCCCACATCCATTGGCTTTCTTTCCTTCTCAGCCTGCCCTCTCCCTCTGCCCTCCTTTACCCCCCTTCTCCTCTCCTTCTGCTCTGTCACTTTAGTTCTGTCTCCCTGTGTGTGTTTGTCTCTCTGTCACTGTCTCTCTCTCCATGTCTCTGTCTCTGTCTCTCTCTCTCTCTGTCTCCCCCCCCTCTCTCTCTCTCTCTCTCTCCTCTCTCTCTCTCTCTCTCTCTCTCTCTCTCTCTCTCTCTCTCTCTCTCTCTCTGTGTGTGTGTGTGTGTATGCATGTGCCCACATATCTGTGAGTGTTCCTGTGTGTGTTTGCAAGTATGTGTGCATGTGGACATGAGAGGACAACATCTGGTCCCATCTCATCTCCCACACTGTATTAATGGACTCGCTAGCTGGTCTGTGATCTTCTGGGGATCCTCCTGTCACTGCTTCCAGACTCTCTGTAGTTCTGTGATTACACACACAGACACTGCAGTAGGCTTTGCAGATCTACTCAGTTCCTCATGCTTGTGTAGCAAGTGTTTTATTCACTGAGCTATCTACCTAACCCACCAAGTGCATTTTCTGTGCTGTTAACTTTACAGAGATTATGTGCTTTCTAATAACAATATCTGCAAACTACAATCCAAGTATTTGTAAAACTCAGAGGTTTAAAGGGTATTTAGAATAAAAGAAATTCATGTTCTTTAGATATCACCTTCTCATAGAAATGTGGCCTTGTGTATAATCCCTTGCCCATCTAGGAACTACATACCAGCCTTTCAGTAACGCACAGCCTTTCCATATGTAACCACATCACAGAGTAGAAAAAGAGATTCCATAATACACCAGGGCAAGAGGAAAATACTGTCTCCCAGTGAACAGATTGCAATTGATTTTATTTGGATTTATCAGAAGAATGATGGGAACAAGGCCAAAACTAAGAAATTGGAGAGGGTGTGATTATAATAAGATAAAATAAGTTTACAAAGATAGTGAAAAAAATTAAATGGGCTTAATGAGTCAGAAATGTGGTCTTAGTATTGGCAATGCTAGAGGATTCATTAAGGTGTTAGATTCACATGCCTAAAATAACAGGACAGATGTTCCCATAGAAATCAATTAGTACAGTATATACATGTGTCACAGATACATAATCAGTGAGCAGTAGATATTATTAATGTGTGCATCACAATATAGGGGGTGCATTTTTAAAGATGTATTTTCATTAAATTAAGAAAATGTGATAGATTAAAAGCTATTCCATCAAAACAGTGTCTGAGAAAAATCAGAACAAGGAATCAGTAGGCTGTAGAGTGAAAAATAAAACAATAATGAGAAGAGAAGGCAAAAGTTGACAACTAAATAGATGCTCCACAGAAGCTCCATAAAGCAAGGAAGTAGTCTTTGGAGACACTGATACACAGACCTGTTCAAACTATGGATGAAGGGAAAGGGGGTGGCAAGGCAAAGAACCTGTGACTGTTTATCCCATCAAGCTCCCTTTTATGTGTCTCACATCTAAGACTGAGCATAACATGAAAAATATATTCCACACCTTAATAAATTAAGTTTCTTGAAAGATAAACTACTTTTGAAGGAAAATCTGGTTTTATTTGCTTGTTTTTGTTTGTTTGTTTGAGACATGCTCTCACTAGGTAGCCTAGCCTAGCAACGAATGTGGGAAAAGGTGGCCAGAAGCTCATAATCCATGGAATAATCTTACATAAAACACATTATTTTGAACTATAAATCAGGCAATGTGTTAAAGAACTCAGTTTTGCAAGCTGTAAATAAATGTTTACTTTAAAATCAAATTTACAACCCACTGAAATGGGAGACATTAGCCATTTTTTATAATAGTAGGATTGAAAAACAATGATGCCATCTTAGTATTCTTTTTTATGTTGAAAATGGAAAAAAGTGACTGGTACATAGTTTACATATATATATATATATATATATAGTTTTTATATATATAATGTATGTACATATGTGAATATACATATATATATATATAAACATGAGAAACAAAGTATCAAAAGCTGACAAAAATTAATGTGATAAAACTTGAGTGTTTTAATTTTCTTTTGAAGTGTTTTTTTTTTTATTTTGTCATAATCTATACCACTTCAAGTTGTGCACATTTTCTCTGTCCTTTACTATGGCAGCTAAAGTTACTTAGATGTATCAATACTTTCCTTTACTACAAAATTTGGATTCTTGTTCATAAATTTACTTTGGAGATTAAAAATCTGTATACCATTGCTCTGTTCTGATTGATCTACTTATCTTTATACATATTCATATAAGTGGGAGTAGAAATCCCTTTACCAATTTCTAATTCACAATTCCTACTTTTATTTGGCTTACAATGCAAGTTAAAGTACATCATGTCAGGAAAATCAAAACAGAACTCAAAGTGTCACATCCACAGTTAAGAGTAAAAGGGAATAATTGTAGAAATTCTTTCTTGATAGCTTCCTCTTGCTGTGGAACAATCCTATTCTAAACCATGACTATGTCTTACTCTCACTGGTTAATAAAAATCTGACAGGCTGGTAAATGGGCAGGAAGTTAGGTAGGAAAGCCAAAGTGGGAATGAAGGGAAGAAGGATGGCAGAGTCAGGAGAGACACCAGACAGACAGTCAGGAAGCAAGACATGCTAGAGAACAGGTAAAGCCACAAGCTGTGTGGCCATACATAGATTAATAGAAATGGGTTAATTTAAGTTGTGAGAGTTAGATAACAAGAAACCTGAGCTATCAACCAACCATTTACAGTTAATATAAGCCTCTGTGAGGTAATTTGGGAAGCGGCTGCTGGGTATTTGGAAGCAGGCGGTCAGGACATTTAGATTCTCTGCTCTTGTGCAGCTGAAACACCACCTGCTAGGGAATGGCACCACATACAGTGGGCTGGATCTTTCTACATTTATTACTTGCAAGGTCCCATCCAGACATCTATAGGTCAACATGATTTAGAAAACTTTTCCTAAGTCTCTCATTTCAGGAGACTCTAGGTTGTGCTGTGTTGATAATTAAAACTAACCAGAACAACATGGGTATTCCTTTGAATGCTGTAAACTCCTAGTCGCAGGAAATCAGGCACTGTGGGTCATGAGTTCTAACTTGGAGAACTACAGAACTAAATTATGGGGAATAAAATTCCAAACAGCCTTTGGTTTTTGTCTATCATGTTCCTAATATTTTATTAAACCTCCTTACATTAATATTTTTGTGTTTAATATTTTCTCAAATAACTCAGTAATTATTTTAGATTACTGGCTTCTCACATAAGATCTTTATATTTGCTTGCTTGTTTTCAATCATAAAATTCCACTTTATTCTAAGACCTTTTGGGAATATATGTGGGAGTGTAGGGGAAACCTGCATGGGCTTGACAGAACTATGGACCATGAAATGTTAGAGCACTACAGACATAGTAAGACAAACCACCAGCAACATCCTAAATGAAATGCTTAGCAATTATGTCAGTCACTCCACACAAGTTCATGTTCTAATAAGTGTGTTTTGTCTTTGTCCACTCAGTCTCTTAGAATCAGAGGCTGGCTGGTGTAACCAAGGACCACTGACATTTCTTCGCTCACAGCTTTGCAGTGGAAAGTAAAGCTTAGGGCATCCTTGTATACAGTTTGTTGTGAGGAGCTTTCCATTCTAGAACTCTGCTTCCTGGCCCTGTCTTTTCAGCTCAAAGTAAAGTTTCTGTCCCTTCTTCTCTTCTTTTCTTTTTTCCTTAAATGTATCTTTTGCAGTTATTTATGGAACAGGGTGTTATCATATACCTCGGTGGATGGACGGGGAGTTCACAGGTAGCCTAGACTGGCCTTGAACTTACTGTCATCTTTCCTCAGCTTCTCCAGTGTGAAGATTTCATGTCAACAGTCCTTACCATCTAATTCAACTTTACTATACATGCATCAGGAACTAGGTCTTCAGTGCATGGACGCTAGGGCACAACATAGTGAGCACATCAATTTTTCTCTTATGGATTTCACTTGCAAAATTTCTGCAGAAAATTAAAAAACAATGAACAAAATGACTAAGGAAAACACAAAGTCAGAATCCTTGCACAGACTAAGATCTAAACTAATATTTACCAACTTAGTTTGAGATATTATGTGTACAATAACAGAGGTGACATGGTATATTCTGGGAAAATGTGACCTCTTATTTTATCCTTGTTCAATGTAAACTTGTTCGGATAAATAAACAAGTATTTTCCCAGCTTTAAGTGAGATTTATATTGATCTCACATGATCCCTCCTGGGAAATTCTGAACATCTTAAAATCTTTACATTTTCCCCATTTTAATTTCCTCACCCTGTACCTGAGTGCACTAAAATCTCTTCCTCCAACATGATGGCTGCTACTAATGTGGAGGCACTATCACACTAACAGGATGCTCACTTCAGTGTGAAGCTCTCTCCATATCTTGCTTTCATTTCCTGTTCTATTTGCTATAAACATAGTTATTTCCATTCTGTTGCTTTCAGTCACATATGGCATTTTGAAACTGTTAAATAAAGAGATTATCAATATTAGATCTACCTCAGCTGTAAAACCTACATTTATAGAGAAATATGATCTATTCAATTTCATTTCTGAAAGCCCAGCTTCCTAGTGATGGTCATAAATTCACATGATTACCCAAAGCATTAGGTTTTGCATTTGGAACACTATTTAACTAGAAAGAGAAATCAGATGTTCATGCAAGCAAGGAAGCAGCTCCCTATTAATGACATGTGCAAAGAAACTGCAAAATATAAACGATTTTGACTGAGACCATTAATAAAACTTGACACTCAAGCAAAATGGCTCCATAGTATCTCCTCTGGGCACAGAATGCATGAGGAAAATATTCATATTTTGCCAAATTCAACATTATGTGGGAAATCACTTTCTCCTTTATCAACTTGTCAGGAAAGTGGTACATTTGCAAAAAATACACACATGCTATTATTTCTAAAACCACAAGATACACACTAATATTCATTTAAATACTTCCTGAGAGATCTTCAGTTACATCAATGATTTCAAAATAATAACATTATAACCCACTCTGATATAAAAGTCCAAAAAATACAACTATTCTAATATAATATTAATGTCTGTAGAAAACAAATTGTTTAAGCACATTCTTTTAATGGAAAAGAGGGAATGGTGTTTCATATGGGAAATGAACGAAATAATCTAATGGGGCATTATACTTTTTGCTGTTGTCCAGAAAGATCACTTGAAAATCATCTTAAGTAATAAACTGACATATTTGCATCATCTTGTTCCTTCAGCTCTTCTACGTGCAATACTCCAACTTACCATAAAGGGAAACAGAAGTTACCAGAGGGGGTTTCTTTCCCAGAATTTGACTAAATTCTCCTTTGTTATTTTACTAATAGTATATCCCTTAGGAATATTTGGGGAATAAGACATGAAGACATTATAATTGAAAATAAAATAGGGGCTAATGTCCACCACAGGGGAGATAATTGGAAAAATCCTGTATTGAGCTACTGTTGTGAATGATAATCAAGTAGAGCTCTACCATTTGATTACAAGCCTCATTCAGTACAGACCACGTGTTCCTTGGCATAAAGTGATTAAGCAGTCAACATGCTGAGCTGCCACTGGGGGATAGAGACATACTGGAGACACGAGGATTGTGCAGAGCTGTTAATTGGTATAGCAAGTGAGTATCTTGATGATGAGCAGAGGAAAGGTAAACTAAATAGAAGATTCCAAGAAACTAAAGAGAGAGGATACCATGATGTCACACAGTCACTCTTGGTAGTAAGCAAGAAAATAGCCAGCCAAGATAGACATAACATTCTCTTAATATTTGAAATTATTAAGGGAATTGATAGATTGGATTTTTAGGTAAGCATTTAAGAGTATGGTTATTCCAGCTACTCATTGTATAAGTTTTAGTATATGTGTCCACTGCACTAATAAATTAGAATCCTGCTTAGCATCTTCTCCTTATTAAAATTATCACTAGTAAACTCTGATTCTTGTTAAACTTGAGAAGACTTGCTTAAATAAAAATAAATATCTGAGTAACCAGTGTAATCTTCACTGAAGCTAGGCTATGTACTTGAACAAGATAGCTCAGAATAAAAACAAACTAGAATATGGGAAGTAACCAGGGCAGAGCAGACCCAAATTAAACATGTTCAAAATTATAAGTCAGAAACTGCTATAAAAGCATTTCTTTAGAGCATACTTAAATGTTCTGTTTTGATTAGTTTCAAGACCCATCCCATCTTGACCTAGAACTTGCTATGCCACTAAAGGTAACCTCAGTCTCCTGATTAACCATGCAAGGATCATTTCTCATAGCACATTTAAAAGTTGACTAATTATCTGCCTCATGTGTTAAAATGGATGGAAACTCTTAAGGGTTGTTTCTGCTTTTTTCTAATGGATACTCTTTTGGAATTTCCTTATGAATTTTTACAGCATTGAATAAGCCAAGAGTTTTTCTGGTATGAGTCTAAGAAGTTAAAAGGCTATTAAATTCTCAAATATGTAAGAGAGTGATGATCCCTTTGAAATGCCTTTCTAGTATGTCACAAAACTTTTCTAATGTTCTGCATGTTTTACCTAATTACAAGATCATTTATGCCTATGTTTATTTCCAGAAGTGCAGATCATTTCAAGTTATATGCTTACATGCCTTTAAGGAAGAATGAGTACTCTTTATAGTCACCAAAAATTGTATAAATAAATACCATGAAAACACAAGAAACCAAACACTCCTATGAGTGAACTGACCACCAATACTTACAGGACAGCACAAAGTCAATAAAATGAAGCTTCCCAAAGCACCATGCCCTGCAGGGACACTAAAGAAAGGAATTTTCTTTCAAAAGTAAGATGAATGTTCTCTGGTCATTCTTACAGTATGCATCCATTAGAAATAACGATTTTACTAGATGTTGCCACAAATAAATTTTTTTCAATAAAGTTAAATGTGTATTTACTATCTTAGATATGAAGGTGTTAATTTTCTTGATTGATGTAAAATCTTACAGAACAATAATATGGAGCAAAAATTATGTATAGCTTCTATAGTTTTACTGTTTAAATTTTATATAATATGACCTCTGATCTTTTCTTGTCTGGATTTAAGTTCAAGTCCTCTGATCTGTTTTGTTGATGTTGACAAAAATATAGAGAAAAGTTTTGAAATAGTGACTAGAATATATGTCAAGACTAAACACTATTATACTGAAGGACAAGATTTTGAACTAGAATTCAATATATTTTACTTATACATGCACATTGTATATGAAGAATAACTTACAATATGAAGGCATGCTTATAGATAGGAAAGAGGTTTAGGGTACTTCGATGTCCACTCAGAGATGAAATGTCTCTGTGCAGCAAGAGAAGAGCTTTTTATAGTGTATAGTCTGCAATGATGCCTAAGAAACTTGGCACTCAGCTCCACAGAACAGCCTACAGGTAGCTAGTTTAAGAGACCCTACTTAAACAATGATGGGAAATAAAAAGGAATATAATACAGCATCAATCTACAGGTATTACAAAACAGAATGGACAGGATTCCTAAATTTTGTTTGCTTCTCTCTATCAGTTTCAGAGCTTCAGGTCTTATACTAAGGTCTTTGACCTACTTTTAGGTTCATTTTGTGCAGAGAAAATGATAGTGCTCTAATTTTAATCTTTTACATATGGATATCCAATTTCCCTAGCTCTGGGTTCTCTTTCCTCTAATTTAGATTTTGATATGTTGGCCAAAAATCAGATGATTGTCATTACATGAATTTATTTCTGGATCTTCTATTCTATTCCATACTCTGCATGTCTTTTTTTATTATGCTAGCGCCACAGGAAAGGAACTATTTTAAAGGATTCTACTAGCTTAGGAAATAATCCCAAGCTTGACAAATATGGTGGCATGAAACTAAAAGCTTCTTCTTAGTAAATGAAACAGTTATATAGAGAAAAGACAGCTTACAGAATGGGAGAAAATCATTGCCAAGTCTAAATCTCACAAGATATCAACATCTGGGATGCATAAAGAACTCAGAAAACTTAACTCCAAAAGCATGATGACTCATGCATGCCATTAATACAAGCACTTGGAAGAGACAGGCAAATCTCTGTGAGATAAGGCTAGCCTCATCTTATATAAGGAGTTCTGGGCCAGCCAGGCCCAAAACAGTATGAGGATGTCTACAAGTAAATAAACAAACAGACAGATAAACTCCAAAAACATTAATCAACTCAATAAATAGGCAAAATAATTATAAAAACAGTTCCCAAAATAAAATACATTTGGCCAAGATATATGAAAAAATATTCCATATGTGAGCCACCAGGAAACTGAAAAGCACAGGAACACAGAGAATCTACTTCACTCCAGTGAGAATGGCCCTAGAGAACAAATAACAAAGACTTGATGAGGATACAAATATTGTGGGAGTCCTATAACCAGACTGTGTGAATGTAAATTAGTGCAACCACTGTGAAATCAGAATAGATGTTTCTCAAAATAATGGAAGAAAGGAAGAAAGGAAAGGAGAAAGGAAGGAAGGAAGGAAGGAAGGAAGGAAGGAAGGAAGGAAGGAAGGAAGGAAGGAAGGGAAAATAGGACTAGTATAATGATCCTAATGATCCTAGCCATGTGCTTAAAGGAGCTTAAATCAACATAGAATAAAACACTTGCACATTCATGTTTACTGCAGTGTAAGGAATAGCCACGCTAAGGATTCAGCTCAGATATTTAATGTCTATCAATGTACAGGGAAAATATATAAGGACAATTATCTTATTCAGACACACAAAAAAGTTAAGTGATGTGGAGTAAGATGGATGGATCATCATATCAATCAAAATAATCAAGATTCAGAATGGCAAATCGTAATTGTTTTCTCATATGTGGAATCTAGGTAAATATTCCATGAAATAAAATTATTATAATGGGCACTGAATATGAAAAGGAAAGGGAACATCGGGGAGAGAAGAGGAAAATGAGTTTAAAGAGGAAATAAATATGAATAAATACAAGAGATGTATGCACAAAACATTCTTGATGAAATCCAACACTATACCAGAAGAATAAGTGAGGGGCATAAAGAGGAGGGGGACAGAAAAATTTCAAAGAGGAGAGAAGGAGGAAGGAGAAGGAGGAGAAGGAGGAGGAGGAAAAGAAGAAGAAGAAGAAGAAGAAGAAGAAGAAGAAGAAGAAGAAGAAGAAGAAGAGGAGGAGGAGGAGGAGGAGGAGGAGGAGGAGAAGAAGGAGGAGGAAGTTAAAAAAAAAAACTGTTATTTCAACCTTTTTTTCAGATACTCCAGAGCACTCTTTCTGTCTCCAATAATAAAATACTGAATATCTAGCTGGTCCTATACAGTCTTGTTTCAAATTATTTCTCTTTCCCAAATTTCTTCCTCTATCTTCTATTCCTTTTCAAAAAATGTTCAGGTGGGTTACTTCTCAGAAAAGTTTCCTTTGCCTATACTCTGCCTATAACATGCTCCCTCAGATACATTCTACCTATAACTTGCTCCTTTAGATACTAGCATGACTCATGCTCGTAGTTCCTTCTGATGGTGTGTAAATGCCATTTTATGAAAATAATTGTCACTGTTCACATTATTTCAAAATATAACCAATGCTCCAACAGTATTTATTTTTCTCCTTTGCATTGTATGACAATGCATGACAGTTTTTTTTAAACTCTTCACAATACATGTCTTTAGTAACATATTTTAATTTTTTGTTCAATGCTGTGTCCTCAGTCACTGTCTCACTGTAAATATTCAAAATATCTTTGGTATTTTCAAAATATCTTTGAAAGAGATAATAAATGAATAAGGAGTTTTAAGAGACTGGGGAGATGGTTTTGTGGTTAAGAACAGGGTTTGGTTCCCAGCACCCACACTAGGACTCACAACCATCTGTAACACAATAGTTTCTGCCAATGCCATATGTATGTGGTGCACAGTAACTCATGCATGCCAATAAAATTAACATACAGTAATATAAAAATAAATATGTTTTAAAGCATTACTTAAATAAACAAGTATAGAGCATAGCTCAGCATGTCACTAAGGCTTTTGAAAGTGAATTAAAGCTCCATATCTATAAAAGAAATTGGAAAAAATAACGAACGATAAGATTCAAAAAAACAAATATCAGGTAGAAAACAAATATTGGCCAGAAAATAAACACCACAGATGGAAGGAAAATCTTGAAGATGTGCAAGGAGAAAGCACCTCAAGAACAACAGGAAAACAAGCAAGACACAGAAAGGCAATGGGAGAACTGTTTGCACAGGTGAGGATCAGCAAAATAAGATATGCACAAACAAGAAGATGCTGCCCATGAATAAAACTGAAGGAACTATATACAGAATAAACATGTAGTCTATATCCTACATTATTTCATTTCTTCAAACTTAGAGAAAATAAAAATGATAGATCTGAGAAATTGCCTGGGTTTGGAAATGGCTGAGAAGTTGGCAAAGCAGCAAAGGGATATTTTGCAAGTCAATGGAATACCATAAAAGTGGGACACTGCACAGTTGTTATCTTTTGTAAAAATTCATAAAACTTACACACACATATGCATCATCTATACTATGTATCTCATAATACAGTCTGAATTGTGTAATTGCTAAAATAAATGTATAAATTTAAGAGTCAAAATTATTAACAAAACATAATTGAAATTCTCTTAGAAGAAAACTAAACATTTAAAGTCAAAGATACACAATACTCTAAACAGTCATGTCATAAATGAAGAATAGCCTGGGTTACCTCACTCAGGATGATTTCTTTCTAGATCCATCCATTTGCCTGCAAACCTCATGATGTCATTGTTTTTCTCTGCTGAGTAGTACTCCATTGTGTATATGTACCATATTTTCTTTACCCTTTCTTCAGTTGAAGGGCATCTAGGTTGTTTCCAGGTTCTGGCTATTACAAACAATGCTGATATGAACATAGCTGAGCAAATGCCCTTGTGGTATGATTGAGCATTCCTTGGGTATATGCCCAAGAGTGCTACAGCTGGGTCTTGGGGGAGATGGATTCCCAATTTTCTAAGGAAGCACCATATTGATTTCCAAAGTGGCTGTACAAGCTTGCATTCCCACCAGCAGTGGAGGAGAGTTTCCCTTGTTCCACATCCTCTCCAGCATAAGCAATCTTCTGTGTTTTTGATCTTAGCCACTCTGACAGGTGTAAGGTGGTATCTCAGAGTCATTTTGATTTGCGTTTCCTGGATAATTAGGGATTTTGAGCAATTCCTTAAATATCTTTCAGCCATTTGAAATTCCTCTGTTGAGAATTCTCTGTTTAGTTCTATAGCCCATTTCTTAATTGGACTGTTGGGCATTTTGATGTCTAATTTCTTGAGTTCTTTATAGATTCTGGATATCAGCCCTCTGTCAGATGTGGGGTTGGTGAAGACCTTTTTCCATTCTGTAGGCTGTCGCTTTGTCTTGTTGACTGTGTCCTTTGCTCTACAAAAGCTTCTTAGTTTCAACAGGTTCCATTGATTGGTTGTTTCTCTCAGTGTCTGTGCTACTGGTGTTATATTTAGAAAGTGATCTCCGGTGCCAATGCATTCAAGAGTACTTCCTACTTTCTCTTCTATCAGGTTCAGAGTAACTGGATTTATGTTGAGGTCTTTGATCCACTTGGACTTAAGTTTTATGCATAGTGACAAGTATGGATCTATTTGCAGCCTTCTACACATTGGCATCTAGTTATGCCAGCACCAGTTGTTGAAGATGCTTTCTTTTTTCCAATGTACATTTTTGGCTTCTTTGTCAAAAATTATGTACTCACTCATAGGAGGATACTAGATGTAAAACAAAGATGACTAGACTGCTACACAACTCCAGGGAGGCTACCTAGAAAACAGGACACTAGGAAAGACACAGGGATCACCCAATGACAGAGAAATGGATGCCATCTACATGAACAACCTGGACGACAGTGGGAGTAATAAAGGGCAAGGTTTGAGGGAAAGAAAGCTTAGGGGAGCAGGAGATCCCAGCTGTATCAAGAACAGAAAGAGAGAACAAGGAATAACAGACCATGATAAATGAAGACCACATGAGAACAGGTATAGGCAGAGTGCTGGAGAGGTCCCCTTAAATCCACAATGATATATCCTCTGTAGACTGCTGGCAATGGTTGAGAGAAAGCCTGATATGACCTAATCTGGTGATCAGATAACTAAATACCCTGACAGTCATGCTGGAACTCT